>NC_136918.1:93476977-93911977 GCF_949752795.1 Hyperoodon ampullatus | reverse complement strand
CTTGGCTTATTGTGCCTGAGAGGCAGCCTTCTTGTGTCAAGATGGCTTAAGGTCAGCTGCCTCAACAGGGGTCTGCTTGTCTTGTAAGAATGTGTATCCTTGCCCTCCCAGTGCTGAGGCTGTTTCTTAGGTGATTCATTGCAAGTCCCTCTTGACCATTTTGTTTTCACTCTGCTCAAATACTCCCAGATGGCACATCAGTCCATGGTATAAGTAGACATTCAGTAGAATAAAATGAGTTTCTTAATCTCTGTAATTGACTTTTTTCTGCAGATAACATTACTCGGATTAGGAGAGGTAGATTCAGTCCATAACATTCTCACCCATTACTCACTTCTCCCAGGTCAGTCATCTTCTGTGTATATATTTTGAAGGCTGTGGATGAGAGTTCTGCTACCAGCTTCTCAATGAGTCCTGCAGAGGTTCGCTAGGTGGGTTTGTAGAATATAGAGGCATTTAGTACCTGTTGTTTTCAGCATTGGGGCTATAGCCTCATTCTAGGGAAAATCTTCTTCTACCTCTGGTTTAGTATGAAGCGACTAAAGGAACCCACTAGTTATGCCACTTTTCTCTATATCCCAAAGACAAAATTATTTGTTGTGCTTGAACTAGATTTTAAACTTAAAAAAAAAAAAGCTTTCATCTATTAGTAAAATAGAGAGCTTCTGAGTATTTGGTCTAGGTGGTGGTCAATGCGGAAGAAAGCAGCTCTGGAGGAGCCCAGACTAACCTTGGTGATCTAGCCATCTCACCACCTCTAATCTCTATCTTCATTGCATTGGGCTTTGTGTAGCAAATACAGGAAGAGTGCATGATGATAGTAAATGTTTTACATTAAAAACTCAACTCTGCAATTTGTCAGTAGAATGTATAGCTCATTACCTTTCAGAGTTTTAAATTTTCTCAGTTTAAGCCAGAACAAACTAGTTACACTGTTGTCTACCTTTTGCTATGTAAAATGAAAGGGTAAATCTGACATGCTTTTCTTTGCCATCTACTCTGGGGGTCCTGGGAGACGAAATGTGGCTTAAGTTCTTTAGGGTATGTGGTGATTAGAGCTGCCATTTATTGAGCATTCAATGGTACTAGACATGTTCTAAGTTCTTTATCAGTATTCACTCACTGAGCCCCCTATAAATCCTTTACTGTGGGTTTGGTTGCTATTCTTATTTTACAGATGAGGTAACTGATGCACTAAGAGGTTAGGACACCTGTCTAAGGTCATATAACTTGGAAGGAGCAGATATAGGAATTGATCTTAGGCAGTCTGGCTCCAGAGCCTGAACTCTTAACCACTGTTACATTGCCATGGGAATATGTGAGCAGTAGTCTCTTGAACAGACATGTTTGTCATAACCTCTTTATGAAGAATTAAGTATTCCCTTAGCCTCTCAAGTTACTAAAAAGTAGAATAAAATTTAAAAAATTTAAATCTTCAAATTTTAAAACCTCCTAGCTTTTACTTTGTGAATGATTTATTTTTGTTATGAAGTAACTTTTGCTCCCCATCCAAACAGTGAAGAAAAACTAAGGCATCTACTGTAATCACGTTAGTGAGTAGGCTTTTATATTTCCTAGTCCATGGGTGAAGAAAGACAAATCAAAGAGATGGCATTCCACACAGGTAGCTAGTTGCAGAGCTTTACTAAGCTTTCAGAACTGTTTCCACTGTTGGCTGCTTAAGAGTGCCATTTCCATTTATTCAAAACGTTTTATTGTTTACTATGTGCTAGGCTCTATATTAGGAGCTTGGGACACAGACATATATTAGACTAAAGAAGTTCAGTCTAGTTGGGGCCATCTGTAGAATGAAGTAATTGCAAAAACTACATGGTAGTAAGCATTAGAATATTGGTGCCATGTGAGATGTAGATGACATGCTCAACTTGACACGTGGGATAAGACAGGAAATGCTTCACAGAGGAAATGACTGAGCTGGATTTTGAAGAATGAATAGTCCAGGCTGGAAAAAGGGAAAGGAATATTCAGAAGGGCTAGCAAGTACAAAACATGGAGCTCATTTGGGCAGTTGCCAGCTCAGCAGAAGTGAAGAGGGTCTGGAGTGGGAGATGAATAGAAAGAGGAATGCAGACAAGGAATCCCTACCATAGAAAGTCATCAGGAGTTTTACATTGGTGTAACACTGGATTTGAATTTCAGAAACTTCATTGTGTCTTGCACTAGAGCCATAGAGGTCAATTACAGGCTATTTAAAATTCTAGGGCAGTCAAAATTCAGACCCAAAAGAGGGTGGTGACAGTAAGGATGAAAAAGAAGCAAAAATAGGTAGTTAAGAATACTGCCCAGATTCCCTTGAAAAAAATCAAACAAAAGAGGGACATGAAAGAAAGCCATGCAAATTAAGTTTCCCTTAGTTTACTGCCTGATTATTATTTGATGTGGCAATTCCTGTTAGACACACCCTAATTTCTCTGGGCATCTTCATGGATATTAGCATCTCTGACCTCCAGCAAGTGATTTCTAATCCTATGGTTCCTAGGATCTGAGAGTGACTGGCATGGTCCTTCACCTTCAGACATCAGTATACCCTCCTTAGTCTCTTCTGTGTTCCGTAGGCCCTACTACTTCTCACCGTTGCCTAAATAAGTGTTTTATCATGTGTGCTGTTCCTGTTTGAAAAGCTTTATCTCCAGAGTTCTTTCTTAACAGCAAAAACCTTGATTCTCTTTCAGGCTGACAAAATGCTACTCAGCCTTATCATTTGTCTAGCTTACCAGAAGGAACGCATCATACCCTGCTTTACTTTCAGTCCTAGAAGAGGCATGTGGTTGTTGAAAGGATTAAATGCTTTATTTATTTTCTTTGTTTTGGTCTCTCTCCCTCCCACCCTCCCTATCCCACCCCTCTAGGTGGTCACAAAGCATTAAATGCTTTGATACTAAGTTCCCTGCATATGTTAAGGGCCCAGTATAGTTCTTCAGCACTTACCATAAGCACATAATGCCAGTACAATGTGATAACTTATGCACAGTATTTATTGTATTGGAATTACGTGCTTGTATCTTCCATTTAATTGTGTGTGCTTTGAAGCACTACTATGCATGAGATTTTGCATGTACCAATGATTTTTAAAACATTCTGCTATGGTTCCTGATATAAAAGCACTTATTAACATGGTTTATCGCAACTGTTCTCTCCCTAATATGTACTGGCCAGTAACAAATGATTAGAAAAATCAAGAACTTAAAGAATAAATTTTACTGTTGGTTAAGAATGAACAATTATATGGTATGTCATCAGAAGACTGTCAGCCTTTCCCAGATATGATATTTCTTACTCAGAACCTTAATATAACTTTGACTTTCAGTTCTAAGACATGGGAGTAGCTTATCTATGTGAAATATCTTTAAATGATATGGTTTTGGTATTTAATAACTAAATCATCTGGGATGGGTACTTTGTACCACTTTGGCCGGTTAGCCCTTAAGTCAAATGTCTTTTGCTTAACACGATGAAAAAGAATACAACATAGAAGTGCTGTGAAAGAAATGTTTGCATTCATTTGAAAAATAAAATACCAACTCTGCTTTTGTTAACATTCATTTTATAAAATACCTTAAAAGAACAGATAAAGTACTGGCGTTTACATAATAACCAGAATTGAAAAAGGATGAATAAAATATAAATTAATTGAACACATAACTATTTTGCCATATTAGACAAGTTTTAAAAAGGCATTAAAAAAATAAAATAGTAAATTGGGAAGAAAACCCTTCACTCAACTGCTGTCATTTTCTGGAAACTTTTCCTAGAAGCATTAAAATTCCAGGTCAACAGGCAGTACCTGTATTGTTGAAAACATACTGTAATTTGCTTCCAAATCTGTCAGCATAAGAGAAAAGATTAAATTTTAACCAGGTTAGATAATTCAGTGCAAATCAAAGCTTCAAGTTGAAGATCCAAGAGGAAAAATAATGTCCAAACCGTAGGAAATGCTTCTGGAACTGAAAGAGAAAAAATTCACATTACGAAGAAATCAATGCAAGTGTTCTTGTGTGTGAAATACTGAGTTAACCAATGGGCCCTTTGAAGTTGCAGTTAGGGCTCTATTACTATTTGCAATATAGGCAAGGGAATATGGATGGGGAGGGGCTAAAGGTCATCTTTGTGGAAGGAAGTTCAAGATCACCATAAGCACTGCTGATTCAATTCTAGAAAATTTCGCCAGGATAGATATTATAGACATCAAGGGGAAAAAGAGATTGTGGAGATTAATTTACTGGACTATCTTTGAGGATAAGTATTTCTACCCCCAGAATATGTTGGGAGACCGGGGAGAGCAGGTTAATGTTGGCCACAATCTGTTTTAATTATATGAATTATATGTCATACTGGCTTTAAAAATAATATTACCAAGTCTTGAGACATGGGAGGAATGTCAAACTTTTTGGATCACAGTGAAACCAAACCTGGTTCATTTCCAACCATTAATGGCTAGTCACTTTTATAATTCAAAAATGTATTTTGGTTTAATTATTTCCTAAAAAAAAAACTTATGAGTTTGATAAGTCATAGGTAATAGGTAGCAATAGGTTTTTCATGATAACGTTTGACAGAGAGTTTTGCTCTTTCCATTCCATACAAAATTTTGATTCGTTCTTTTTAATGATAAAAAACTAATTGTTGCTGTTGAGTGCTAGATACAGAGAGATTTTGGTGGAGGCTAGTAAGTTTTCTTTGCAAAATAGATTTTTAAAAATTCAGGCCTAAATTTTCTATATTGTCACCAGTCTTTTTCTAATCCTCACTGGAAATTTTCACATTTTTGAAAATTGTTTGAATGAGAATATACTATACTTCCTAACATTCATATTTTACATCCTTCCCTAATCTATTAAGAATGTTATAATAATGTTATCACAATGAAGTGGCAACTTTTGGCTTTTAGACTGTACCTAAGATCAGCAAGTCATTAAAAAAACCACAGTGCTATTCCAACGTGACATCAGAAACTAATAAATGAAAAATCATGATGACATAACATGGAGTTCATAAAGCAATGGAGAATTAGCCAATGCAGTTTTTAAAAGGGTAAAAAACTGCCCTCATATACCTACTTACAGGAAGAACATCTAAAGCAAATTAAAAATTCTCTTCCAGGGACATGAACCAGCTCAGAATCAGCTGAAGAAATTAAAATATGAGCACAAACTATCCAAGGCCTGTGACTCCTCATGTCAGGAGATCAAACTGTCAAGTAAGGGCACATGTCAGCTCACAAAGGAATGCATTAGTTCCCTCCCCAGGTCAACGCAATGACTACACAAGTCTTGACTGTTAATTTCCTTTGGCTCTGCCACGTTTGGTTACATGCTTTCAAATCCTGAAGAAAGGCTCACTATCAGATGCATCTTTTTACATCACACTGTGTGAAGTTAAAGGAGTGGCAGAAACGTGCACAAACCTGCAATCAGTCCATGTTTAGGAAACCTTCTGTGGGTTCAAGCATTTAACACAGACCTGGTTTTGTCTAATTTCTTCACTAACTTAATAAGAAAAAAAAAAAAAGCAGATTGCCTGAAAATTCTAAAGCACTGGTGGAACCCTTCCAGGCTTTGTCCAGCAGAGACACTTTCACCACCAAAAGTGCAGATAAAGGATAACAGAATATTACAATGGAATCAGTTTGTGACGGTTTGTGCTTTAAGAACACAGTGCCTGACAGCGTGGAGCACATCATAGATGCCCAATAAATATTTGTAGGTTTATTAAAAGTAATAACACGGTTTCTGAAGAACCAACCTCCATTTTGCAAAAAAGGCAAAACTATATAAATGTCTTATACCTGACTGGATGGAGCAAAGAGGAGCAATGAATGAGAGAATCAAAAAATTAAATACGAACTCTAATTTGATGGGAGAGAGAAAATTACTAAGAATTTTGCAAAAGAAAAATAAACATCGCCACAGTAGCATTAGCACTTAACAGTGCGTCAAAGATGTAACGTTTCCACTGCAATATGAACTGGTTCCTACACTTTTTAGGTACCAGAGTGTAATCACTCAAACAGGAAATGAACTCTATTCCACTTTGGAAAGGTATGGTCATAGTTTTATCTGAAAATCATTAATGTATTTCTGGGAGACGGTCCTCTTACTCAGCATGCCTCAAAGTAATGCGGCATAAATATCAGGGGGCCTCATTATATAACTTCAATACAGCATTGTCATGTGCAAGCGTATTCTCCCACCTCTGCGGTAGTTGCTTTCTAATATTTTAGGTTTTTTTTTTTTTTAGAGTCGTGACACCCCTGGGATGACAAAGATGAGAGTGTGGAAGATCACAAAACTTACACAAAAAGGGAAGCTCTTCTATATTATATGAAAACCCCTTATAAAAGGCATTCATTGACCAAAAAATGCTTTATACATTCAGATTTTCCCCATCTCTCAACAGTGATGGTTTCCAAAGAAAAGACTCAGTAGTGAAGGCCATACACTTTTTTTGCATTAATTTGATACGTTGAAAATCAGAACCTTTAAAGCATCTTGTAAATGGGAGAAATGGAACTGGAC
This sequence comes from Hyperoodon ampullatus, assembly GCF_949752795.1. Classification (NCBI taxonomy): domain Eukaryota; kingdom Metazoa; phylum Chordata; class Mammalia; order Artiodactyla; family Ziphiidae; genus Hyperoodon; species Hyperoodon ampullatus. The sequence continues at coordinate 93,905,441 of NC_136918.1, read as the reverse complement.
CTGGGTTTGGGGGGGTGGGATGGGAACGATCACAATGAATATGTGACCTAGCTGTTGACGCAGACAGCAAGGGAGTTGGTAGAAAATGTTACAGCAGACCTGACCACTGTACAGAGGGTCTATCAAGAACACAGTACAGGTATCAAAAAAGTCCCCAAACAAAACTAAAAAACAAACTGCAACTTTGCCAACTTGTAAACAAGGAAAAGCATTTCACAGATTCAAAGTTCAAGGGAAGTAAACGTCTTTAAATTATTTTTGTCAGTTCAACCCTGATTTAAAAGTATGGCTAGCAAAAATAAGGAAGCCGTGGCCGTTGGCATCCTGAGCAAGAAGCTGTCTTCTGAGAAGCAGCACTTCCGAGCCTTTCTCTTCTCAAGATGCCACGTGAGGAGGAGATGTTCTCTCTTGAATTCCATCTCACTTTTCTCCTTTCCACACATCTGGAATATTCAGCAATTGCTTTGTGTTCTGGTGTTTACAGTCCTGGCTGCTATAGATTTAGACGTGGGGAGACGGGAGGGGGGAAGGCAAATTCTCGGAGGATGCTACGGGCCACTTCGACATTATTCTGGGCTATCTCTAAGGCTCTCTTAACTTCTTCAAAGGCATAACCCTCTCCCATGAGTTTTGCAATTTTTGCATCGACATTTTCCAATGCTGCGTCAGGCCCGTGGGGTTTTCTGTGGTGAATTTCTGGTGCAGTCCTGCGGGGTCGTGGTTTAGGAGGTCTGGCTGGTGCTTGTGAACCATCTGCATAGATTTTTAAAGAGATATCATTTAAATAATGAGATAAAAATAGACATTATACATTAGTATGATCTCATTATTTTATATGAAAACAGGTTTTCATTGTTTCTACAAAAAATATTTTCCATTTTTATATACTACGGTTGGATAGGTTATATTGTCCTCATTTTGAACGTCAAGAAAACTAAGGTAGGGTGTGCTGGAAATTTATCTGAGAAATTAACACACATTTTTTCCCCAATTCTACATATTGTTCTTTAAACCATATGAAATAAAAGATACAGAAGGAAAAAAACAAAAATAACTGAAAAAGAAAAGCTTTCACTTTGGCAATACAGCTCACTCTTCTCTACTATGGTGGAGGCACTTGCTTGGGAAGTTTCTACTAGAGGAAACTGTTACAAGCTCGTGGATACTCCTGGCAGAACATCCCCACCAAGTCCTACACCCCACCCATGTCAGAGCAAAACTCCTGAGAAATATGCTTTGTAGCATATTTTTCAAGTTAATAATGCTGTAAAGTGATACCTTGCTGATGCTAGGGGGGAAATAATGAAATAGTAGATGCTTTGAGTCTGCTATTAGTCAATAGGTTGGACAGAAGTAAACTCAGTGCTTTGCTGAAATACTTTTTCCAGATTCCAATGTAGAACGCTTAGCCTGAGAAAAAGCAAAGCCAGCAGAAACATTAGTGGAGAACTCGGTTCCAGATCAGTCCCCTGATAATAGTTTCTCAAAGTTAAACCAAATGACATTGGTATCCATGAATGGAAAGTAATCTTATTAGGAGAAAAGAAAGTTAGTTAATAGACCACCATCCCATACAGATCACCAGGACATGGGCTAGTAACTTGAGGTGGCACTTTTATCATGGATTTCCATTTATCTGTATCTGGTACTTAATATCAAAAGCCTAGATTTTTTAAAAAGGTTAAAAAAAGTTGTCAAATTTATTCCATGAAACATTTATGGGTTTAAGATACAGGAGACACCAACAGTTATTTAATGTTTTTCTTCTTAGACCACTGACAGGTGCCAAATTCAAGGACACAAATAAATGAAGAAGTGAGGCTAGAACCCTCTTGACTCCTATCCTCATCCTGTCCCTCTTGGTCTCTGCTCCCTTGCCAACTTTCCTCATGGCCTATGGAAATACTATAAGGTGATACTTTCAATAATAATCAAATGTAAATCATAAAGAATTATCTGATACATTATTTCATATTTTTCTCATAAGTATGATATTTTTCTCTGAGAAGGTAACTTGTAAAAAAAAATATCATCCTGTTTGCAATTCTAGCAGTATCAATATAACATACACAAAACAAAAGCCTCCAGGATGAAAATATTTTAGTTCTACACAAAATTGGATGATAGTCTTATTTTTAATTGTTCCTTTCTTACAGAATGATATCCAGTTTGAAAAAAATATTATAGCTGTAGATAAAGCTTACTCTGGTCATAAATAAGAACACACATTAGTTTCTGGTTCTTGCTAAAGTCTATACTGTTTTGTATATCTGTAACTAAATATCTCAAACTATTATGGTCTAGTAAATTGCATTTCTTACTGTTTTGAGGTTTCATTTATTTTTCTATTAAGTATTTCCATTATGTCATGCAGAGAGGGATAATAAATTATGCTTTGCTTCTAATTACTTCCAAAAACTATTAGAGATTCTAGCAAGCTTTCCTTTAATCAGTTACCACAGAACTTATACATTGAAATATTGTCTGTTCTGACTTACTTTTAGGTGAGAAAAGGATCTAGAATTAAACACAAGTTTAAGTTCCTCGTATTCTACTGGTAATTTTTGAAGAATTTTTCTAATATTGTTATTTTGTTTCTGTCTAAATACTGAGAAGGGCAGATGAATATCAAGCATCTCTGAAAAGTACAGCTATGAATACTACTAAACTGGGAAAGATGCTATGGCAGCGAGAGACCCATCTAATAGTATAATTGGAAATTAAGTCTTAAGATTTAGAACTTCTAGATGTAGTAAACATGTGTCTTTGATCTTGGTAGATGGCACCTATCACCAGGAAAACCCCCCAAGAAATCTATCCACTCTGTGAGGCTGCTATAATTAATACTGGCCAAATGCAATGGAATTTGCAGATGATAAATTTTATTTGAGAAAGCTATTCTTTTCTTGAAAAAAAAATAAGTACTAAACATAATTCAGGAAGGCTAAGTTAGGTTAAACCAAATGTTAGGGAACACACACACACACACACACACAAAATGATTAAATCAAAACTATCTAGCTAGAGGAGTGAAGGTCTCTCTGATCTATTTGAAATACCAACTAGAGGAAATGATTCAAACCATCTCTGGAAGGAATCACAATAGATATAAAAGATATTTTCAGTAAAAAAAGAAAAAAACTTGCAAGCAAAGATTAATTTTTCCAAAAGACAGATTTTGTTTTCCTTTTAAATACAAAACTCATATATCCCAACTCATTTAATCCTAGTCCTCATTGCCCTAACTCAAAATCTGTTTCCCCAAAACAGTGCTGACATCTCTTTGGAATCTTACAAATGCCCAGAGTTGAACTGTATCATGTATTAGAGCCCACAAATGGAAGTAACGTGGAAGCTTTGTTGCAACTTTTTGCCACCTGTTATATACATTTCTATTTATTGCTGAATATTTATTCAATTTGGAATGTTTTAATTTTTTGTTTGTTTCAATTGGATAGTGTAGCTCTGCACCAGGTAACTGATGAGGATGTCGGTGAGGAGCACCGAGGTTGGTTAGATGCACCTCAGTTTGGCCACTAAGATTTTGAGTGACTTTGAGGTAAGCAGTTTACTTTCATAATTCTCACTCTCCAAATCTACTAAGTATCATTTGTAAAGATAACCACTACACTACAGTGCTATAGAACAGCAGTTACTGTGAATTAATAGGAATTCAAATGTGAAAGAGGACAAAAACCTGGAATTTGTAGTGAGTGCCTAGTTCTATATGAAACTTTTAAGCAAGATATTAACAAGAAAGATCTGTTACAACCTGAACTAATAGTAAAAGCCATTTAAAAAAAAAAAAAGACAAACAGGCAATTTTCATGCTGATGGTTACAGCAAAGCACTTCCCTCTTCCCTCAAAGCCAATCCCTCTTTCTAGACACCTATTCTTAAAACTCATGGACAGCCTTCACTGTCTCCACTTCTGCTTTCTCACAATGTCTAAAAGAGGAGATACCAGGTCCTTATTCACTTTGGAATGTGTAGATGATGCAAAGGAGCAATGAAACAGCAGATGAACCTCTCTCAGAGTTCTCCCAAAGCTGCTATGTTGTAGTTTTGGAGTACACTGGAATGACTATGAATTTTACCAGTGCTATGGGGATTTCTCCTGAATACATGTCATCCTTAGAAATGTGATTGGAAGGACATGTTTTATTCTGGTGCTGCTGTCTGTGCTCATGGTATTTTTGAACTCCTACGAGCAAGGGCAACAACATCCAAATAAGTGCAAGAAGGTGTGGAGCCATAGGCTATAAACAGTACATCTTCCTGGAGCGCTAATTTTACTCAAGGATATGAGAGAGTTAATATTTTTAAATATGAAAATAAATGCAGATATACCAAGTAAATGCAAAATTTCTATAAATTGTTGAAATAACACAGACTTTGAAGCAATTTCCTGCGTGTGATTGTCCACTTTTAGTTAAATCCCTAGTCCCCATTGTCATTTGGCGTTAGCTCTTTGGTGGGGAGAAAGATTTGAGAAGCAATAGTTTGACAGCATATAAAAATGGACTATCATACAATAATTTAAAGTGACGTTAAACAAAATTTAATGATGTGGTAAGAAACTTATGATACTATGTTGTACTGTGGAGTATGATCTCCACTGTGTGAACATGTGTATGGACAGATCATTAGAAAGAAGGACTCCAAAATGGCAATAATGTTCCTTACTGATGACAGGGTTCTAGGTGACTTTTTAAATTCTACTTACTTTATTCTCTAATGTGCATGTACCACTTTCATAATTAAAAAAAAAAGCCTCAGATCCCATCTGTTGGTTTTTACAGTTCTGAGCTGCTCAAGAATCTAAGACAGAGATTGATTTTGCTGGTATAAAAAGTACAGAAGGTACGTAGTGGGTTCCTAAAGTCATGTGAAAAATGATCACAATCCAGGCTTTGAAATCTCTACTACAATTTTAGAATTCTTAGTACCCTCTTCTATCACTACTATTCCTTTGCTACTGTCTTCATTTGATTTTATGATTGGCTATCTCCAAGCTCAGCTTAGCAATGTGTGAGTTAAGTTTTTAAACCTAATTTTTGGCCTGACTACTGGTGGGATAACAACATAAACTTGGCTAACAACAACATAAATGGGTGCACAGCCTACTGATTCAAATCCTATCAATCATTTACTAGCTGTGAGACCTTGGGTAAATTACTATCTATATTTAAAACTGTATGTAATATTTTTTAAAATCTGAGACAATCTCAAATTATTTAGTAATTCAATAATGATACTTGGGATGGACATCAAGACTCTTAGACTACAGATATTTTCAAGTATAACAATATCAGAATTAAAAGAAAAAATATTAGAAGAATCAATGTTGTCAAAATGACCATACTACCCAAGGCAATCTACAGATTCAATGCAATCCCTATCAAATTACCAACAGCATTTTTCACAGAACTAGAAGAAAAACATCTTAAAATTTGTATGGAGACACAAAAGACCCCAAATAGCCAAAGCAATCTTGGGAAAGAAGAACAGAGCTGGAGGAATCAGGCTCCCTGACTTCAGACTATACTACGAAGCTACAGTAATCAAGACTCTTCAATAAGCGGTGCTGGGAAAACTGGACAGCTACATGTAAAAGAATGAAATTAGAACACTCCCTAACACAAAAATCAACTCAAAATGGATTAGAGACCTAAATGTAAGGCTAGACACTATAAAACTCTTACAGTGTTCTGCCTATATTTTCCTCTATGACATAAATCACAGCAAGATCCTTTTTGACCCACCTCCTAGAGAAATGGAAATAAAAACAAAAATAAACAAATAGGACCTAATGAAACTTCAAAGCTTTTGCACAGCAAAGGAAAATATAAACAAAATGAAAAGACAACCCTCAGAATGGGAGAAAATACTTGCAAACAATGTGACTGACAAGGGATTAATCTCCAAAATTTACAAAGAGCTCATGCAGCTCAATATCCAAAAAACAACCCAATCAAAAAATGGGCAGAAGACCTAAATAGACATTTCTCCAAAGAAAACATACAGATGCCAAGAGGCATATGAAAAGATGCTTAACATCACTAATTATTAGAGAAATGCTAATCAAAACTACAATGAGATATCACCTCACACCCGTCAGAATGGCCATCATGAAAAAGTCTACAAACAATAAATGCTGGAGAGAGTGTGGAGAAAAGGGAACCCTCCTACACTGTTGGTGGGAACGTGAATGGTTACAGCCACTATGGAGAACAGTATGGAGGTTCCTTAAAAAGTTAAAAATAGGGCTACCATATGACCCTGCAATCCCACTCCTGGGCATATATCCAGAGAAAAACATGATCCAAAAAGATATATGCACCCCAGTGTTCCTTGCAGCACTGTTAACAATAGCCAGACATGGAAGCAACCTACATGTCCATCGAAAGGTGGTACATATATACAATGGAATATTACTCAGTCATAAAAAAAGAATGGAATAATGCCATTTGCAGCAACATGGATGGACCTGGAGATTATCATACTAACTGAAGTAAGTCAGACAAAGACAAATATCATATGATATCACTTATATGTGGAATCTAAAAAAAATGATACAAATGAACTTGTTTACAAAACAGAAACAGACTCAGAGAGAAAAAACTTATGGTTACCAGAGGGGAAGGGTTGGGGGAGAGGGATAGATTGGGAGTTTGGGATTGACATGTACACTCTGCTATATTTAAAATAGATAATCAACAAGGACCTACTGTATAGCACAGGGAACTCTGCTCAATACTCTGTAATAACCTAAATGGGAAAAGAATTTGAAAAAGAATAGATACATGTATATGTATAACTGAATCACTTCACTGTACACCTGAAACTAACACAACATTGTTAATCAATTATACTCCAATATAAAATAAAAAGTAAAAAAATTTTTTTACTAGACCTGTATCTTACAGTAAATTTACATTTAAACTACTCAAAACATTAATATACAATATAGAAACTATTATATAAAATATATTTTACATGTGCAACTATAAATATAATAATATATGTTATGTATTAAATTATCTGTTATCTGTATTTAAAATACTTAGCATAACATTTGTCCCGTCGTAAGTGCTTAACAAATTTTAAAAATGATTACTACATACAATCTGAGACATAATCTCTAAAATTATTTAGTAATTCATTGACCATACTTGGGATGGACATCAAGACTCTTAGACTACAGATTTTTTCAAGTATAACAATATCTGAGAATTAAAAGAAAAATACATAAATTAACTTATCAAGGCATAAAAGAAATCTCAAACACATCATCATTATGACTTTGTTACTCTCCTGTAAATTGGAACAATTATTTCTGGAACTCATTTATGTAAACCTGAATTGCTTCCACTACAGATATACTATTTAATTTTAGAAGGACATGTTTTAATACACAGCATTCACTAAATTACAAATAAAATATCTTCACATACACTAAGGTAGGTAATTATGATTGTAAGGGCCAAGGTTATAACATAACTTTTTTAATACATCCAGAAAATGGTTATAAAAGAACTACATTAGTATTAGATTTGTAAGAAAAATGACCCCATGTTCAGTGGTTTTAAAAGTGAAGCTGTATGTAAGGAAAAACATTTTAGGTAGTTGAACTATGGTAAAACTCTGCAATGCAGCAATTTCCTTTGTTGAAACACAAAACAAAACCTTAAAAAGACAGTTTATCTTAAAACATCACTTATAACAAGACACAATTCCCACTCTTATGTGAAATGAAGCAGTGATTTCCAAGTTGAGGTCTTAATATAAAATTCATTCAACATCTGGGCACTTTTCCTTTAAGCTAGTAAAGGAAAAGTAGTATTGCAATTAATTCCTTTTATGAGACCTCCTTTATTTTGTAGGTATACTTGGCAATAATATCTGTTACCAGTTACAAACACATTTAATACAAGTCATATTCTGAAATTCTAGTGCTATTTTTAAGTATTACCTTGAACGTCCTTTTAAATACTATTAAAAAAAATCTCAAGAGCGCAGCTGCACTTCACCAGCATGAGCACAAACACATCATCATTACGACTTTGTATTCTAATATAAGTTTGATTCCCTGGGTTTTTAAAGAATGGTATTCAAACTGTAGCACATTATATCTTACCACAAGAGAAAAGCAAACTTAAAAATGTCTAAAAACTCATGCATAGCTAGTACAGACATGAACCCTATGTGAAGAAATAAGCAGACTATTAGCAAAAACATTTGGCCCATATAAGGTATATGTAAGTTTAACACAAGCTGGTAAAATCCACTTATTCTGATTATCATTATGACATATTCATATCATTAAATACTGTTACATCTACAAACTTCAGAAAATTATAAACTTTTATGGGGGGAGGAATAAAACATTTGGAAGGCACTTTGTATATGTAGACATACATTTACATGCACACATACTTTTTAGAAAAAGGAAAATATTTTTAAATCAATTAAATTTTTTGGGTTAGAAATATTCTTTTCATAGAAAGCTTATATACATAAGTAAGTCACCATCAATTACTTACATCACCATAAAAAATAGGAGAAATGGAATTTATAAGATGCAGCAGTTATACCAGAATCCTCAACGATCATCTTAAAAAGGCCTTAATATCAATAAAAACGTTACTGCAAAATAAGCACTATTAGTATCCCAAAGGTACACTGCATAGTCTTAAGTTTCTGATGGAAAGATCTAATCCAGAAGGCAAGCTGAGTCCCTCTCCTGATGTGAAATAAACTAGTGGACAGCTTGGTAGCCCTGTGAAGCAGCATGTGAGCAAATATCTTGTTGGAAAAAAGTTATCTTATTTTCTGTGGTTTGACTGTGTTTGTAAAGAGAGTTCAGGGAGTAGGCTGAAATAGTTGATGTTACATGTAGCTGAGGCCCTCAGAGTAACAATCAGGACTATTTTATCACTCAGGTAAAGCCAGTTTAGGCTTCTGGTAAATGCCTATTTGGGGATGTTTCAACAGGGTTTGTGACTTAAAGTTCTTCCTTGAAATTTCTAGTGTAATGTTAACTGGAATTCCTACCAGTTGAAATCATATATGTGAATGATGTTCCTCTGGGCTCAACAATACCTGCATGTTATGGTGCAAATTGTAAAGAAGCTGTGAAAATAGAGCATTTAGGCCACAACTCTTCTCATAACTTGAGTATATGTTTCTGTTAATCCAGAGCTGGTGGTACTGAATGTTATTTTAAATCAGTCATGGCACTCTTCTCAAAGTTGTATTTTAACATTATTTCCTTAAGGGATTTGCTTCCTTCTCCTATATATATTTTCAGATACTGTCTCTCCTTCTTCTTGACTTTCACATTTTTTCATCATTCTGGAAATCTACCCTTTCAAGTGGAAATACAGTATTTCAGTGGGTACCTATGGATATATCTGAAATACTGGAATGATTAGAAGTAAATTGGTAAAAAACAGCACAGACCAAAATTTGAAATGGTTAATAAAATTTTCTGTTTTTCTGAGTTATAGTCAAGTGTAAAAACTTACAAAACTGCAGAGGGATTTTTGCATCTCCCATGCATGTCATCAAGTACAGAACTACTGTGCTGATAATTCTCAAAGCAGCTAAATAATTATCTTGATTCGGAAGTTACAGAATGGACAGCTCTCACTATTAACAAATCTGTGAACTGAGGTTTGAGCTTAAAAGCAAACCAAATCCAGCAATACATAAAAAGGATCATACACCATGATCAAGTGGGATTTATCCCAGGGTTGCAAGGATTTTTCAATATCCATAAATCAATCAATGTGATACACCATATTAAACTGAAGACTAAAAACCATACGATCATCTTAATAGATGAAAAAAAGCTTTTGATAAAATTCAACATCATTTATGATAAAAACTATCCAGAAAGTGGGCATATAGGGAACATAACCTAAACACAGTAAAGACCATATAGGGCAAACCCACAACTAACATCATACTCAATGATGAAAAGTTGAAAGCATTCTCTCTAAGATCAGGAACAAGACAAGGATGCCACTCTCACCACTGTTATTCCACATAGTTTTGGAAGTCCTAGCCATGGCAATCAGAGAAGAAAAAAATAAAAAGAATCCAGATTGGAAAGGAAGAAGTAAAACTGTCACTGTTTGCAGACCACTTGATACTATACACAGAAAATCCTAAAGATGCCACCAGCAAACTACTAGAGCTCATCAATGAATTCTGTAAAGTTGCAGGATACAAAATTAATATACAGAAATCTGTCTTATTTCTATACATTAACAATGAAATATCAGAGAAATTAAGGAAACAATCTCATTTATCATCACATCAAAAAGAATACAATACCTAGGAATAAACCTACCTAAGGAGGCAAAAGACCTGTACTCTGAAAATTACAAGACACTGATGAAGGAAACTGAAGATGACACTAACAAATGGAAACCATGTTCTTAGATTGGAAGAATCAATATTGTTAAAATGACCATACTACCCAAGGCAATCTACAGATTCAGTGCAACCCCTATCAAATTACCAATGGCATTTTTCACAGAACAAATAATTTTAAAATTTGTATTGAAACACAAAAGACCTTGAATAGTCGAAACAGAGAAAGAAGAACAGAGCTGGAGGAATCATGCTCCCTGACTTCAGACTGTACTACAAAGCTACAGTAATCAAAATAGTATGGTACTGGCACAAAAATAGAAACATACATCAATGAACAGAATAGAAAGCCCAGAAATATACCCACACACTTACGGTCAATTAATATATTGGGCTGGCCAAAAAGTTCGTTCCGATTTTTCTGTAAGATGTTATGGAAAAACCCTGAACAAACTTTCCAATATAACAAAGGAGGCAAGAATATACGATGGAGAAAAGACAGTCTCTTCAATAAGTGGCGCTGGGAAAACTGGACAGCTATATATAAAAGAATGAAATTAGAACATTCTCTAACACCATATACAAAAATAAACTCAAAATGGATTTAAAAACGTAAATGTTTTTAAATGTTTTATTTTAAAACATAAAAAATGTTTTAAAACGTAAATGTAAGATCAGATACTATAAAACTCCTAGAGGAAAACCTAGGCAGAACGCTCTTTGACATAAACCACAGCAATATTTTTTGGATCCATCTCCTAGAGTAATGGATATAAGAGCAAAAAACCAAATGGGACCTAATTCCTGTGGTTTGTTTTTTTTTTTGGCTGCACCACATGGCATGTGGAACTTCCCCAACCAGGGATCGAACCATGCCCCCTGCAGTGGAAGCACAGAATCTTAATCAGTGGACCACCAGGGAAGTCCAAATGGGGCCTAATTAAGCTTAAAAGATTCTGCACAGCACAGGAAATTATAAACAAAACAAAAAGACAACCTACAGAAGGGGAGAAAATCTTTGCAAATGATGTTACCAAAAAGGGATTAACTTCCAAAATATACAAACAACTCATACAGCTCAATATCAAAAATAAACCCAATCAAAAAATGGGCAGAAGACCTAAATAGACATTTCTCCAAAGATGACATACAGATGGCCAAGAGGCACATGGAAAGATGCTCAACACTGCTAATTATTAGAGAAATGCAAATGAAAACTACAATGTGGTATCACCTCACACCAGTCAGAATGGCCATCACCAAAATGTCTACAAATAATAAATGTTGGAGAGAGTGTGGAGAAAAGGGGACCCTCCTACACTGTTGGTGGGAATGTAAATTGGTGCAGTCATTATGGAGAACAGTATGAAGGTTCCTTAAAAAACTAAAAATTGAGTTACCATTATGATCCAGCAATCCCATTCCTGGGCATATATCTGGAAAAGACAAACTAATTCGAAAAGACAGATGTACCTCAGTGTTCATAGCAGCACTGTTTACAACAGCCAAGACGTGGAAGCAACCTAGGTGTTCATCGACAGAAGAATGGATAAAGAAGATGTGATATATATGCACAACGGAATATTACTCAGCCATAAAAGCAAATGAAATAATGCCATTTGCAGCAACATGGATGGACCTAGAGATTATCATACTAAGTGAAGTAAATCAAAGACAAGTATCATATGCTATCACTTATATGTGGACTCTAAAAAAATGATACAAAGTTATTTACAAAACAGAAACAGACTCACAGACATAGAAAACAAACTTATAGTTACCAAAGGGGAAAGGAGGAGGGAGGGATAAATTAGGAGGTTGGGATTAGCAGATACACACTACTATATATAAAATAGATAAACAACAAGGACCTACTGTATAGCACAGGGAACTATATTCAATATCTTGTAATAACCTATAATGGAAAAGAATCTGAAGACGAATATACATATATATTCAGTTATATATATACATATATATATATTCAGTTATATAACAATCACTTGGCTGTACCGCTGAAACTAAAACATCATTGTAAATCAACTATACTTCAAAAAAAGTCAAAATACAGTTAATGAAAAAAATACTGATATAGGACAAAAATCTACATAGGAAAAACTTCTGATGTTCATAATTATGAGACAAATATATTGTTTCAATTGCTCAAAATATGTGTATGTTCACCATAACACAGATATCGGCGACTCTTCCCTCCTCCCTTCTATCCATCCACTCATCCAAGAAATATGTGCTAGGCACTCTTCTGGTCACCTGGGGATAAAGCAGTGAACCAAACCACGTGTGTATATTCAAAGCAGTACTCTAGCAGATGAGATAAGCAAATAAATGAATGAAAGGTGCTATGAAGAAACATAAAGCAAAAGAAGGGGATAGAAAGTGACTGTGTAAAGTAGGGGGAGCTATTTTAGATATGGTGGTCGAGGAAGACCTCCCAAAGAAGCAAAGCAGCAACATTCCATTAATAATGGTTATGAGTATGACTTGTATTTACTAAAATGGTACAAGCTTCTACTTAATGACTGGCAGTAGAGCACTGCATGATAGCCCTAAATAAGCTATGAAAATGAATAGTTTGGTGCTAATACTAATTCTAAAGAGATTTCTTCCTTTAATGGAGAAATAAGAGAATGCAGCAGTTCAGTATATAAAGACCTCAATCCCATTTCTCATATCTGATAAAGCAAAACAAAAGTTAGAGAATGAATAGATTTTGAATCACAGAACATGCTTTACTGACATATCAAAGTTAATATTAAGGCTTAATGTTTTCTTTTCCGTGAGACAATTTTGTAGGCATTCTTCTCATAATACATGCTTTATAAGCAAATGCAAAGGTGATAAAAACACTCTCTTAGGCTGGCGGTGCTCAATTATACACTGAATAAAAAGGTGCTCCAAAAAGCACTGTACAAACATAAGGTATTATTATTACTATTATTAGCCAACTCACCTGAAGATGAAGGAAGCTGATCATAGTCCTGTGATGTTCTGTTGGATTTGACATTTTCACCTGGTAGTCTCCTAGCAGGAGGCAAAGGAACCTGGCCACTTGCTGGATCAAAGAAGGGATCTGAAAAATAAAGATAATTTTCAGATTAAACCTATTATCTCTGCTAACTGGCTAAAGAAAAAAATTAGAAATTCTCTATAAAGATCAATTTTTGAAAATAAAACATTTCATGATTGATAGTAACCATATTCTAATTTGCATATTTTCTAATTTATTCATCACTTGCTCAAATATGCTTTCCCATTTATTCCTAATTAATACATACTACTAACTTTGTAGTTTTCAGATCTCTTACTTGATGGTAAAATTGTTGATGGTAAAAACTGCTTCTAATTTTAATTTTCTGTCCCAGTCTGTCCTGTACAATGAATAGAAACTGTTGTAAAGTCAAAGAAAAAAATGGGTTTTGAATTTTGCCTGTAAGAATATTATATCAGTTAATCTGTCTAAGCATTAGGCAGACATAATCTGTAAAATGGACCTGACATTTGGGATTTGTGAGGATTAAATGAATTCATGTCTATGAAATCTCCTGTACATATAATGTGCCTTTTAAAATGCTACATTGGGCATCCTATGCAAAAAATTGTTAGTTGGCTCACTGAACAATAAATTCAATTATTAAAAATTATGCTGTTATTAACATTAAGGTTTGTATAAGTAGCAAAATGTGTTTTTTTTTTACCACCTTGACAGAGAGGGGGAATCTGAAATAGTGAAAAATATGAATTGCAGACAAATTAAAAATTATTATACTTCTTCTTAATTATATTTATTAAAAACAGAATAATGGCAGAAGCGAATGGCAGAGCTAATGGCAGAAAAAGATTGTATCAGTGCTACTATATTAAATCATTAGGACCATAAACCTACCTGGTTTAAAATTAGTAGTATATGAGTTTAAATCCATAGAACTGATTCATTTTCTGAGTAGATGAACATCACCTCTGCAACCTTTGGTTCACTAATAATTTATCATCTGCCACCATTGCCATCTCGGGCTCCTCTGTTTTCCTCTCTCATAACACTTTCTTTTATGTCTGCCAGTATCTCCAAAGGTACTCTAAGTTCTTTTCAGGGCAGGGACCTTATCTTACTCAATTGTGTTTGAATTATATCTCCTAATAGAAACACAGTACCAAGCATACGGCTTGGCAAATAGCCTGCACTTCACAAATATTTACCTTTAACTACCAAAATTAACTCAGATTTAGATTTTTCATAAATTCAAATTCTGTGAAATCTGCATTGCTAACATAAGGCTAAAATTATAACTATTAAAGAAGACCTGATAAATATTTCATTGTTTTAACTTCCATTTGAGTTTGATATTAAAAATATGTAATGATTTGATTATTTGAGAAGGAAATACATGCCTATTTATATTAATTTTGACTAGTTGAAGTCATTATTTCCTTCCCCCTATTTGCATACAATAATTATCTCCAGCTTTACTGGAGACTTTTTTTTTTTAACCTAAGCAAGGCTACTTAATTTGCTTTCATTAATTTTGAGATTAAAATAAGTCTTAGATTCTGAGTTTTCAATAATTGAAAAGTCAATGGTTCAGCCTCATTAATTTTGCTGAAACATTTTAGGAAGGAATAAGAAGATAAATCAAATTCCATGCAACAAATGTTAGTCTTTTGATTTGGAAGGCTAACCAAAGGTACCAAATGTGGTGATTTCTGCATAAATTTAGAAATTTCCCAAAGATTTACAGCTATTCAATAAAATTTACTTTCAATTCTTGTTCATTCTAAAACATCACTGATATAATATTAGGTCAGAGAAAAGACTGTCTTTTATAATTACACTTTTTTATTTCCTTGGGGTAAATTTATAGGTTTGTTAGATATACTTATGCTATTTCTAATCATCTATTTATTTAAGACTAAACCTTAGATTCTGGATACATTATTGAGTCATAAATAGAGTACAAAATATACAGTAGTATGATATTGCACCTAAAAGGTCACTACGTATGCTAAAAATACTACCAAAAATAGCATGAAATACTTAGTTCAGTTCTGAACCACTACAATGCTTCATGTTAAGTTTGGCTACTGGTCAGGTATAGGGTAAACTGGGCTTCTGTAGCAAGTTATAAAGTTGGAAGCATTCCTGCTTCGATGGGAAAAGATATATATAATACAATTACTACAGAGAGTACAATAATTACCAAATTTTAAAATCAATAAAGTTTTTAAAAGTAAATTCTTCAAAAATTCATTAAAGTAAAATTTTATATCCACACTTAGGATTAAAACATACAAATTGAAAATACCATAGCCAATGTACCATTTATATAGTAATACATGTTTGAGAAATGAATGAATGAATAACCTATCAAGTGGTTATCTCTGGGAGGAGGTATTATGGAATTTTTTTCTTAATTCTTTTTTTCCCCCCACTATCTGAAACACTTCCAATTTTTTACTCAAGCATAGGAAAAGAGGCAAGTAAAACTGAACAGTTAAAACAATGGCATCTTTCCTCTGGGGCTGTCCAAAAGCCATCTGAAAGATTTATCAGTTATTCTGAAAATTTTAAAAGAATATCAATGCTAGATCTAATTGATAGAAGAGGATTTGAAGACCTATTTAGGTGCAACAAAGCACCTCACTCTTTAACTCACATTCATAAAACCCCCAAATGTAGTGATCTGGCCACTGATCAAGTCCTCAAGTGTTAGAGAACTCACTACCCCTCTGAGATATAAGAAGTATTAATAATCCAGGAAGCTTCTTAACAGGAATGAAATTTCCACCCCTAATTCTTCTCACTGGTCAGTCCTTGTCTCAGGAGACATGGAAGAAATCTAATCATTCTTTTACAAATACTGTGGTTGAAAGCAACTTTAATACATACTCGAGATCTTCTCTTCTGTCGGTTAAACATCCTCAGTTCCTTTAATCTACCGTAGTTTACATGGTGTGATTTTACTTCCCTTTCCCATCCTGGCTGCAGTCCTCCAGATATAGCCTAACACTGGGTTTCTCCAACTTGAGCATGCATCAGAATCACCCCCAAAGGCTTATGAAAACACAGATTGCTGGGTCCTACTCCCAGAGTTTCTGATTTAGTAAGTCTTGGGTAGGTGTAAAGAATTGGCATTTTAAACAAATTTCTAGGTAGTGTTAATGCTGCTGGTCTCAAGACCACAATTTGAGAACCACGGCTCTACCCATCAATCCTTCAACACCTGCATACAGTAGTCTCCACACTGGCTGAGCCTGGGGGAGGACCCTGCCTCACTCGATCTCTGATTTGAACTCTGTGAGTGCAACCCTCAGAGGGCGTGAGAGTCCCTGGTAACTACGTCATGAGTGTGCTTCATAAAGGTCACAGTCAACCAAACCCCTAAAAACCCTTTCCAATAACTGTTGCTAATGATCCAAGTTTTCTTTGTATTTTACTTAGGCAATTGCATTTCTGGATCCTGTGAAAAACCTTCCTTCATCTCTAATAAAGTCAATTTGGCTAGCTTTTAGAGTTGAATTGTGACTTTAAGATTGGATAAGGACTTCAAAAGAGATTCCAGGTTAGAAATACAGTGAGGTAAATGTTCACTAAGGGCTGCCAAATACGTTGTGTATTTTGTGCACTGCACAAAGACATGCAGTAATGGGACTGAGCAGACTTAAATACAGCCTTGGCTTTGTTCCTGGAACACTGGCCCTGGCACAAAGCAGAAGGAGGGGTGCCTATTTCAACCCACCAACACAAAAGAAATGCCTTTTTGTAATTCGGACAAAAGCACATATATGCTAGCAGTAGCCCTGGGTTTGGAGACAGTAAAGTGTAAAGCTTTTTTTGAGGACTCCTCAGGTTTTGTTAAGATATGACTGGCCTGTCCAGAGTAGATGGCTCATGTACAGCAGTGGGCATTACTATTTTGCCAAAAGAAATCTTGCATGAAGGCCTAAAATAGAAAACAGATAAAAGCAGCATCAGAGCCCCTGCTTTGCTTCCCCCACTTGATCATACAGGAGTCCTAAGGCTCCTTTGCAGAAACACAGGACCCTGTAGTTTGAAAACCACTACTATAGAGCAGCCACTGGGCTATAAGGCTGGAAAGGTGGACCCGACTCAGGTGTGCAGGGCCCTGAATGCTGGAATAAAGAGGTAGGTTTGAGTAGGTATTTAATACAACATCATGGGGATATCCAACCTTTGTCTTTAATTAGGGATAATGATTTCCTCAAGGAAACCAAATCTTCATAATGCCAGAAAAGGCTTATCATTACACTGGACTAAAATTTTACAGATTAAACTACAGTGAAAATAATAGCAGTAAAGTGCTCATATTGTCCATTTAAATTTAGCAATCACCGTTGTTTACCTTGTATGGTTCTACAGCTATTAAGTTAAACTTTTGTTTAGCATTTATAGAGTATTCTTTCATGAAGTTCAGTTCAGCATGAAGAACTGCTTTTGTGAATTTTCTATTACACTTCTTTAGACAGCGTAATGTGTTGAATACTTTGCAAAATGATATAGTCAAGTGCTTATTTAAAGCTGAAAGAAACTTTCATGTTCTATGATATCATTATGTTAAGAAGAATTAAAATATTTCTTATGAAAAAGATGTGGTCTATAAATGTGGCTTAAAATTGAATAAAAACAGTTGACTCATTGGATCTCATAAAGGATCTGACAACAGACTAGAAATTTGTCCAGTTAATTATATGAGACTGGAAAGGGGGGAAAATGTTGCCATCTTTTTCTCAGAAGATGAGAAATTATCGAGGGATATCAACATTACTTGAATGGAATTAGAATACTTCCATGCATAAAAGGAGTTCAAGAGAGAGTCAACAGGTTCAAATGACCCTACTCTGGTCCCATGTTAGCCTCACACCACAGGTTAAGGATAACTGCTACTGAGACTACCTGGCAGCCAAGCAAAGCTATATATGAAATAAAACAGTTTATACAACTTTCATTCTAATAAAAGGGGGCCTTTTTATTTTGAAGTGATTTTTTTAGTAATCTTGAGAAAAAAAGTTTTGAAGATGTTTACAAAAGCAATATGAACAATGAAATTATGATAAAGAACTGAAATATTTTACAATTAATTCTTTTGCTAAAAACAGGTTAAAGTGTGTGTTTGTGTAAAAAAGTGTAAGAATTAAGTCAAGCCTGGAAAGCTTGACTTAATTTTAAAAGAAGGCACTACATTTAACTTTCATTTAATGGGGCTTAAATTACATATATAAAAGGTGATAGGTACCTTATAGGAATCTGGCTAGAAATTATCCAGAAGTTTGCCTTGGGAAAGGTTAAGTTTACTAAGATTTAGAGATATTCATTTTTTAAAAAAATGTTATTGGAGTATAGTTGCTTTACAATGTTGTGTTAGTTTCTGCTGTATATATTCATTTTTAAATGTTAAATTCCATGTATAAAACAAAGATTTGAATAAGTATAAGTGAAAAACATAGCAAAATGTTAGCGTGTATATGTAGCTATATGAATAAGAGCCTAATAGTTATCCATGCTTTCTGCTTGGATTAGAAGGGTTATGAACCTTGCTCTTTGATTGGTAGCATTCAGTGAACTAATCTGATCCATGAGGGCAGGGAGGCATCTCAGAGTGGGTGACACAGAGGACAATTCAATATTTACTGATGAAAAATTATTCCTTGAAAATAAACTACGTTTAGAAACTGAAGCTATATATTCCAAGTTATATGTCTATAATTTTGTGGGTCATATCTACAAACTGCCTCAAACTTCTAAATTATCAAACCAAATGGAAAAAAAAATGAGAAAAATGTTAAAGGTGAATGATAATGGTTAAGATTCCCAAGTTTTCAAAGAAGCATGTAGGTGGCCAAAGGACAAAGTGAGCACTCTTAGAAGGCTTTCATGATTTATCTCATACACAAATGTAAAGCAGTTGTTAAAAAAAGAAAATCTTTACCCTATGTTTAACCAAACCAATTCGAGGAGGCAGACATTTCAGAGTACAGATCACAGTATCACCAATAGGACTGATGGGAACAATTAGTATGAGCAGATTCAACATAACTGAATTTTTTTCCTGATAATTCTGACTAGTGGAGTGGATGGTTTATTAAGTCTTTTTATTTCTACTCCTCACTTGAGTTTTTTTTTTAAAAACTATGTATTAATTTTTCCTTGAAGACCAATAATTTTAGTAGATACATTGAGGCATTAAAAATAAAAACAGTAACAAAACAATAAAATGCAGATATTTCAGAAAAACATATCTATTAATGTTACAATATAATTTACCAAGATATTATGTTTTTGAATAAAATTATGACCCTAAAGCATATTTAGTAAAGATTTTTAAACACATTGTTTGAAAAAAAATATTGCACTCAGAATTAGGAGAAAGTCTAAATTTTGTCCCCATCACTTTTAGCCCAAACACAACGCACTTCTGGTTCTCACCTTTTGTAACATACAGGTGTTATTTGGACCTGATAATCTCTTCAGTGCCATTTCTGAATTCTATGATTCCTTGTTGCTTTTGCCATTTTTGTAATCCTTTTGGCATTAAACCAAACAATTGACAGACAAACCTATCCAACTGCTGTTTTCCCCACCCAGGGATTTTTCAGCTTGGGAGCTAGAAACCAATGAATCATTAATGCTTATTTGACAGTATCATCTTAGAAATATTTTTGCTTTCAGTGAAAAGGTTTGCTTGGTTTTTCCCTCCTACCTGAAGGAAGGAGGAAAAGGTCCTGTCCTGAGGATGGTCGGCTACTGGAGCCAGGAGGTTTTGAATGTTCGATGAGACTATGCCTTGCGGGAGGTGGGGGAGGTGGGAGGGACGGGGGGAGGGCATCAAAAGCATCTTCACCTGCATTGAAAGAAAGGTCAGTATCAACAGCAGAATTTCATTAATCAAAACACAGTATCAGGCAAAAACAATGATTTTGCTGTTTATAAACAACTTCACCTGTAGTGTTTACCCAGCAGTTCACTGACTTTGTTAATGGGAGCTGATTATTTTGTAGGAGGTGTTTGGAGAGAAACACACACAAACACACATGTGTGCATACAGACGTTTTCGATCTCTCAGCCCTTTCTATTAAAAAGCAGTATTTCAGGTTATGAAACAGCTTATTATTCACTTGTAACCTTTATAATATTAAGACACTGGAGATTTGAACTAAATATATTACAGATCACATCATCAAAACAGAATTTTTGTGTAACAATAAGAGTTCACAGCCTCTAATTAGAAAATCACACTATGCACAAAAATTTAATGTCACAGAATAGTTTAGATTATCTTTTAAAAGCTTGTTCTATGGCATTTTAATTCATTTAAACTAATGCTCCATATATTTGTCAAAATATACAGAAAATGCACCTGCAGTAGAGGAATATGATCTTTTTCTACTTATCAGGTATCTCTAGGGAGAAACAGTTAAATATATCAATAGAACTACCTCTTATGGTGGTCCCAAAGCTAGTTACTTATATTTGTATAGTTCCCAACTTTAGTAACTGTAGAATACTGCAGTATGCTTTTATGTCTACTTGTGTTTCCCCTGACACGTCTTACTAGCCTATTCATATTTTCCCTCATCTTGATTCTTTAAAAAATAAAATTGCAGTGTATGTATTTTTGTAAGCAATCACAAATACTTTGTGAATGAAACAGGGTATAAATACCTACACCTTCTAGTAATAAAAATTCTCATGGATTTAAATACATTGACTTAAATATAAAGGTATATTTAAATATAAACAGTTTCACCACTCATCCAGCTTGCCTTGCAAAAAGTATTCAAAATTTTTTCTCTAATGATCATATTTTTCTAATGTAAAATATATGAAGGTATAGGAGAGAGAAAGAAAGAGCTTTGTTATCATTCCAACCTTCAGCTATTTCCTACATTATCTCATTTATTCAAATCCTTTATCAGCCCCTAAATGTCAGGCACCCTGCTAGGCACACGGGTAATGTGAAGATCAAAATCATAAGTCCTCGACCCCGAGGAGCTTGGATTCCACAATGAGATCTAAGAAAAGTTCACAAAAGACTCACAGGTGAATAGGTCCCAGAGGGAGAGACAGATGCATTGTAAGAGGGAAGAGGAATGCAGAAAGTGGCACTCAGCAAGGTGTTACCAAGAACAGGAAGGCCTGGGATATCAGGGCCTCAAAAACATTTGTTCATCAAATACAGGGATGGTGTCTACTAGGCAGAGTGAATAGCATAAATAAAATATGAGATGTACATGAAGAGCCAAAGGAAGGATTAGTTAAAAAGGTTGGAACATTTATGTGCATTGTCCAATATGGTAGTAACTATCCACATATAGCTATTCAGTTTAAATTTAAATTAACTAAAATTCAGTTCTACAGTCACACATATAGATCTTTTATGTCACCACATAAAGTTCTATTGGACAGTGCTGATCTAGTCATAAAGACTTGGGTAATAGGTCAAAAACAGCATACAGGAAGAAGTGGAAGAGAAAAAGACTACAGGTAAAGAAGGAAGTTGGGAGGTGCTTGTAATCCACGTAGGTGAGAGTAAAGCACTGAGCTGCAGAAAAAACAGGAGCAAGACATTCAACTGTATAACTGGAAACACCAGTTGATGGCGTTTTTGAGAAAACAAATGGAGAGGTTCATTTCTAGTAGCCTAATGATTCAGATAAGCTTATAAATGAACCTTCATTATACATTATTTTATACTATGGTGACTCATTATTGTGAAGCCTTAACTTGTGAAGGTTCCTTAATTGTCCTCCTCTAAAAATAGGGTGAGAAGCTTCCTACCTAGAATTAATGAAATAAACAGACACCTGCACTGGCCAATTTTAACATAAATACACACCTGTGTGTACCTTCACACATGTACACACACACACATTAAGTGTACTTCATGGTAAAATTTGAAACAAAGAAATTGAGATTCTTTGGATGTGTTCTAGTTGCAGTGATTATAAGACAGAATTTATTTTCAGCTCTCTACAATAAAGTATATAATTTCCCATAATGTAATTAGCTAAGTGGAAGTGGGTCATTTTATATTGAAAGAAAAAGTAAGTATGCATTCATTAAGAATTATACTTAAAGAAAATCTCAGATGAATACTCCAAATCTACTAGAACACACGCACCTGGGGGAATGAACAATGCCCTCATAAGATTTTGTAGACTGCATTTAGTACATGAAGAGACAACTTGATAAAACCCTAACTGATGCCAGCTATTTACACCACTGCTTCAGTCATCTAAATGGAATAATGGTCACATGAACCGAGAGCCACTGTCACCTGGAGATTCCATTCTAATTCAGACAAATTCATAACCTAGTGAGTCTACATTGCACTGAACTAAGAATTCTGATAATTCAGGTATTAATTGAAAGAGGTGGCAGGGAGGCTTGCTTGAAATTGTTTTAAAGGTTTCAACCTAATGGAGGGATGAGAAGATCATAATCAGAGGGCGTCCTGTTGAGTGAAGAACCATGCTTTGGATTGTCCCGAGTTGGAGGCCTGGCAGGTGGTAATGGCACTGGATCAGAGGCTGAGTCAAAAACATCTCCTAGAGGATAACACAAAATCTTAATGTATTTTCAGTACAACAATGGCATGGAATTTTGCCTTTAAATTCTGACCATTAAGACATAGACTACAAAGAGAATATGTCTTATACATACCCTTTAAATATATGCCTAACTCAGGGATGTTTGATTTCTTCATCTCTGAAGACGTACCGTGTGTTCCATTCAATATACAGTGACCATTATCACAAGACCTAAAGCAGAAATCAAAGGACAAAAATCGTAAGGATAATTACTTTCCATTTAAAAGTCATTTGGGGGTGGGGAGATGATGGGAACTAGCAACGCTGCTCATGTAATAAACTTAGGATACAAATATAATTAATTTCCTTTTCTGGAGAAAGTAAAGTAATATTATCTAGATACTTGAATACTTTTACAAAGCAGAAGTAAATATTCCATGGAAGACAAAGGTTTTTTTTTTTTAAGTGAAACTAAGAATTATAAGGGCCACAAAATTGCTGATACCCTAAACACACCTGTGGAATTAACATATTTTGGAAGATTTCAATATTACCCTATCAAGGTTTTGAAGAAGAAAATGTAATATGCAGGCAAAAAATATGTAAAAGTCCCAATGACATCATTACTGGTTAACGGTACTTAACAGTATATTTTTATTTCTGTAAGTTAAGCTTTCTTTATTATAAACTAGAGGCTGTCAAGGAAGGAGAATTATTAAATATTCAGAAAGTCCATTAAAATTCAGATAGGCATATTCAAAGACCTAGAGTCTGGAGTATAATTTCACCACTGCCATGAACAAAACTGGCACTTCTGACAACTGTAGAAAAATGACTTTAGCAAAGGCCTTGGGTACACAACAAATATTTTAATCTGGGTGTCTGTAAAAGGATAATACTAAAAAAACTGTTGTTTTTTTTAGCGGTACACGGGCCTCTCACTGTGTGGCCTCTCCCGTTACAGAGCACAGGCTCCGGACGCGCAGGCTCAGCGGCCATGGCTCACGGGCCCAGCCGCTCCGCGGCATGTGGGATCTTCCTGGACCGGGGCACGAACCCATGTCCCCTGCATCAGCAGGCGGACTCTCAACCACTGCGCCACCAGGGAAGCCCTAAAATAAGTGTTTTTATTATTGGTATTAATGCTTTCGAATCATACTATGAATGCAATGCACAAATCCGGGGCATAGGAAGGTAGCAGCAGGAAGAGAAGGCACGGAGCGTATTTTGTCTTCAGAATATAGCTGTGTAGCAACTGACTATCTGCTCACCAAGTTACTGTGCTCACAAAGAGCTATAGAAGGCAGAGTTTATATTTTACTTTCCCCTGACTTACTCTGAATTCTTGGGGCAAAGTAAAAGTACATACATAATGGAGGAAATATTGGACATTTGAATAGTTATTGCAAAGTGCTTCATCTGAAATTCATTTCCATTCTCTCTGGTGGCCACATCTCTTTAAGGGGCCAGAGATGGTTCATTTAAAAATAGTTATCATGTATTGAATTTTCATAGTAATGATGGATTTTTACTGAAATGGAATTATTCATCTATGAATAATATGGTTTAACTTTTTCCGTATACTGACAATTTAGTTCTCCTGATGTTCCAAAGAGAGGAAAAACATAGAAGGAAAGGATGTGTCTAAGTTTAAAGAGTGCTTTGTACAGGACCTAAGAAGATACTTCATCCATTGACTTTCAAGAACAAATTAGACAGAAAATTCACTCCAATTAAGATTAGGGATTATCAACATTTATTACTTCTCTGTAATTGTAGAAAGATGGTAATGGTGGTCATAAATCAAATTTATTTTCAGGATTTGGGAGGCCTGCCACCAAAAATCTCATCCAGTATGATGTGACAATTAAAATTTTAAGTATTAAAATTATACCACTCACTTATCCAGTGATGAAAAATAATGAGATCCCAAGGAGACCAAAAAAGCTCATCTTACTTCAGTTTTTAAAAATTACTACACATTTGTAAGAGCCAAGGGAACTGAAAATTGTAAAAATTTATACTTGATGTAAAGGAATAACTTTTTTCTCTAATAAGAATAGTAGACATTTGGTTCTTCTAAGATAACAAATTATCTCTCAGTTATTTCTCTGTCTTCTCAATGTTACCAACAAATGTCCTAAAGACCAGCAATCAGCAAAGGAAGGTTTGGTTCTTGCTTTGAAATATGAAGCCCTGGACAGCAAAGTGTTAATAACCATGGTTAATAATTCTGCATAGTGTTGATAATTCTAACCTTGTAACTCACTAAGGCAGATCTCTGGTTTAAATGGAGTTTTGCTTCTCTTTTCCAAGTACTGCAATACAATACTTGAAGAAAGGCATTAAAACATTTTTTAGACTTTTCATCTGAAAAGAAAGGAACACTCCACTCATAAAATGCTTTCTGTTGATTGACTTGACCTCAAAAGGAAATGGCACACTAAGTAAAGATGACATAGATGACTGAAGTGTTAAACAGCTCTCCTATTCCTCAGTCAGTAAAGAGATACTGAAAGGCAAGAAAGCTGGGCCACCAGCAGTAGCTGAGCCCTCTTCTGTATGTGCCAAGCAGAGCTCCAGGGATGTAATTAGACAAAGAAAACTGGAGCTCAGAAAATCAGTTTGAAACTGAGATTTGACTTACTGAGTACTTCATATATGTCAATTAGATTTAAAAATCAGAAAAATAATATTAGATTATGATTTACTAATTCAATTATATAAACACAGAATTGTCCTTCTACTTAAAGACAAACTAATATTTCAATACACACCACCCGTTTTTAATAACTCCTATACCTCCATGGGGCTGCCACTTCAAAGACCAAGGATGTCTCCATAACAGTGAGAATAAACAAATGACGAGAAGAAAACAGAACACAATTCCTCACATTCTTGTTTGATCCAAGGAAAAGTAAAATAGTACCTGATAAAAATAGCTAAGGGAAATAATTTTTTTCAATTCTTCGAGATCTGAATATAAGTAGGTAGCACATCAAGAAAGAAAATCAATATAGATTATACTAGTCCTTCATAAAGAACAATTCTAAGGAAGGTTGGTATAACACCTTATTTTCTAAGCACTAATTTTTCTTCATGAGATATGTGCTTAGAACTGATAAAATGCATTGAAAATAGCTTATTGAAAATTTATGAGTTAAACACCACTATATGTAACCTACAGCAAAGTTTTACTACAGTACAATTTGTTTTTTGGGGAGAGGCAACAAATTATCCCATTAGACTTACTAGTCAACTAATTTAGTCAAAGGACTTCCTAGTTAAGAGAAATCTACATCTTTTCATTTTCTCTGAAAGGTCATGGAGAAAAATAGTATTATAGGTAGAGGAGGCTTTGAGCAAGAAATCAAGGGTTTTTATTAAACAGATGTGATTCAGTTGTTTAAAAACAAATGCCATAAATGATAATGCTTACTGCAGACATGAGGTGATGATAAATGGCCCATATTCTTACCTAGGAGGAGGTTTTACATTATGACAATGAGATGGTTGTGAATTCAGGGAAACAGGATGGGATGAAGGAATCTTGTATTCATCGTCATCTTCCTCTGCTGGGTCTCTTGTTTTCTCTGAAAGGGAATTTGCTAATGGACCAGTACACCTACCAGAGAGAAAAAAAATCCAGTCTAGTTTTAGCATAATAATTCAGGACAGGCAGGTCTGATGTGACATATTCAAATCAAAGAAACTACTTTTGTCACTTGTGTTCATTTTTCAATTACAGGGTAACATCAGAAGGTCTGTTCTTATACTAAATACAAATGAAAAGGATTTTTAAAACTCTTGATGAAATAAGAGTTTTCATACTTATAATTTGAAAATGGCACAATAAGAGAAACTAGTAACCTGTCAAATAAAATAAAAAGGTCCTGGAGTTGTAAGTGAGTGCATAAAATTATTTACACCAAAGCTATTAAAATATTAACATTTTGTTCCTATTTAACTTAAATTGGTAAATTAAGATGATATATATGCAAGGTTATTTTATATATTAATTAAGTATTTATAGAAAGTTCAACTGTCTCTTGTGAATATTACTTATAGTTGAAAAAATCCAGTTTAATTAAGTGAAACAATTCTTTCTCCTGTGAAGTTTCAATTCAGATAGTTGTTTTTGGGACAAAAATTAACAAAGATCTAAAAATGACTGGAATAATCAGAAGTAGATAGTAAGAGAACTTTATAAGTCTTTAAGGTAGAGGCCATTATTTTTATGGCTTAAATTCCCTGGCTAAGTAAAAAAGAATGCAAATATGTAAAACAATTACCTAATATCAAAAGAAATTCCCAAGCATTTTACTCATCCATTGAGTAAACAGACAAGGCCAATTAATAACAAAACAACAAAAACTTACTTTTTTTTTTTTAACAGTTGTTGCTAATGGAGTTTATCCTAAGCTGATGCCAGTGAGAAACACCAAAGTAGAAACACACAAACCTACCCTGACCAACTTTAGAACAACCTACCTGTTTGCAGGACACTGGAGGTACATATGGATCCAAACCTTTTCTTAAATCATGAACCTCAAGACAAATCTGTTTCGTTAAATTTTTTTTTTTAACCTTTGTGGCTGCAATTTTGAAGCACCTTCTGTAGAGGGAGCAAGAGGCCTTTGGTATATGAACCATCAAGACTGAAAAAACTTTTTCATTTTTATTTCTCCTAACTAGTTCAAATGAAAACAACTTTAAGGGCTTTTCTCTGTGCCCACTGCAAGAAGACATTTTGAAAAACCTAAAGGTTTTCAAATTTCAACTATATATCTGAGTCTCCAGGGAGTTCAGAGATGAAAGAAAAAATCTCTCCTAAGATTTTTCAAGAGTGTGTTTTTATCTGTCTTTGAGGACTTTTTCAATACCGATTTTTGAATTCTTGTTTGTTTGAGCGACCTTGGAATTCAAATGACAGTTTATGGTGAAATGAAAGCACAATGATACAGTGACAGGAAGTCCACTGTCACCACCCAGAGCACAAGCTAATAACCTTATTAATAACTTAAGGGTTACACCTACCATGGTGTAACCTTGGAAGATGTACATCCCAAATGAAGGCCAGTGAGTACATGGACTGCAAAATGGTGATTTGATGGGAATTAGAGCAGTGATTTCAAACATTACCTTTTCATAAATTCTTATAAACATGGATATAAATTTAGCTAACTCAAGGACCAGAGTGGGTTCTGTTAGCAAAAGAAATGAGAAAAATACACATCCTTTCTACGTCCTACTATATTGTCATGTACAAGGAATTTTTTTGCCTTTGCAATTTAAGCATATACTGTATAAAAGAAAAAGACTTACTGACCAAATATTTAACAACCACATCAATGTCAGGAATGTTCTATCTGCCTGTTGCAGCTTAGTTCCAAAGATTTAAGAGTTTTTAAAGAAGCACTGCACTATGACACAAGAATGGATGATTTTTGAAATCACATTTGTTCTGGCTGATTCTATATTTTATCTTCAATGATAAAGAATTTAATCAGGGTAATTTCTCCCTACTCTTTAGCTTTGCTGCAAATCAACAGATGGAGTATCCTGAAGAAAATGAAAAGCAAAGCTTATCTAATATTTTATGGAATTATAGGGGCTTACTGCTAAAACTTACTAGTCGCAGATAATTAGCTTACATGGATTTTAGTGAATTATAATAGAAGTGCAGAAAGTCTCCGAGTGGTGTTTGTTGCGTATCTAAATCTGAAAAAAAAATGCCTAGATATCTTATCACCATTTTAATAAAGTTCTAAAGAGTCATATTTTATCTTATTATATTTTTAATGCAAACTTTTTATATTAGTATAATATTCTAGTTAAAAATAAGCCAATTTATAAGAATATCATTCCAGTGTACTTTATTCAATATTATATAAATTTTTATACAAAATTGATCTTATTCAATTCTGAAGGGAAAAATAAAAGCAATTTCTATCATGTAAAAAAGGGAATGTAAACTATGAACTTTGGGTGGTTATGTATAAATGTAGGTTCATCGTTTTCAACAAATGTACCACTATGGTGGAGGATGGTGAAAATGAGGAAAGCTAGGCATGTGTGGGAGCTGGGGGTATATGGGAAATATCTGTACCTTCTCCTCAATATTGCTATGAATCTAAAATGGCTCTAAAAAAAAAGTCTTAATTAAAAGAAAATAAATGAGGAAGGTACAAACAGATGAAGAATTTGTATATAAAATACCAAAGGAGAAATCTCAATTTATGTAAATAATTACATTATTTGTTAATTACATGCGGGTTTTTTTTTTTTCCTTCACAAACTCATTCAAAAAGTAGGTTCAGTTTTACTTGCAACTAGATAAGTGGTAAAAATAAAGAATTTTCATTAGCAATCATGTAAGTTTACTTTTGGTAATGGAGAAAATATCTCACTGCACATAGGAAAATGTTCAGTCACTGATTTAGCTCATGGGAAATTTTTAGGATACCAGAGGAATAAAATAGATCAGTTTTATTTGGCTGGTTCCATGTTAAAACTGCCAAGTAAACCATCCCACCATTTACACCAGTACTTCATTCCCTTTATATTATCATCAGACATTCACAGAGTGTTCTGCACTGCGGCTGTCATTCCTGAATTAATACACTGGTAATGCACAAGGACACATAGTCTTAAAGATACACAGCCACCCTCCCCACAGCCTTCGCCTCTTGTTAAATTCAATGTGTGTTATTTAAACTTTAATGAGGAATACATCCACTGTCTGCATGTGCACACTTGAAACAAACCAAGAATATATTTTCTAATGCTCTTCTTAATTAGTGATTTTTGCATTTTGAAGCTGAAGGCTCACAGATACAATCCTCTACAGCCTTCTACATTCCTGGTGTGAGAGGCATATCGTCAGAGGGGTGATCTTCTGCATATCCCACTGGCTTTTCCTACATAACATACCTCAAACATCACCCTTACCAAGTACTTTTCTTTCCTTCATTTGAGCAGTTCCTGATACCTTGATTAGTTCAACTTTTCCAGAAATAAAGCAAAGTAGAAATATCCATCTTTACTGTCTACAGATGAACCTCCTGTGACATCCCACAAAACAGTAATTTTCTTTGAACTTTAATCTTTTATATGTATTTGGTAAGTGTTCATACATTGACATTGTGTTTTCTATATATTCATCTATGTCTTTCTTCTGTCTAATTGCAAAATGCTAAAGGGCAGACCCTGAGTCAACCAAGGCCTGGCATGGTGTGTGTACCACGAAGAACTCACAGCTTTTAGACAAAAAGAACAAGAGGCTATTAGAGAAATACGTGACCAAACTGTTACGGGAAAGAAAATCATTTTTAGGATACTTTCATAATGTAGAAAAATATTTAAAATATATTATTTTGCTTGCCTTCTACATGTAAAATCTTATTTAATAATCTCTGAAAGCAAGGCTTTGAAAAATATCTTTATTAAAACCGAATCTTCAGAGCCTGCCATATACATTAGTCCATATTTCTTGTACTAACTATCCTAACAGGCAAAACACCGAACTTCGAGAAATCATAGCCCAGAGATGTGGTAACACAAAATCTAGCTGTATTTGAAATGAGGATTGCCCATGTGCCACCTGTAAGCCATTTCCCCAGCACCTCAAGAGTGGGTTTTATGCATATACATACTAATTTTGAGGATTCTTTCATGACATCCAGAAGAATCAGTGTGCTTTATTATTAGGCTGAATATAAGCTTTAATTTTAAGTTTTCACTTATAGTTTAAGTATAGTTTATACTTTAAGTATAGTTTTCACTGACTTGTTTTTAAGCTGGAGAAATAAGTTTGAAGTTCATTTTTAAGTTAACTTATTCAAGGGCAATATTCATTTCTAACACTTTTAGGGGACTGCTTTAGAAATCAAAAAGATGTTGAGGAAATACATTTTTTTTTGAGAATCTAATTTTCCAATACATGTTGAACATTAAAGACTTCACGGTGATATTAAATGTGGCAGTACTTATAATCACCAATAACTGGACACAACCCAAATGTCCCTTAGTAGAGGGATGGGTAAACAAACCACAGTGTGTTTTACAATGGAATACATACTCAGAGCAATAAAAAAGGAACAAACTACTGATACTCTTGACAACCTGGATGAATCTCAAATTCATTGTGCTAATAGAAAGAACCCAAACTCAAAAGGCTCTATACTATATGATTCTATTTATATGACCTTTGGGAAAAAGCAAAATTATATAGACACAAATCAGATTGATAATTTCCAACGGTTTAGGGTAACGGGAGAAGTTGACACACGCCGGGGGGTGTTTTTGGAGTGAAGGAACTGTTCTGTATCTTGACAGTGGTAGTGAATACATGACTGTGTGTTTGCCAAAACTCACAAAACTGTACATTAATAAAGCAGGGTGAATTTTACTGTATGAAAATTATACTTTAACAACTGGAAAATTTTCATTTTAAGGTTAAAAATTCATTTTAACTCATTTAAGATACTGCAGATTAGCATCTTTCACAAACAAATATGCTTAATATCCCTAGTGGCCTTCAAATCACTTATCTGATTCTATGTGAGCCTACAGAGAAATGTGGACAGAAACAAGGAATCCTTGAGTATGGTGGAATATGTCAAGATGCTCTCACTTAATGTGAAAATAGAATCTCATTCTAACCCTACACATTTTCTATGAACAGATCAATATGTTCATGGAGAAGTGGAGAATATATGACAAATTATGCCTCTATGGGACAAAAAAGAGACAGTATAAGGAATATAATTTAGATTGCATATTTAAATAGAATCCAATGGCTCACAATTCTGTGTAAGGCTACCTAATTATTTGTGATCATAAATCAGTTGTATGATAAATTACAAGTAACAGATCTGTCAGACTACTGGGATTAGTGTTAATATCAGTATTCATCTTAGATTTTAGTCAGAGAAAATGAAAGATTAGTGGAATTAGTTGCATTCCTGCACCCAGATTATAGCCATCCGCCAAATGCCATTTTCCCACAAATGATGAGAGAGGGATTACAATTCTATCTGAATTTAGAAATTATAATACTAAAATAAAAAGGAGAAAAATAATACCCATAGTATTTATTTTGTACCCTTTCCACACACTATTTCTCTTTCTGTTGAGACTAGTTTAAAATGATATGCTTGCAGCCTTCAATTCTTGTCATCAGTGTGTCAACAAGCAGGTTCTAGGGATTTACCACAAAACATTAGAAAACCTACGTTAGGATGGTCAAGCTGCTTCACGGGAGATGTGAACAAAATTTATAAATCAATAAGAATATGCAGAAAAAATAAAGTCTGAGTTTCAAATACTGAGTCACATCAATAGGTCAAAACCAAATGCACAAACATTTCTACATGATACATGAGAGAAGAATGCCATAGTGATCATAATGAATAAATTGAAAAGATGGACCCATCCCACACTATCCCATATACATCATGTCAATTGTAACTTACAAAGGACTGCCATCTTCAATATTAGTTCACCTTTCTATCTACCCAAGGTAAAACAAACAAAACTAGTGCAACATCTTGACAAATCTTGAAAATATTTTCAGGTATTTGAGTGAAAGCTGGTTCAAAAATTAACAAAAGAGCAACACTGTTCATTCACTAGGGTTAAGAAAAGAGTAGCTCTTAATTACAGCTTGATCTTCCATTTAAAGTTCTCTACCATATTTTCTTTAAATCAATGAAATTAATTTCTTATCATTGAACATAAACAGGATTAATGTAAAACTGAAGTGTGTATTGTCTATACAAATCCTCAGGTGAACAATAAAAGAACATGTTTCCCTGATCTTTTGCCATTAAGCATAAACAATGAAGCCCGGTATGCACAGTATATAAGATGAAAAATTTCCATCAAGCTTCTTTCTCTTAAGTTTTTAAAAATTACAATGTGATGTTTGCTTTAATAGCTCCTGTGGCATAGTGCTTTTATCTCTTCTTTCTGTTTTTCACTCCCCAGTCAAAAACAAAGCAAAACAAAACAAAACTTCCCTTCTCCCATGAATTTGACCACCATTTCAGTCAAATTGGTCTAGCTTTGTCTTTTGCACTTTTCTATCTACAGACCATTTTGGCCACTATTTATTTAAAAACAACCACTCTCACATACACGCGGGCACAGATGCTGATGCTGTTTGGCGGTGTGGACCTCTTAGATCACTCACTGGAAGGTGGCTGTAGTTGAGGCTGCATTCACAAATCCACATTTCTACTTTGTTTTAGATTATGATAATAATAGATAACGTTTATTATAATTTTTACCACACAGAAATGTTCTAAATACGTTTTCTACAATATCAACATTTCAGGGGTAAATGATAATCATTTTTTAAGGTGATATTGTCATATGTAAGTTCCTATATTAGAAAAAAACTTCTAGGATTACATTTATATGTCTAAGAGTTTAACAAATCTAATTAAATTTGGGCACTGGTCATGTAGAAATGATTTTATCAGCTTTAGATAGTACCTACTGAAGTATTTACTTGAATATAATATAAAGGTGAAAGCTTAGATGGTATGTCCGACTGTCCCCTCAACATCACTATTTGGATGTGTGTGTAATCGGCACCGAAACTCAACAGATCCTTAAGTCTTAATTTTACCACCCCTGCCCCCTTTCCACACCTGCCCTTCTCCAATTTCCCTCCCTCTGGTAAATGGCACCAAGCCATTCACCCAGTTTCTTCAAGCAAAAACCTATATAAGAATCAATCATCCCTGATTTATTGTACCTCACAGACATCTGATTTATTAACAGGTACTGTTGGATCAAAATACAACCCAAAGTGGACTGTGTAACTCCATCGCCATCACCCCAAAGCCCTGACCATCTCTTACTGGTTCACCACATCAGACGACTACACTCTCCGTTGGTCTCACTTCAGTCGTCCTAAAGACAATTCACGTAGCAGCCAGTGACCCTCTTTAAAAACACAAACCAGCATCATGTCATCATGTTGATCAAAACCTTCGATGGCTCCTAAAACTAACCAAACCAAAGTTCTTATCACGGCCTTAAAGGCAATATATGATTTAGCTCCTATATACCTTATTCAACCCCAGCCCTACTGTCCCTCTTGCTGTTCTCCAGATATACCAAAGGGATTCACTTGCCTCACTGGCTAGCTTTTATGCTCTTCATCTAGGCAGTCTCATGGCTTGCTCCCTTCGTTCAGGTTTCTGTTCAATATTACCTTTCCTAATGACCTCATCTAAAGTATAAACCTCCCTATCACTGTTTATCCCTTTCCCTGCTTTATTTTTCCTTCTAGCACTTACCACTACCTGACAATATACTACGGTTATTTGTTTACTTGCTGTTCTTCTTAACTAGAGCACAAATTCCAATGAGGATGGGATTTTATCTTGTTCACTCTGACTCTCCAGTCAGTATGCAACTGAATGAAAACAGGATAGTTAGGCAAAACCTGGATAGTCTATTCACTGAGCTTAAACTATTAGCACCTTATCTGTTTAGAAAAAATCTATAACAACGATCAACACCACCACCTCCAACAACAAAACATCCTTTTTACAAAAATATTAATACTGATTGACATGTATTTGAAGGTTTAAGATTAATATGTCAAAAGTACAAAAGGTCCATTTCTAAAATACAAGGAACAAGAAAATATTCTTCTAAAAAATGACTTTCCTCAACATTCCAGAACATTATCTTACCTGAAGTAATTATTCCATTATTATAGTAATTCCTTTGCTTATTGGCCAACATCTTGTGTTAAGTAAAATAAATATTTTTAACTGTTTCAGGTTTCATTTAATTTTGAAAAATCAAATTATTTCAAGATAAATATAATTTAGTAAAAATTGACACTACAATAAAAATAATCCACATAGATTTTTTCATTCTTCCCCTAAAAAAATTATGATTACCCATATTTCAAGCTTCTAAGAATTTATATTTATAGCTAAGTGTCAATCATCTTAAGTAGAAACCATTTAGGAAAAAAAATAAGTAAACCTATATGCACTAGTACAGTTTCAGCTTACTTTTATGACAGAATATATTTTAAAAATAAATTCTATATTCTTCTAGGTCTCCAGATAAATTACACAATAAAAGTCATATAACTGCAGTCATACTGTTTTACAAGAAAGAAAACACTATCACAGAGTAGCCTCTTCCATCAATTTAATGGGAATCAGAGTAACATCAAATAATTTAACAATTACACTTCAGTAAATATTAATAACAACACAGTATAGCTTTAAAAGTAAATATTAGCTTTGACATTACTGAATTCAACACTGGGGGGCTCAACATTTGTGAGAACTATCAAAGTCTATGTTGGGTAGCAATCTGTTATTTTGCTTTGGCCTAATTTTGAAACATGTACTAAGACGCTGACACGGAAACGATACACTTGAACCTCCAACATCCCTATGTCCCTGAGTGAGATTTTGCTAAGACCTGTATTCTATGCCCCTCCAGAGCTGAAGGTCTATTCTCATTGTACTCTGGTTATACAGTCTAATGAAGCTGAAGTAGACAAAGCAAAAAAACAAAACAAACAAAAAACCCAGAGCAGTAATCCAAGTTATATTGGCTTCAAAAATGGGATGCAACCAACCAATTACAAATGAGCATTCAAGTTGCCAAGTATTCATATGTAATTAATACTACAGATGAGTACCCCTTAAAAAAAAGTTGCATGGAACCTAAAAGGTTGAAGCTCAAAAGGATTTTAGAGATCATTTAAGATAAACAGATCCCTTCATTTATCAGATGGAGAAAGTGAGGCCCAGAGAAGTTACCTTGTTCAAAGACAGACAAATATTAATATTGGAGTCACGTCTGGGACCAAGTCTGATTTTATTTTAATGGTCACTTCAGAATTCCATGCTGGTTCCATGATAAATATAGTACAGCATAAATGATTAAGAAAAATGCTTATTCAAATATTAAGTGACAAAGGAGAGCATGAAATTATCTCTACAATGTAATCTAAATCATGTAAAAACAAAAGTCTAAAAAGAAAAAAATGTCAGAATGTTAAAACTCTGGGGGAAAACTGGACAGCTACATGTAAAAGAATGGAATCAGAACACTCCCTAACACCATCCACAAAAATAAACTCAAAATGGATTAGAGACCTAAATGTAAGACCAGACACTATAAAACTCTTGGAGGAAAACATAGGAAGAACACTCTTTGACATAAATCACAGCAATATCTTTTTTGATCCACCTCCTAGAGTAATGGAAATAAAAACAAAAATAAACAAATGGGACCTAATGAAACTTAAAAGCTTTTCCACAGCAAAGGAAACCATAAACAAGACGAAAAGACAACCCTGAGAATGGGAGAAAATATTTGCAAACGAATCAACGGACAAAGGATTAATCTCCAAAATATATAAACAGCTCATGTGGCTCAATATTAAAAAAACAACCCAATCCAAAAATGGGCAGAAGATCTAAATAGACATTTCTCCAAAGAAGACATACAGATGGCCAAGAAGCATATGAAAAGCTGCTCAACCTCACTAATTATTAGAGAAATGTAAATCAAAACTACAGTGAGTTATCACCTTACACCTGTTAGAATGGACATCATCAGAAAATCTACAAACAAATGCTGGAGAGGGTGTGGAGAAAAGGGAACCCTCTTGCACTGTTGGTGGGAATGTAAATTGATACAGACACTACGGAGAACAGTATGGAGGTTCCTTAAAAAACTAAAAATTGAATTACCATATGACCCAGCAATTCCACTACTGGGCATATACCCAGAGAAAACCATAATTCAAAAAGATACATGCACCCCAATGTTCACTGCGGCACTATTTACAATAGCCAGGTCATGGAAGCAACCTAAATGCCTGTCGACAGACGGATGGATAAAGATGATGTTGTACATATATACAATGGGATATTACTCAGCCATAAAAAGGAACGAAATTGGGTCATTTGTAGAGACGTGGATGGATCTAGAGACTGTCATACAGAGTGAAGTAAGTCAGAAAGAGAAAAACAAATATCGTATATTAACTCATATATGTGGAACCTAGAATAATGGTATAGATGAACCGGTTTGAAAGGGCGGAAATAGAGACACAGATGTAGAGAACAAACATATGGACACCAAGGGGGGAAAGCCGTGGGGGGGTGGGGATGGTGGTGTGCTGAATTGGGCAATTGGGATTGACATGTATACACTGATGTGTGTAAAATGGATGACTAAGAAGAACCTGCTGTATAAAAAAATAAAATAAAATTCAAAAATTCAAGAAAAACAAAACAAAAAAACCCCTCTGGGCATTGATATTTGGGATATGTAAATGCTTATATTTATGTATTTGTTTAATTTTTTTCTTTTATATATTTTCCATATTTTCTACAATGAACAACTGCTACCTATATGTCAGAATAAAAAACAAAATGGAGAGAGAAACATGCCATTAAAAGCCAGCACTTGTAATTTTAACTATGGTTAATTTGCAGCATGCAAAATAGAAAACTAATTTGCTGTTAAGGACACATTGTTAAAGTATTTCTCTGGTTAAGTAAAGCAACTGCATTGTTTGAGGGAAAAAAATCAAGAGTAAATGGGGTGAAAGTATATCCAGGTACACATACAAACTGAAGTGTTAGAAAAATATCAATAAAAGGCATTTTACTATGAATTTGTTGTTCTTTATTTATAGAAAAACAAGCACTTAATACTAAATACAGATGAAGCAAATGGTAACCTCTGCCTTTTATCCCACTTGCCAATATGAATTTAATAAACAGAATGTAAAATTTTAATCTCTAATTAGCAAGATTTCATGTACTTCATTTTTTGATGTTCTCTGAATTAGAGGTAATTGAGCTTAGATGTTTTAATTACATATACAAATATCCAGAGTTCATTTGGTGCTACAATATCATATGTTATTACTGATGTACAACCTACTACACAGAATATATATATTTGCTTCTAACTTCTATGTCTGCTACATATCTGCCAGCTCCGAGAAAAGTGGCCACTAAAGAATGGTCCAATGCTTAGTTTCCCACTGCCCCCTAAATGATGTCAAATTTCACACTCATGCTTTTTCTCATGCACACCCCTTCCCAATTGTGCCCATCCTCCATGACTCAGGAAATTTCCATCCTCTCTATAAGACATCCTTGACTTACAAAGTCTATAACAGTCTATTCTCCAAGCTTATATAAAAACTAACAAGTTAGATGCATACAGTCTAGTGCAATCTTGTGATTTCATGTACGTTAACTTTATTTTAAAGTAGATGGTAAATTTCTTGGGAGCTGGTATCTAGCTTATCGTTCTTTTGCACCCAGTGACCAGCAGAGGAAGGAGCGAAGATGCTCTAAGACTTTCAGTTAGAAATGAGGATCTTAGCAGATGATAAAGTCAATCCACCAAGCAACCAAGTACTATCAGTATACTCATTAAACAGCAAACAGTAAGGTGTTAAGGGAGAAGGAGAGATTACGAGAAAAGGTTTTTGCCCTTAAAACCTTATAATCTTTTTAATGTGGAGAGGCGCTTTAGTATTAGAAAACAGTAGAGTAAAGTACATAATTAAATGTGTAGAAAATAAACTCTAGAAGGAGGAATGAGAATCAGTCTTGTTACCATCATTATGACTGAAGTCACAGAAGTTTTCATACAGAAATAGAGTCTGAGACATGGATCTTCAGAATAAAGATTCTGAAAACTTGGTGCACAGGAGGGAACAGCATGAAAGACTCATAAAACCAGGGGAAAAAATCAAGACAAGATTAGAGGGCAAGCATTAGAATTCCTGAAGGATATTTTAATTGGGTAAAATTCTGTGGATCTTACTGATAGCAGGAGAGCATAGAATTAATTTAGAAGGAAAGAAAGAACAATGTTGGGCTTTGAGTAGGAAAGTGATCTGGGGAAAGCAGAATTTAAATTAAATCAGCTACCTGAATAAAATATACTGGAGGAAAGACAGGCAGCCTGATTTAATATAGAGTAAGAAAATGGCCATCAGGAGACTTGGTTTTATCCAGGTTAGATTTGGATAGACACTATCCCTTAACTGTCTGATATGCTTCTTGTGTCCCCATTTTTTCAAATAAGACACCTAGTTTAACTCATTTTTCTAGCTTTAAAATCCATTGATATTCCATTCTGAGATCATATCATATGATCAGGTAGAAGGCTCTTTCAGTTGTCCCGTTATAAGCCAGAACTAGGGCGATGGGAAGATTAGCTGAATATGAAAAACTTTAAAAGAACAATCAACAGGACTTAGTGGCAGAATGGATT
Source organism: Hyperoodon ampullatus (assembly GCF_949752795.1). Lineage (NCBI taxonomy): Eukaryota > Metazoa > Chordata > Mammalia > Artiodactyla > Ziphiidae > Hyperoodon > Hyperoodon ampullatus. The sequence continues at coordinate 93,866,195 of NC_136918.1, read as the reverse complement.
TGAAAAATGAGAAAACTGGAGGAACCAAAGATTATTTTATCATGTCAAACTGGGTAGTGGGATAAATGTGATACCTCTAAGGAAGAGACATGAATTGGAAAGGAGAGCTCATTGTGCTACTTGAGCCTCTTCTTGGATGCAGGGAAGACTTAGCTTTTTCTCTGTTGCTTTATGTGTAATCTCAGAGTGTAGGTAAGTCTCAAAAATGTTGTAGTTATCAGCAAAGAATCAGAAAGGATCTCAATTTCTGGTACTTTAGTTTAAAAATCCAGCTGGTTCATTTTTATTGATGCATATTCACCCCTGTACTTTCTGTACTAAGAACCTCAAAACCACTCTTTATAACAACTTTACGCATGGACAGTTGATCTCCAAATTCAGTAAAACTCACCTGATGCTGGGGAGAACGGTGGCAGCTGGAGGGGGAGGAGAAAGCCGGGGAGGAACATCATATTCTTCACTTCCCAGGTGACCATTGGAAAAGACCTGAAAGGAAATCAAAGGGTTAGTTTAGAATTTAACTTCTGGAGGACCTTAAAACAACAGCAGTTCTTAGACAATCTATAATTTTGAAGAGAATATATAATTTCAGTTTATTTGAACAAGTGAGATATCATATAATTTACTTAGGAGTTAGGAGCACCATAGTGATTATTTACCACCACCTGAAAGTAGCACCATTTTTTATGTGAAAAAATAAAATACAACCTGATTCTTAAACATATTGAAAGGAGATGCTATAATTTCTATAAATCATATAGATAGCTAGATAAATAGTAAAAGTCCCCAAACATGATCAGTTTTTACTGAAAAGTTAGCATTCTCTGTAAGGATTCAATAAAGAAAAAAGGAGCACTGGTGCAATTCTTATTTCAATTCCTCCCAAATAAAAGTGTTCTAAATTATATCTCTCTGGGGTTGACAGAACATTTCTAAACTTCTTGTTAAAACAATACATGAGGGCTTCCCTGGTGGCGCAGTGGTTCAGAGTCCGCCTGCCGATGCAGGGGACACAGGTTCGGGCCCCGGTCCGGGAAGATCCCACATGCCACGGAGTGGCTGGGCCCGTGAGCCATGGCTGCTGAGCCTGTGTGTCCGGAGCCTGTGCTCCGCAACGGGAGAGGCCACAACAGGGAGAGGCCCACGTACCGCAAAAAAAAAAAAAAAAAAAACAATACATGAGTATAATCAGAAATGCCTTTGTTCTTTCAAGGCTGAAGCTTTAGCACTACTGGTAACTAGAGACCTGGTCTGGCCTTCAGAGTGCAAGCAATTTTAAATATAATTTTTGGTGTGTGAACAACACAAACCAAAATTGTTACCTTGCTCCTAAGGTACCATAGAGAGCCAGTGTTTACTCAGAACTCGGAAATTCTGGTTTCCAGATTGCTCAGTTACATATGGGACCTGTCTGAACAACTGCTCTTAACTAATCCAACAACTTGAAATGAAAGCAACTTAAAAGAAAAAAAGAGTAACTTTGCAAGGACAGATTAAACATATTTTAAGACCTTTAATCATTAGGGTTTTATCATGAAGCTCTTTCCCAAACTCTTTACTAGTTCATATTTAAAAGGTGTTGGCTGATTTGTGGCAAAAAGAATGTGATGTAACTTGAATAGTTCTAGATAACCCAGCCAATGACCTACCAATTTCTCTTTTCGCCCCTCAGTTCTAAAATGGTGTTAAAGCTTTAGAGTGCAAAATGGAAAAGGCCATATCCTTCCCTACCAACTTAAGAAAAGGAACATGTTTAAAGAATCCATTTGAAATATATCAATGTTTGCAATTTAAAGCTACACAATATAAATTTTATAGCATTAAGGTATCACTCTAAAAATAAGTCCTGTGCTACAGCTTTGATTTGTCATTAGATTCAATACACTAGAGATACACTATGACAAAAATATCTCTTAGGGTTTCTGACTACGGACCAAATAACAGAACAAGGCAGAGTTTTTTCGATTTTGCTAGAGAAATGTCTCAATAGATATTATTGTACAGTTCAATGAAAACCTCTAATATAAAAAAATCCCTTTTAACCAACAAATACATGTGTCAAATCACAAGTGCTCATTGTATAATAGGCATATAAAGTCATCCTTAATTTGAGTCCTGTGCAATTGTTGCCAGAATGGATACAATGTATGATTTCTGCAATCAAATCTCCTTGACGCTTCTGTCATAAACACATTTAAAATTCATTCTGGGAAATGTAATATGGGTTTATATGCAATTATTTGTTTTAATAGGAGCAAGTATTTAATGTACTGTTGATACCTAGTAAAATTTCAGCAATTATAAAATAAAAGGGAGCTATGGGAATAAATTTCTGTTGTATTAGTTCTACACGAATCTTTTTCAGGACAAAGACTCTGATTTCCTCATTTTATAGGACATTCCTTCAATGCTTTACACACAGTAGGGCTCAAATGAACACTGACTGCTGACTGACTTACATTATACTATATATGTGCATACATACATGTTTGTAAAGGACCTAAAAATGCAGGTACTAAAATGATGTTCATGTTTCTGTTCATCTAAAGCGGCTGGATGACAAGATTTACGATTATTTCATTCTGAACTCCATGTTCCCACCTGCAACCGTTTCATTAGACAAAATCATTTTATCTAAAACTACTTTAGAGACTGCAGTAAGTCACAACTTTTTGAGCCAAAAATAAATATTTTACGTCCTCTGGAAATCTGCAAAGCCTTTTGCAAACAGGAGAAAACAGTAGTTCCTCAAATGTGTAGATGGATAGTATCAACTGAAGCAGTTCACACTGAAATCTCACTGATTCAGGCCTTCTTAAACTCTCAACTAAGGAAACATCTTTTTCTTCTGCCTTCCTAGTTCACTGTTGCAAATTTACCACAATCCCATTGGACATGCTACCAACTTAAATATTCTGATCCTATCATTCCTCTGCCAAAAAAGTTTTCAAAGCTCTTTTTGGTCTACCAAGTTAAAGATAACTTAGTATAGAATAGGAGACACTCCACTCCGTAACCGCTTTCAGTTTATATTGCCGTAATTTTACCTACCGTACTTACTCTCTCTGTATGCCCTAGAGTCTGTCCAAAATTGACTTCCTGCACTGGGCTTATCTTCCCACCTCCATGCTATTCCTTCCTGTCATGTCTACAACACCACCACCTACTGATCTTTTAATGTCTACAGATCCCTCTTGCATGAAGCTTTCTTTATTCCTTCTTTTACCCTGCATCTCAATTGGAATGTTTCTTCCCCTAGGGCATCCCGCATTATATATTCTGGATGCTTCTCCTATGCCTCATCCCTTAATTATATACCTGTCTCATCCTCACTAGACTGTGCTTGATTCATTTTGTATTCGCCACAGTGTCTTGAACATCCTACTCATTTAACTGAAAGAGGCTGAAGGAATAAGAATACATTAAGGGGAATTTATACTACCTGTGGAAGAAGTATAATCTGAGCTATCACAAAATTTATTATAAACTCTAGGTTACTCTAGGTTACCCTGTATTAATATTTTTCACATGCCTCAAGATAACATTTCATCCTAATTTTTAAGTTTGAAATATCTCCCTATGATTCAGATATTGTCTAAGAATTAATGTTAAAGCATTTGGGACCCTTGAGATGTAGGGAAAACAAACACAACTGTGATAATCTTAGCACAATTAAGAAAAACCTTTTTAATTACAAACCCCCAAACACAACCCCCTTCCCCCATCCCACACATGTAAGCCCACACATACACTACACCAAAAATATCACTATAATTTATCCTTCAGAAACATTAGATTAAAAATGAAACCTGTGTACACAGAGGACTTATTTTCTGAAAGACAACACCTGAGATTCATAGATAAGTTTAAGTTCATTCTTATAAACATGTGCCTCTCCACCAAAATAGCAAAAGCCACAATCTCAAAAAGAGGAATCATTCTATGTATTCATCTAGCAACATCTCAACAGATTATTGTACACAAGGTCATTTTAGAATAATGTCACTTGAAGTAACATAAGTCAGAGATCGTTTTTATCACATAAGAAACAGTAGCATTCTTAATCTTTTAAGAGGAACAAATAAAGATAGTTGAACACAGTGTTAGTATCTAGATATAAGGAGATACATTTCAAGTCTCCAATGATATTTTAAAACATTTTCGTGCAATAAAGTAATTAAAACAAACAAACCAACAACAATAAATAAATATCTAGCCAACAAAGTATTAATTAAGGAACAGGTTTATAACGTGGCTAGAATTTGAGGGAATGGAAACAGTCCTATAGGAAAGAAATCTCTTATCAATAAAATAAAATAAGGTAAATAAACCTAACAACTCTTAGCTTTCAGGTTCATGTTAAAAAGTAAAGTATTACCTTAGCTAACTTGATTATGCTAGGTGGGAGGGAGAAGAGAAATGGGAGTAAATGAAAGTCACAAAAAATTCTTACACTTCATTTTAATGATGAATTAGAGGGCTTTATTCCTTAGAGCTCTTTACAGTTAGCAAATAGAGTAATTAGAATTTAATTTATCCTTGCTTCCCTTACCATTTATCTAGGAAAGATGCAAATAAAAAGGGCAAATGGTTCTAACGGACGATGGGAACTGGCACACTGACAGAGGACACACAACAAAGGGGAGCAAGTCCTCACTCTACAGAATGTTTAGTTTCATGAATTCCCCTTATGGTATTACATATGTACACTTAATGTTAAACTTTTAGTACTCATCTAAGTTTTCTTATCTTTAAAATGGGCAGATGATATTTAATTTGAGATATTTCCTTGAATGAAAACAAGTCTGAACGATAGTTGTTACTATTTGACACAGCAATGTATTTACTTACACTTGGAGAGACTGACGGGTTATGTGAAGACAACACATCAGACTCCAAGTATCTAAATCCCTATACCCTTTATTCCCATGATAACATTAAAAAAAATTTTTTTTAGAGACTGCACACTAGGTATGGAGGGTGAGAATATATTGTAACACTTACCATTTTCATTAATATACAAGTCTTTTTAAATCAAAATCATTTCCCCTTTTTCTTCAACCCTTCTCCCTTGTTTCCCTCTTATTTTGAATACGTGATCGATCTATAGAAAATGACTACTTTTCTAAAAGAGTAAAAAATCCTATTTTAAACAAGAAAGTTACATTTTACCTTTGGCTGAAGGCGAGTGCTGGAAAAATACATTAAAAAAACTGTCTACGCTCCTAGTGTACCACACACATCTTCTTCCTCCAAGCCCTTTCCTGCCCTACCCCTGCCCACCTCCAACCCCAGCACGCATATCCTCTTTCCCCTCTGTCATCAACCTAACTGTAATAACTCAGCAACCCAGTTATTGAGTGTTTGCTGAGTATTCATTAGGCACTATGTTAAATAAAAGCAGAGGAAGGGGAGAAAGAGATAATGATTTTGGTTTTAAATTAAAAAAAATAAGGACAACTATTTTAAATGAAAATGAACTGTTACAACTTATACTAAGACTCCACATCTAGTTTGGTTTTATTCCATAACCAAGGGGTATGGGGGCTTAGATATTTGGAGGGTAACTATTCTCCTAGAAACTAGGTCCTATTATTATTTCATTTCATAAAGTAAGGGAAATAAGTGGAATTGGGGGCATAGATGTAGTAAGTTGCTTGCATCCACAAAGCCAGTGAATTCTAGAGCAGGAAGTAAAACTCAGGTCTGATTCCAGACTGGTGGATCTATGTTGATCAGATTTTTAGTTTTGTTAAAATGCAGCTATCAGGTTTGCCTTATCATTTTTACTTCTGCCTAAAGGAGTTAAACAGTTCCTCTTCTATAAAAACATTTTGTTAAATTTGAAAGGGGAGAGAACACTGGGATTCTGGTTATCCTGAACACTAGGAGAACACCTGTATGTAGGAAGTGCTTACAAATATGTAATTAAATCAATCTGGATTGAGGAACTACAGAGACGTTAAGTTAAGAAACAAACTCCAGGGCTTCCCTGGTGGCGCAGTGGTTGAGAGTCCGCCTGCCGATGCAGGGGACATGGGTTTGTGCCCCGGTCGGGGAGGATCCCACATGCCGCGGAGCGGCTGGGCCCGTGAGCCATGGCCGCTGAGCCTGCATGTCCGGAGCCTGTGCTCTGCAACGGGAGAGGCCACAATAGTGAGAGGCCCACGTACCGCAAAAAAAAAAAAAAAAAAGAAACAAACAAACTCCAACCCAGGATCATGCAGAGACTGAGAATTACAGGATCCTAGATGGACGCAGTCTTCCATCGGTTGAAGCTAGCCTCTAAGTCTCCCAACAGTGAAATAAGAAGAGGAATTGGGCTTTTTCTGCTTTATGTCAGTTGTGATATACCTTGTGGTCTACTGAAGTGGACCCATTTTTCCTTCAAAAGATAATAAAAGAGGAGAATAAGGGGAGACATGGTCTGTTTTATAGCATTTAACACATTATGTATAAATCCTTCTTTATAATCTGCCTTAAAAGTCAAACAACTATACTGAAATGAGAAATCTTAGATGTCTAATTTTGGTAAAAATGTTCATCTAGTTGTAACTTGAAAGTAACTTTGAGAATATAAGCATTGCAATGCTAATACATACAACATATGAGATTAGACCTTCATGAATTTTAATGAGCCTAATTTAGATAGAACTAAACAAATTCAGCTTTTAATAAGACAAATTTTGCACTTTACTCAATGTTCTCTGGGATATTAACATGTATCAATGATCAGGACATGAAAGTTCACATAGAAAACATGTAAAGGAATCTTTATAACTGAAATTACTACTAATACTTCATACCTATAGTTAATATAATAAAAATAAAATTTCATGCCTATAACCTAAGAAATTATAACCCCAATTTAAAACAACCACCATCCATACAAAAATTAATAGCCTGTATTCTAGGGCTTACAAGGGCAGGTTTATTTAGTGCTAAGACTGTATAACATATTATCTAAGAAGAACCCTGAAACCAGTGAATTGCCCAAGATAATTATTATATTTTAAGTATTTCTGAAGTCCATTCAGGAAGTAAATTGTAATATGTTGCTAAGATATAACCATTCATGTCGGAGCTCTTCTGAACACTCTCCTTAAGGCAAGTGTGATCATGTATGAATGAAAAGTAATAGAGACTAAAGGGAAGAAAAAAATCACTGGAAAAAAAAAAGACAGGTCCTTCTGATCAAGATTCTAGGTTGTAGAAACATACTTTTGAAGATAAGCTCTCCATTTTCAGAGAACATTATAAAAATGCTTTTATAAGTGCCTGCTCTTCCATTTACATCACCTTTGCATGACCTTGAAGAAAACCTTTACAGATTTTCATATTTATAATAGATGAAAGCCCGCAGGTACCAACAAGGCACTAACAAAGAGTTACGGCAAACCACCACCACTCTTCCCCTGTGTTTTGAGTGCCTGAGTAGACAATTTTGACTCTTGCTATCCTGGCTACCCTAGAATATCACTAATAATTAAATCTTATACAGAGTTTTCCTTCACACATGTGCATGTGCACGCATGTGTGTACACACATACAGGAATTTAGTACATGTCATTCTTCACACTTCTTTGTTTCTTGATTAACTCACTAACTACAAACTATTATTTTGAAGGAATAGTCTACTCCCCTAAAATAACAACTTAAGATCAAAAGAGATGGGAACACTTAAATATTACAGTCTTCAAAAGAGGCAAAGCCTCCTTCAGCTGAAGGAAGATGGTGACGATCTGACCTGAGTCAAAAATATCATGGACACAAATACCAGAAAACATTACAGGACAGCTCTGCCAGGGGCCCACTGAGGGTTCGAAACTCAATGATTTCTGCTGCTGCCTCTTCGGTTCCCTGAATGCTTAAATTCTTTTCTGTACATATAAATGACAGTGGTAATATCCTTTAATGTTAGAACTCAACATGTGTGACAGTCTTTCAGTTTTATAGAGAAAGACCTTGCTTTCCAACAATGAACTGGACCTGGTGTTTTTATGTATGTGAGAAGTTCATTCTACCTGGCTGCCTAAGGTGTGCTGTCCCAGGCAACAATAACTCCAATGACTGATTGATGATATGCTATAATCATACAACTTTTTTTTCAAGTTAGATAGAAGTAGGAGAGTTAAATAAAAAAGACTGCTGATTCTCCCACTGACAACATTAATAGGAAAAAATTTTGCAGATGAAATAAGGGAAGGTGAACTAAACCTCTGGCAAATTGTCTGGTGCCTTCATATGAAAATTAAATCATTATTTAGAACCTCCTTCCTGACTTCTGTTAGGTTCAAGTTTTAATGAGCTTCTGATTATTTATAATTTGCAGATAATTAAAGACCTGCAGGGAAGTGTCACACTAGGCGAAAAAAACACCACTCCACCTTTTATACTACCTCTTATCAGAAGACTATAAGCAGATTATTTAGCTTCAGCTTTGAGTATTTACCTTGGCTCCTTCTAAAGGCAAATCATGGCGTCTGTGTTTCCGCATAAGCACTGGGTCAGAGCCCATTCTACTGTGCCTTCCATTTACATTTGAACTCGCTGTGATTCCAGGCTTTGGAGAGGCATCCCCTAGGAGGCGACATCCCACTGACTGATTAGTCCCAAGCACATCCCGAGGGCACCAGGCTTCCAGAGGCATCGGCTGGTCTCTGGAAGGCACACTTTCCATGTGAAGGAAGTGACGACTCAGTCTATTGTCAGGGGGGATTGGGGGAGGTCTCTCAGGTGGAGGAGGAGGAGGGTCTCTTAAGGGAGGTGGTGGTGCTGGGAGTGGTTTGTCTTGTTTTCTCACCATGCAAGGAGAAGACTAAAGAAACACAAGAGGAAAAAGAAATTAAAAGAGGTTCCATGCACTGAAATGACTTCCAGACTAGTATACTATTGCTTTTGTTTTCTAAGCCATAGTAGGGCTTTATTAGATTCCTGTGCTATCTTTTAATGAGTTTCTTTTATCACCAAGTAATGAAAGTTTAAAAAATTAATGAAAAACTCAAATATATTTCATTAAGATTTCTTTGTAGAAAATGAATATGTAAACTCAAATGTTAGGATTATAAGGACTACCGGAAAACGTAGCAGAACATCAAAATTATATGGTGATTTTGAGTGGTTGACATTAAAATAATAATGTCATTAATTATTTTATTTGCATGTTTCTGTGATTTAGGAGAGACAGCAGAAACTATCAAAGTTGTTGTTGTTTTACTTTTTAAAAGAGAACCTTGGGCTTCCCTGGTGGCGCAGTGGTTGAGAGTCCGCCTGCCGATGCAGGGGACATGGATTCGTGCCCCGGTCCGGGAAGATCCCACATGCCGTGGAGCGGCTGGGCCCGTGAGCCATGGCCGCTGAGCCTGTGCATCCGGAGCCTGTGCTCCGCAATGGGAGAGGCCACAACAGTGAGAGGCCCGCGTACCACAAAAGAAAAAAAAAGAGCACCTTGATTTGTAATATCTTTGGAAGACTGCAAATGTTGGTTTTGTTATTTTTGTGTTCACCTCTATAATACAGAGTAAGTGACAAGGGGGAAATGTGCTCTGGTTCTTTAACAGTTATTACCAGAATAGTGAAAATTCACAAATAAAAGAGCAGCATTATTTACAGACCTTACTTGAGTTTTATGGATCTTAAAAAAAAAAAAATCAGTCTGATTCTTATGTGGAATATGAAGGTATAAGCTCCTGAATTGAATCTATATGACTTTCACAGTTTTTATTTTCATTTACATAGTTCATCTGATGAATGATTTGTGCTTTTATTGTTTGAAAATATTAGCGAAGAAATGTGTGTTTACATAATTCTAACTAAATAATATCCTAAAAAGTCTTAATATGATCTTAAAACCATGTTTATTATAATGTAGAAAAGTCCAATACTATTAAAATACTGTGCTGCCAAATAGTTTTAGACCATAACGCATATTACCGAATGGGATTAATATTTAAAGTCTTATATTTAATAAAGCAAAATATTCCCTTTTCAAATTTGGAAAAAAATCTGCACAGAACTAAAACTGTGGGCTTAGATGTACAGATAGAATTATGTCTTTAATATTAAACAGTAATGCAATTACTTTGCAAATACTGTAATTCTTTGTAATTAATTCCTTCAGGTATAAAAGGTACATATAATTCCCTCTTTGGAGTCACCCTGAAACATGGGTGATATCTATCACATCTTAAGCCCTATGCAAATATACTCCCATAACATTTTTCTTGTCAAGACACTATGAAAATGAGTGTAAAATATCATTTAATAAGAGCATGCAATTTATTTTAATACATGTAATGACCTTTTAAATCCATTTTACAGAATAACTATACTTACTCTGCTGTTTATTTTAGCAAATCAGGGGGCTGTTACAGACATGTGCCTTCTCTGAATAATTATGTAACTTTTATAGCAATAAAGCAAGGAATATGATAGTGGACTCACTATAAACAAAATGAGAGACCCATCAAAGTTGTTCACAAACAAGAGCATAAGAAATATGAGTAACGGAATTTTAAAAACCTGAGCAATCAATAATCATCACATAAAATTATTATCTATGTTTCTAATAAAATTGATTTACCTTTGGTGAACCAGTTGGGCTGCCACAGGGAGACCGAACTACGCCTTTCTGAATTAGATCCAGGCGAGGAGGCACTGGTGGCAGGCTTAAATGTGGGATCTGGAGAGGGTCTGGATGTGGCTTTCTTCGCTGTGCAAGGGGAGAGGATCCCGGTGATGTGACTGGGGAATTCTGCCTGTCAGTGCACTAGAATATAAAAAGAGAACGATGTTTATTTGATGTGTAAAGTACATACCTTTCAGTTCTTAAGACATCTGGTTTTGAGAATGTATCTGCCATTGCACATCTGTTAAAATAAACTCGCTTAGTTTACTCTGATTAATAGATGGAAGGAGCTCACATTGTCCCTCAAGAGCAGTATTATGTAAAGAATAAATGGATTAGTTTCTCCTACATATTGTAGAAAGGGCCTAGGAAAAAAACAGCAAAAGGGTAGTTTAAAAACAATCAAGGGCTTCCCTGGTGGCACAGTGGTTGACAGTCTGCCTGCCGATGCAGGGGACGCGGGTTTGTGCCCCGGTCCGGGAAGATCCCACATGCTGTGGAGTGGCTGGGCCCGTGAGCCATGGCCGCTGAGCCTGCGCATCCAGAGCCTGTGCTCCACAACGGGAGAGGCCACAGCAGTGAGAAGCCCGCAAAATCAAATGCAGGCATTCTACTAGAAACCTGTCTACATTTTATGAGAAACATGCAATGCAGTAATGCACATTGCTCTTGGTTATCTGTATTATAGAATTTTCTTAGGTCCTTGCGTTTTTAGTACATTCTAGAACTTAGAAATCATTTTGTTCCATATAAAATATGGAACCAGTGCATAATCTACTTTCCTACAAACCAATTAAATCAGACAAGGATTTTTAAAAATTTGTGTATTTAAAATAAACAGGTTTAAGACCAGGTATTTTCCCCCAAGCCTTCACATGGAAAATAAATCCTCAAGTTAAATGTTCTTCTTTAAAAACAATTAAATCTAGGAAAGTCTGTACTTCTAAAACTCTGATAGATTTCTATGCTATTACAGGGTTTCCATGTTATCTGGTAGATAAAAGAGCACCAAAAAGCCATCAACAAGTACTTTGATTTGTATGTATGTATGTAACCCTTATCTGTTTCAGAAGTGTGTGTGTGTGTGTGTGTGTGTGTGTGTGTGTTTGACATAACCTGATTCCTATTTGATACAAAAGCCATCCTAATTAACCAGATAGCCTCACTAGGATAACAATATTCTGTTCTGAAATATCAAGCAGTTTCCTTTTCAAGGCTAAGTTACTACCTACCTCTTTGGAGACCTAGGCTTAATTTTTATACCTACTACATTAATCTAGCATGCTTTGATATTCATCTGTTTCCTAGTGCTAGTATTTATAAGGAGTTTTAAGCTTGTTTCTAAGCCATTTCCCCCTAACATTACTTAACCTTTGTGAGAGTAATCAATGTCAACTGACAATTTAATTTCAATTCTAGCAATAGTGAGAAAGATTTAGCCATTCTGTCCTTAACTGAGATGTGATCATAAATTTGTGTTCATGTCCACACTTAGTTACATCATGGAAGGTCATTTTTTTCTAATTTACTAAAATTGTGGTTTGTCTGATGTTTTTCTCATGATTAGACTAGCATTATGTGTTTTTGGAAGGAAGGCCATGTTGGTAAAGTAACACTTTAACCACATCACATCAAGGGTCTACACTATCAATGTGATTCATCACTGTTGATGTTGACCTTGATTACCTGGCTGAGGTACTGACTGTCAAGGCTTCTACACTATAAAGCTACTTACTTTTTCTCCCATTTTCCTTACTGTACTCTTTGCCTGGAAGTTACCATGTGCAGCCCACACTGAAGGAGTGGGGACTTATGCTTCCCCTGGTAAAGGCTTTTTAAAAATAAATTTGAGTGTCTACGCAGAAGCTTCTAGACCATACTTCAGGGATACTTGAATATTGCCATGACATTGCTAGACTGTTGATTCTTTGTCTCTCTCAATAGATGCCAAATAACTTAAAATAGGTCAATAAATTCAGATGCATTTTCACATGTAAATTTTAAGACCCCTTTCTTATTAATTTCGTGATTCTTTTTTATATCTCTTACCTACTTAATTGAAGGAGAAAAAGCAGAAACTGTAGAGTCATAAGCTGATTTTCATGCAGCCAGTATTCTTAATTAAAAAAACATGACTTTTACCCCAAAAGTCATGGAGCCTCACGTGGTCATGAATTTGAACCTTACAGAGTAATACCAATCCAAAAATGATCACGGACAGAATAGAAAAAAACTCCTTGTGTCAAACTAAGTGCATCACAGTTCGTAGCAATCAGATCAGGAGATGTCACAGGACATCTAATTCTCCAAATTCCCATTAAGGGAAAAGTACATCCTCTGAGAACTAGAAAAAATATTACCTGATAAAAATCCATTATTGATCTGGTTATTATTCTTTACAAAAAAAAAGACTCAAGAAGCAAAGCTATCCACATGGTTCCTATCCTGTAAAGAAATAATTTTTACATAGATATACAGAGAATACATAGCACTTCATTGTTTCAGTTACTTGCAGAGAAATTTTTCACTGCTTGTTGCATTTACTGCAAAGACCTATGCTCCTCCAAGCACTTTTCTTCCACAACTACCTGCCTGCTTCCCTAATGACCTGGAACAGGAAGGAGAATCCTGACAGAGCCAGCAGCCCACCATCATCATTAGAACTTGACTTCTGGTTTAACTACTAATTTAATATTTAAGCAGTTACCATATTCCTAGTGTGTTTAAATAATGGGATGGACTTGATTTGAAGTGGGTGAACTGTTAAGATATTGAAAGGGTATATTGAAAATCTTTGGACAGACATCCAAACAACTGTGTGTGCTGCAGAAGTAACCCTGAACTTCTAGTTACCTCCAGACAAGCATACTCTCTACAGCTTTGTGAATGTAATCTGAAGCAGAACTTGCTTAAGAAAATTCATAATCCGCCTGCCAATGCAGGGGACACGGGTTCGAGCCCTGGTCCGGGAAGATCCCACATGCCACAGAGCTATAAGCCCATGCGCCACAACTACTGAGCCTGCGCTCTAGAGCCCGTGAGCCACAACTACTGAAGCCCGTGCGCCTAGAGCCCGTGCTCCGAAACAAGAGAAGCCACGGCAATGAGAAGCCTGCACACCACAACAGAGTAGCTCTGCTTGCCGCAACTAGAGAAAGCCCATGTGCAGCAACGAAGACCCAATGCAGCCAAAAATAAAATAAATAAAAATTAAAAATAAAAGAACAATTCATATTGTATTCTCAAGGTGATTTTATACTGCCCTCCCAAACGACTAATTCATTTTGAAGCATTACAGTAACTATAAGTTGGCTTAGTCAGAAGGATTTTATGGAGAATAGGTGAAGAGTATGTGAAAAAACAAAAAATATTTTATCTTTATTATGTGGTCTAAATTCACCATAGCTTATTCATTTTCCAGAGTTCTCCTAAATTATAGTAAAATCCCCATGTAAGAGTAGATAATTTAACAGTGCCCTTTAGATAATAATGCATTTTTCCTTGCTGAAGCCTTTTGCTGAACAATTCTGCAACTAGAATATTGAAACTTTGCATTAACTTTCATTGCTGGTAAAATTCAAATGCTAACTGTGAACATTTGTAAACATTTTTAGTAGATGGTCACATTAAAGGTCACTTTTAATTTATTTGAATAATCATCAATTATATTTTTCCCTTCCTATTTGAAAGTCTAAGGAGAAGAGAAGTCTCACACAATGCTTCACATGCCCACTCATGTTATGTTCTTTGTCCCATTATCTACCATATTCTTTTATTTACCCCTCATTGATTTGAAAGGGCTCTTTATATATTATGATAGTGAACCCCTATCTTTTTCAATTGTGGGGAATAATTTTTTCTCAGTTTGTCTTCACTACTGCTCTTCTGGTTTTAATCTTCTAGAGAATAAATACAATTAATTAGTATAGTAAAAAGGCATATTAATCAAGGGATTCTTAAAAGGATCATACCCTTTTTGCCACTGCATTACATGAAATCCTTTCTTTGTCACTCCTTCATCTCTGTCTGTCCACTCTATTAGATTAGGACAAGGAAATGGAAAGCTAAGAAAAGATTAACTAGGAAAGCATAGGAAGCAGAAACTAGGATGTGGACACAGAAGTAACTTTACAGAATTTATTGCACAATATAAAGAAAATCATTTATATAGAGGTAACTGCAAGAACTGGGAAGGATAGAATCATAGTTTCAAGTTATAGGATAGCTGACTTGAATAGTTCCTTTATCTTGATTTTAGGTAATTCTCACTTTTTTCTAGTATTACACTTGCTCTCAGAACCTCAGAATATATGATCTTTTTTCGTTTCCGCACCTTTCAAAATACAAAAGCTGGGTGCCTTTATTCCTGCCTGTATTATCATCACACCAGCTTATTTGTCTAACTAACAATTTCTCTTAAGTTTTTTAATGCTGGTTGTTGATAAGTAAGTTCAACAAGCTGAAATCCTGGTGCTCTAGAGATTTAAAGACCACATTTGATTCTTTTATATCTACATATTCACCAATTTTTCCAAACCCTTTGCTTCATGAAATGAATAAATGCTATTCTTTATTTTTTATGACAAAATTTACAGAATTCTTTAGCACTTAGAATAGGAGGCGAATGACTACCATAAGGAATAGAGAAATCTGAATTTGCAATTTTAACAGAAAATCCTGAGAGAAAAGGCCCAAGAAGTAAGTAGTCAAAAGCCCATCTCAGCATGCTCCGCAATTACCAATAATAATCAGGGACTCATTCTATTTTAGTCACTCTTCATTTTATCCATAGCTTTTAAAGAGCAATTTTATAACAGCCTTAATAGGATCCATTATTATGGAAATGGCAAAACATTTGGTAAGAAACTTCAAACCCTGCCATGCTATTATTAAAAATAGGACAAGAGAAAACCTCTCCAATTACTAATAAGATGAGAGTTCTGACAATCCCAGAGATAATCAAAGTCAATTTTATAATATTTCTAAGAAGATTTTTACTTTATGAATTTTCATATCTGAACAAGGTAGATACATGTATTATAAGGATGATGAAAAGGACGACATTTCTCTAAATGGGTGAAAATTAATGAAGGACATTGATAAAACTTTTATCACATAAAATATATTCTAAGTAAAACATTCTAATAAAATAGAATTAAAATAAAATATTCTAATATTTTCCTGCTACTAACTATCCTCTTGGTTCTTCTTCTGCTCATATTCATTTGTGAACATAACAAAATCAAAAGACTTTAAAATAATAGCCTATGCAGAATATTATTCAGAAGGTATCCATTACAGAACCATTTACATGTACACATATTCATGTGTAATTTGTAATATAAGTATAAATGACTTATGTTGTCTATTTTGGAGTACTGTACCATTGTTCCCTTTTAGATAACAAATGCTTATATGAGGAACATGGTGTAAGAGTAGTACAATCATTTCATACTTATCCACAGTCACACTTCAAAGTCTCAATATGTAGGAATTTAGGGAGAAACTTGGAGTGAAAAAGAAAAGTTCTCCCAACTTAATCTATAGATTGGATGCAATCCCAATTAAAATCCCAGCAAGTTATTTTTCAGATATGGTCAAACTGATTCTACAGTTTAGATGGAGACAAAAGACCCAGAATAGCCAACAGGATAGTTAAGGAGAAGAACAAAGTTGGAAGACGGACACTACTTGACTTCAAGACCTACTATAAAGCTACACTAATCAAGATTCTGTGCTTTTGGCAGAATAGACATATAATACATCAGTGGGACAGAAACAGTCAACTGATCTTTGACAAAGGAGCAAAGGTACACAATGTAGTAAAGACAGTCTTCTCAACAAATGGTGCTGAAGAACTGGACATCCACATGCAAAAAAAAAAATCTAGACATACACGTTATACCCTTCACAAAATTAACTCAAAATGGACCACAAACCTAAATGTAAAATGCAAAATTATAAAATGCCTAGAAGATAATATAGGAGAAATCTAAAAAGTGACCACCAAATACAAGATCATCTAGATACAACACCAAAGGTGCCATCCATAAAAGAAATAATGGGCAAGCTGGACATCATTAAAATGAGAAATTTCTGTTCTGTGAAAGAAACTATCAAGAGAATAACAAAAATACAAGCCACAGACTAGAAGAAAACCTTTGGAAAATACACATCTGAGAAAGGACTGTTCTCTAAAATATAAAAAGAACTCTTAAAATTCAACAATAAGAAAACTAACAATCAGATTTTAAAATGAGCCGAAGACCTTATCAGATACCTCACCAAAGATATACAGATGGAAAATCAATATGTGAAAAGATGCTGCATATCATATGTCATCAAGGAAATGTAAATTAAAACGAGATACCATTACACACCTTTTTGAATGGCCAAAATCCAGATCACTGACAACATCAAATGCTGATGAGAATGTGGAACAACAGAAACACTTATTCATTGCTGGTGGGAATTCAAAATGCTACTGCCACTTTGGAAGAGTTTGGTGGTTTCTTACAAAACTAAACATACTCTTAACATACAATACAGCAATCATGCTCTTTGGTGTTTACCTAAAGGAGCTGAAAACTTATGTTCACACAAAAAACTGCATACAGATGTTTATAACTGTTTTATTCATAACTGCCAAAACTTGTAAGCAACGAAGATGTCCTTCAGTAGGTGAATGGCTAATAAATAAACTGTGGCATATCCAGACAATGGAATATTATTAGTGCTAAAAAGAAATGAGCTATCAAGTCAAGAAAAGACATGGAGGAACCTGAATGCATATTCCTAAGTGAAATGAGCCAATCTTAGAAGGCTTCATACTGTATGATTCCAACTATAGGACATTCTGGAAAAGGCAAAACTATGGAGACAGTAAGAAGATCAATGGTTGCTGGGGGTTTTGGTGGGGGAGATGAATAGGTAGAACACAGAGGATGTTTAGGGCGGTGAAAATACTCTGCATGATACTATACATGTCACTATACATTTGTGCAAACCCACGAATGTACCACACCAAAAGTGAACCCTACTGTAAACGATGGACTTTAGACAATAATGATGTGTCAATGTAGGTTCATCAGTTATGACAAATGTATCAGTCTGGTGGGGGATGTTGATGATGGGGAGGCTACACATGTGTGGAGGCAGGGGGTGCATGAGAAATCTCTGTACATTCCCCTCAATTTTTTCTGTGAACCTAAAACTGCTCTAACAGTCTTAGAAAACAAAAACAAAAACCAACCAACCAAAAAGAAAAAAAGAAAAGTCACCTCAATGGAAAAACTCTGCTGTATTTCTCCCTCTAGGAACAGTAACAAGGAATAAGCACCTTGCTAGCTTACTAAGAATATGGATATTAAATTTGTGTGTAAACTGAGGTTCACTATTTTAAATTATTATTATTGTTGACATTCCACTAATAACTTTGGTAAAAATTTTAGATACGACAAGTTCGAAGCAATGAAGAGAAGGAAAATGGTTAGAAACTTACATACAGAGTAAGAGCTGACTGGAGTAAGAGCTCTCTTTGAGGTTTGACAGGGAGGTGGTCAATAAAACTGCAGTAGGGTCTACTTTAAAGAACTGCAAACAGCCTCGTAAGTGGAATAACCCCAAGGGCCCTCTCCATTAAAATGTTAAACGTTATTAGCTACACAGAGCTATACTGCCTTTCCCTGAAGTACCTTTTATAAGAGCGACATAATCTCCTAGCCTGTGACCAGCCTCTATAACCCTGAAATTTCTTTTGAAGTTTCATATTTTACTTTAAACATTTATATGAGTTTTGCATTCTAATCCAAATATATACGTGATTTTAATTCAAAGTTATGTTTCCCCTGTCTGCATGCAACCTCCCCTTAAATCTTGTAGCAAAACGTAAACCTGAAGAAGTATGTCATGTTGATTATAGTGGCTTCTTATGCCCTTTGGTTCATTCAGCCGCATAACCAATTTTGAAAAGTCAGGGAAGAGTGACATATAATTTAGAAATATTTCCATAAAAATGGCTGAGAAACAAGAACATCCTGGGAATTAAGGGAATTAACTTTAGCCACTGAAAAATGCCCTCATGTGAAAGCCCTGTTGCTGGCAAAATACCAGTTAACAGTTGCTTTGAACAATAAGCAATGGTTATTTAGTTACTTAAGTTCTTCACCCTACTTTAGAGAATATATACTTAATCATTTTTTTAAATTAATTTTTATTGGAGTATAGTTGATATACATATATCCACTCTGTTTTAGATTCTTCTCCCATATAGGTCATTTACAGAGTATTGATTAGAGTTCCCTGTACTTAATCATTTTAATTTACTTATGTAGAAAATAAGACTATTGTAAGCTTATCTAAATTACATAGTCCTTAAAATAATATGTCAGCAGACATGTTGGCAATGTTGCATTTTCTCTGAGTTTTAAATCTATAAGATAGCTGTACAGTAAATTTAATGTGGTCATGTAATATAATCATAATTATGTATACATTAATACAGTAAAGAAATACAACCAATTCTTGCCAAACCAATCCGGTTGTGGTGTCTATTTCTTCCTAAACAATGACAGGTAATAGTATCTAAAAGAAAAAATACTTCCATAGACATCTCAAAAATACTGATATTTAATTCTCAGAAGCACAGCAATATTGTAGGAGTCTTAAATAACACTATATAAAAAATAATGCTAATAACAACTAATACTTAACATTTACTATGTACCAGCACTGTTCCAATGGCTTTACATTTATTAACTCGTTTAACCTCAACTCTCAGAGGTAGGGTTTCACAGACAAGGTCACTGAGGCACAGGGAGTTAAATAACCAATGCAGGCACATAGATACTAAGTTGCAAAACTAGAACATGAACTCAGGCTGCTGGACTCCAGGGACCATAGCTCTCTGAAGAACAGTACAGTTAAGAACAGTGTCACCACTGATCATTCAATGAAAAAAAAGAAAAACAAAACTTTCTCAACTGCATATAACATAGGTCAGGCACTATGCAAGTCTCTGAGAATGAAAAGAAGAGCAAGGCACGGCCTCTGCCCACCATGACCTCACAGTCTACACCCCAGGAGGCCAACCCAAAACTAAGTACAAGAGTTCAAGTGCTAGCTTCTCCTAAACTACTACATATTCAAACTATTTTTGAGGAATATGTGACAGTGTCTTCAAGGTCCCCTATATCAGGGGTCCCCAACCCCTCGGCCGTGGACCGGTACCAGTCCGTGGCCTGTTAGGAACCGGACCCCACAGCAGGACGTGAGCAGTGGGCGAGCGAGTGAAGTTTCATCAGCCGCTCCCCATCGCTCGCATTACCAGCTTAACCATGACCGCCCCTGGCCCCGGTCCGTGGAAAAATTGTCTTCCACGAAACTGGTCCCTGGTGCCAAAAAGGTTGGGGACCACTACCCTATATCATCACATTGAACTTGGACAAGGTTAGTCTTTTTCTTTGATATTCACATACTAATATAGAAAATGCTACTATTCTGCATGGAGAACTTTAAGAAAATCAGTAAACAAAATGCAATTAAATGGCAAACAATGAACCTGTGACTTTGGATTGCTCACTGTCATCCATGACTCTGCCCGTGTTGCACAGCGGGAGAGGTGAGGACCATTGGCATGTGGTCTGAATAATTCTTCTTAGGTGGGACTGTCCCACGGTTGCAGGATGTTTTGCATCTCTGACCCCATCCATTAAATATCAGTGGTTCCCTCGACCTTTCAGTCATTGTGACAACAAAATATGTCCCCACATATTTCTGAATACCCTCAGGAGGTAGAACTGTCCATACTTGAGAACCATGTTCTACATTTCAAATGCCTTGTTATTTCTGAACTTCACTTTTGTTGTAGATTTTGTCCTTACTGCTCCAGCATGTACTTGAGCCCTGTGGTTGGAATCTAAGTCACATTAAAGAGGTAACAGTCGCCTAAGAACATTGCAAAAACACTGTGATCTATACACATGAATTCTTTCCTCAGGATCAGGAGTACTATGGATACTTTCTTCCCACATTATTAGGAAAAGCAAGAATTAGATGATATATTAAGTTATCAATTAGCAATATGTATTTTAATTGGTGATGGCAGCATTAGGAGAATGTATAAAAAAAGATAAAGGAAAGGGTTTCTATGGTGGCGCAGTGGTTGAGAGTCTGCCTGCCGATGCAGGGGACACGGGTTCGTGCCCCAGTCCGGGAAGATCCCACATGCCGCGGAGTGGCCAGGCCCATGAGCCATGGCCGCTGAGCCTGCACGTCCGGAGCCTGTGCTCCGCAACAGGAGAGGCCACGACAGTGAGAGGCACGCGTACCACAAAAAAAAAAAAAAAAAAAAAAATACAGAAAGAATAGTTCCTTTGACCTCTGGTCACACCTGTTTTTCCTCTTGTATGATCATTCATTAAAATTTTAAATATTGTTTTAAGAAAATATAATGTTTAAGAGGAAAGGAATTAATCTCAGTTCATACATTAGGTCAGCATGTCAACATATCTTGTACCAAATCTTCATTTGTTTGTAATTTATGTGTTTCATGAATAACATTTTCTATCAAAGAAATTGCTAAGGAACTGCTGAGATTCTGTACACCTTTGGCAAAATGAAACAAAATTCTGAATAGCAATAGAAATGTTTTCTTAGCTTTGATCTGACTGAAGTCAAAGAGAAGGATGTGATCTTATCAATCACACCCTGGACTTCCTCTAAGGGCTCACTCAGATCCAATTATCCTAGAAATTCTGACAGCTTGAGAACTCAGGCAATGGTACAATTTCAAGCAAAACCTGCAACATCTTCTAGTGAAACTCATAAAATAGCCTATATCTAGAAAGGCAACCAATACACTGTATTATAGATTTATAGGTTCTATTTGCTTCTGTACGATTAGCATTACTAAATAAACTTATAAAACAAACAATAAAACTACATTCTATACGTTCAGTATGCTACTATTTATAAACTCCAGCTGCAGGACATCACTATGGCAACAGGAATATACAAACAGCTCAGTTCTCTACACTATGATGGAAGCATTACTAATTTAAAGAATGCAATATGCTTAAGACAGACAGAAACAATTTCACAATATAGTCATCAACCTGCTCATAAAAGAGGAGAAAGATAGAGATGAGTATTTGAAATGGCAGATAAAAGAAAACTGATTCCTTTTGCTGGACCATGACTGACAGTCACTCGTGGAGTTGAGAGAATGAAATGTTTTTAAAATGAATGAATGAATGAGGCAACAGAATGACTGAAAAAAACAGAATGGAAGAAAATCAGGTAGAAGAGCTACTGTGTCAAAGTGATCTGTGATATTTGTTCATAGCCTCATCTATAAGACAGAACTGAATAGAATCTATAATTTGGTATTTTGTACAGATATACTCAGTCTTCAGATTGGAATGAAAAAGATGCACAAAATCAGGCCACTGCCCTCACAGACCATGTGAACATGCATGTGCATTTGTTATTTCACTTAATAAATGCTAGGTACCAAGAAACACAAAGATAAATAAGATATTGGCACTGGCCGTAAGAATTAATAGTCTAATGGAGAAGACAGTCCTCTAAATAAAACATAACAATTTAGTGTAACTCCTGAAGTAGAAGTACCTATAAAGTATTATGAGAGCATAATACCATAGCCATGTTTTTTCCAATTATTCAGAAAGAATTGATGCTTGTATCTACAGTAAAATTTAGGTTTTATTGAAAATTAAGTGGCAGTGATTTACGAAGTATTATAAAATTCACAATCTGTTTAAAATTGACTAGAGGCAGATCAGTGCACATAAATACATTTAATTGAAATATGATTCCTCAACTTAAACGATTACAGGTTCTTTAAATTTCTCCAATCTCTAACTGTCATAAGAAAGTATAGAAATGACACTGACTCGAGTGAAAGCTTTGTTAAATGACACTGCTGACTGCTGGGACAATAATGTCTGAGAGCAGCACCAGCCTTCTCTTTTTTGGGTAAACTAAAGAGAAGATCATTGTCAAAACCTCTCAGCTCCCTCAAAAAAAAGCTCACCAGTGTGCCAGAGGGAACACAACATGCATGGTTTGAGAGTGTGTGAAAGATCAGGGAAAACCACCAGTCACCTTTGAATGTCCTGTGCTCATTTTATGTTACCAGTGATTCCCTTCAATTGTCAGTGCTACTACTGAAGCAAAGCTCAAGCTTCAACTTAATTCAGTGGAAATCAGGCTGAAACTGCAACCTTTCCCAAACTCATACAGGGTAAACTCCATTTTCCCCAAAGCAGTAAGGTGTACCAAGTTCTTGAAAGAATTACTCTTAAGGCCCGGCTCCCCGTCCCCTGACAGCAATCACTGAAGGAAGAAAGCCCATTTAGTAAAGAAAATTGAAATGCCTTTTTCCTAGCTATAAAACACTACCACCTTATTCACTGGAACTACCTGAGCTGTTGTATGTTTCTCAGATACTTTTCTGTCATTCCCTATTATCCATGCATTCAATAAACATTCTTTAAATGCTTTAGGTGCCCTAGACCTGAGGACTGGAATGTTTTTCTTAAAGGGCCAGATAGTAAATATTTAAGGCTTTGCAAGCCAAGATGCAAAATCAAGGAAATTATGTAGGTACTTAAAAAATCATTTAAATATATAACCATTTAAAATGTAAAATTATCATTAGCTCACAGAAAAACAAAAACAGGGCACAGATTGGTGATTTTAGTGCTAGATCACAGTCAAATATTCAGACCAAGCTAAGACCATTAGGTTACTAAATTAAAAGAATAGGTCTTTTGCAACAAGACCTAGCTGCTTCTAATAAGAACCTGCAGGAATGATCTAATAAAGCTCTGTCCAATATAATTATCTACTGGATATTAGCTATTTCTATTAATATCTATCTATACTAGACATTTCAATACCTACAGAAAATGTTCCACATCTGTACAGTTCAACAGGGTAGCCACTAGACACAAGGGGCTGTTGAACCTTTCAACTATGTTGAATAGACTAAAGAACAAAATTTTAAAATTTTATTAAATCTTAATTATTTAAAATTTACATTTAAATAGCCACATACAGCTAGTATATGGAAAAACAGCTGTAATAGTTTTTTATATATCAATTAGCAGGGCCTAATTGAATTTGCTTGGGTTTTTGGTCACCAATTAGGGCATAAATATCTTTACAGGTTAATACCAACAGATCACAGTTCAAATTATTCTTAACTTCTGGTTAACATTTCATTGGGAGTTGGTAACTACTCGTGATGTACATTATATTATAGAACTGAAAAGACCTTCAGAGAGCAGAGACTTGTACTCTATGAAGTACAATGTGTGCAGCATGTTCCAAGGAGGGGAAAAGAGGTGTATTGCATGACGGCTCATAACTACAGTTTTGAAGTTAGGAAAAAAGCACCAGTTCTGCTTTGGAGTAGTACTGGGGTCTTAGGCAAGTTATTTTACCTCTTTCTTCTTCAATTTCCTCCATTGTAAAACAGGACAGTAACAGTAGCTTCTCTACTGGATTGGTGTCATGAGTAAATGAGATCAAGGATTTAAGAACACAGAACAGTGCCAGCTCATTGAAATCATAAATGTTACTACTTTATTAAAATAATGTTATATGACAAATATTTTAGGATACAGTCCACAATCTGACTTGGTAGAAACCATTTCATCACTCAGCATGTAAGGAAGCTACATATGGAGTGTTGGATATATCACTGTATTTTTATCCAGCAGACACAACTGAATTCTGGCTTTACAACCTCCTAATGTAGCCATGTCACATGACTAGTCTGAGCCTCATTTCCTTATCTGAAAATGAGAAGAATATTTACCTCTTCAAGTTGAGAGAATAAAATGTGAAAAAGTTTTGCTCATATACATATTAATGTTGGTTACTGATTGAGCTCATCTTAAAATCAAGTCTCAATTCCCTGTTTCAATCTGAGATTTTTTTTTCTTGTTCATCCTTTAGGGTGACTGAGGAATAACTACTTCCTTTCTTCCATCTCTTGGGCCAAAGGGATCACAAACTTCAAAAGCAAAAACTGAATGTAGCTGTCAGCATTAGAAGACAGAATCAAGAGTAGTTTCTCTTGAGAGAAACTACGACTATGAGAGTTAAATTATGACATTTATGAAAAACCAATGAGGTGAATAATAAAAATCACCCCAGACCAAAGTAGAATTTGAGAATAGCCATGTTGATGGTATTAATATATCTCCATATGCAGAAATTTGTTATTTAAAAATCCTAAGGATAAGTACCTGGTGAGCATGGAACACTGGAACACAGAAGATGCAAGAGGCCAAGAAGTAAATTTTGACACAGCCGTAAAGAACGGATAACCCCCAAAACACCTCATCTGTTTCCTGCACCAAGTGTTTCCCTACCACAGAGACGGATGCATATGGCAAATACAATCTGCTGCCATTATACTTTATCATCGTTCCACCTAGATGGCAAATAGGCTGCATGTTACCTGCCAAATCCTAATGAATTGCAGTGGAGGTTCTACAAGGCTGTGCAGGCCAAGTGTGAACTCAGCAGGAATGAGAACCATGATTGATTAGCCACGCCTGCCGTCAGAAGGAAGGGGGGCACCTTCATACTGTGTGTGCAGATGCTTTCATAACACTCGTTGCCATTTCTCTGATTTTAGGAGCAAAAAACTTCTGAGTGTAATCTGAATTTCATGTACCTTTTTGTACAGAGAATAGGCTGATAGCTCAGAGTCTAGCTCTCTTGATCATTATGTTTCTGGTTTGTTAATTACTCAATTGGCATTCTGGTTCATTGACTAGTCTCTTGTGGGCTTGGTTACATAAACTCCATGGCAGCAGCATCCATTCCCAGTGAGCTGACAAAGTTAATTTTTTGAGTCTGCAATATTGATAAGCAAACCCCAGAGTATGGTAAATTCATAAAGGTAAATCTTATGTGACCTCTTAATAGCCAAACAGAAGGCTGGCTTTCCTGATAAGAAAAGTAACTATCAGACACTTCTTTTAGACTTCAACAAAGACTATTTTTCATCAGTTTCATCACTTCTAATTTTAATAATTTTCTTTCTTAAATTTTTCTTCACAGATGTGCTATTGCCAGTCTCAGATGATGTTTTTCTCTATACAAAAGCTCTCACCATCTCTCATTTTGGAGTTTAAAACCAGCAAAAGCACTCTGGTTAGTCTAGTTCTTTCTCAGCCTATGATTCCATCAGCCTTTCAACATTACTTATATCTTCACCTTTCTTTTGATTCCAGAATCTTTCTTACCCAAACCCACACTCCGTCATACCCAACTGGCGACAGCATCATTTCTTTTTCATATCCACACAACAACTGAAAAAATCCTATGTTTTCTAGTTTTACCTTTCGAACATTTGCCAACCGATTCATCATCAAGGACTCCTCCCGGTCATCGTCGTCATCCAAGTCCAGCATCGGCATTCCGAAGGGGTCGATGATGCTACAGCACCTGGAACCTTCATCTCTTGGATCAAAGGGGTCCACGATTATGGGTTCCGTTCCTTTTATTTCGCAGCGACAGAAGGGGCAGCCCTGGCCATCTGACTCCTGAACAAACACAAAAATTGCGCTGATTGGTCTTTGTTCAAATAAAACATTACTGAGAGGGGCCAAAGTTTTACTATAAAAAGAAGTTGCAAAAAATAGGTTTTCAGGTAGGCAGTGGGGGTGGAGGAAGATCTACCTTGAAGGTGGTAGAGTAGAACAGGGAGCCAACAAAATATATGTTCAGTATTTAAAATTTCAAATTTTTGAAGAAAAATTTCACTACAAAAACCGTTGATTTAGGATAAATCAAAAAGTTAGGAACTTAACTTTATTTTACTGAATGTTCATTTACAATTTTAATGTATCAAAACTTTAGAGTCCTGCAGAAAACTGGAAATTGAATCATGTCCCTCTTTACCCAAAGGTACCAGTGCTAATTAAACATTCTATAAAAAGGACATTTTGATAAAAATTAATTATAAATAAAGTAGTAGTATCAATTAGGACCATCCATTTCAAAATCAATTCTGGAAAAGTTCCTGTGCACATAACTATGGCTCCATATTTCCATTTTAATTGCCTAGGTCTTTTAAAGCCTTGATTTATAAGCAATCAGTGGGAAAAAATAAGTTTATTTTCAGAAATCATCATCTGTCCTGAGAGCCTGTCATCCTGACACAGCTCATATGGAATGTAATACTATATGAGATATCAAGTTTTGCACCTCATCTTGCTTTCAAACTAGATACTGCAAAAAAGATTTGTGCAAATACTTTTGGGCCAGAAATTCACTTACTGGTAATTACTGAAGTTTTCTGAAAATCTCCCAATTCCCTTTCTCAAAAACTAACTACATTAAGAATTCACAGTTGGGAGGGAAACAGGACAAGACTGTTTTCTTGCCCTGCAGATAATGCTGACTTTTAGAGATAGATGGTATATGACATTCACCACCATATTTTTGTTTCCCCATTATACCCTGACTTTACTAGTATGTTATTTTAAAAAATTGTAAAACTTATAAGATCATTTTAAGGCAGAAATGGCATGAGAGCATCATTTTTAGAGATGAGACTATGAATGAAAAGAGCTAACATCTTTAAAGAAACCATTCAGTACTTAAGATTGTCCCATGCACTTGGTATCATGGGAACGTGGTGATCTACTTGCCCTCCAATGATACTCTGATCAGTGGTGGAGTAACACTCTCTCTCCTTTCACTGGACAATTACTTAGCATACACTCTGTGGCAGATTCTGTGGTACGTAGTTTATTCTTTCCCAAGCATCACTCTGATTAACAAACTGATCATCTCCTTTGCCAAACAAATTGTCAAAAAAAGAAAAACAAATGCTTTCTGGATTGGTTAACGAAAAGAAACTGCAACAATTTCTTATTCATCTACTGCTACATAATTTGGGAAAGAAACTTGGAATGGTAAAATAGTTGAACTAAGGTGGTATGAAGAGATACAGACAGGCTAATACAAAATCCTTTGATGTTTACTGCCACGTGTGCTCAAGTCTGGTGAGCCTCAAGGCAACTCAATTATTTGCTCCATCATTTTACAGATGATAAAACTGATACTTAATTCTCCCATCTTACACTGATATTTTCTAACACAGTAGCAAGTATTTAAGGAAAGCTAAACCTTTCTCCTATCTTTGATAACAAGAACATTAAATGTAAGTACATTTTCAATATAGGTTGTCATCCACGTAAAATCCCCTTATTATAAGTCAAAATAGACCCATACTGTGTGTCTGCAGTGAATTTTCCTACGGATCTACATAAGATAATTTCAAACAGATAGTTCTAATATATAAGAGCAAGATGAGAAAGAACCAATGTACGCTGCATCTTTAATGCATGAAGAATGGAAAGTGGTATTCGTGGCCCTAAGCCCAGCAATACAAAGCTATAGTAATTAAAACAGTATGGAACTGGCATAAAAAGAGACACATAGATCAATGGAACAGAATAGAGAGCCTAGAAATGAACCCAAGGATATATGGTCAATTAATTTACAACAAAGGAGCCAAGAATATACAATGGGGAAAGGACAGTCTCTTCAATAAATGGTGTTGGGAAAATTAGACAACCACATGGCAATAAATAAATAAATAAACTGGACCATTATCTTACACCATACACAAACATTAGCTTAAAATGGATTAAAGACTTGAAAGTAAGAACTGAAACCATAAAATTTCTAGAAGAAAATATAGGCGGTAAGCTCCTTGACATAGGTCTTGGCAAGATTTTTTGAACCTGACACCAAAATCAAAAGCAACAAAAGCAAAAATAAACAAGTGGTATTATATCAAACTAAAAAGTTTCTGCATAGCAAAGGAAACCATCAACAAAATGAAAAGACAACCTGCTGAAGGGGAGAAAATACTTCCAAATCATAGACATGATAACAGGCCAATATCCAAAATATATAAAGAACTCAGACAACTCAACAGCAAAAACAAAAACAAAATAACAATCTGATTTAAAAATGGACAGATCTGAATAGACATTTTTCCAAAGATATATATATGGCAAAGTTACATGAAAAGATGTTCAACATCACTAATTATCAGGGAAATGTGAATTAAAACCAAAGTGAAATATCACCTCATACCTATTAGAATGCCTATTATCAAAAAGACTAGAAATAACAAGTGTTGGTGAGGATGTGGACAAAGAAAACCCTTGTGTACTGTTGGTGGATATGTAAATTGGTGCAGGCAGTATGGAAAACAGTATGGAGGTTCCTCAAAAAATTAAAAAGAACTACCATACAATCCAGCAATTCCACTTCTGGATATTTACCTGAAGAAAATGAAAACACTAATTAGAAAAGATATATGCACACCCCATGTTCACTGAAGCATTGTTTCCAGTAGCCAAGAAACGGAAACAACCTAAGTGTCCATCAGTGGATAAATGGATAAAAAATTGTGGTACATATATACAATGGAATATTATTCAGCCATAAAAAAGAATGAAATCTTGTCATTTGCCACAACATGGATGGACCTCAAGGACATTATGTAAGTGAAATAAGGCAGAGAAAGACAGATACCATATGATCTCTCTTACATGTGCAATCTAAAAATTAATTAACTCAAAACAAAAATAAGTTCAGATACAGAGAACAGATTGGTGGTTGCCAGAGGTGGGGGAGTGGGTGGTGGGAGAAATGGGTGTACAGTTTTTTTCTTTAGTTTAAGTAAGTTGAATGCCACTAAGTAAAAAATTAAAATATAAAAGAGCTGATGTTCCCTGTGTCTTTAATGCATGAAGGATGGAAAGCTGTACTCTGGGCCCTAAGTAGACACTTCATGCATTTATACTTTTTTTTTTTAATTATTGCATAAATTTTCAAACATAAACAAAAGCAGAGAAAAAAGTGTAATGAATCTGCATGTACCTATCTCCCAACTTAAACAATTATCAATTCACACCCAATTTTTTTTAATTTTATTAATTTTTTTACACAGCAGGTTATTAGTTATCCATTTTATACATATTAGTGTATATATGTCAATCCCAATCTCCCAATTCATGACACTCCCCCCCCAATTCACGCCCAATCTTGTTTCAGCTATATGTTTACTTGTTCCCTCCACCCCTGGATAATTTTGAAGTACATCCTACACATTACATAAATTCATCTGTAAACGTTTTAGTATGTGTACCTAAAAACCAGAAAATCTTTTAAGACCTAAGTATAATACAGTTATCATAACTACAATTAATCTATTCAATCTAAATAATTAAAGTCATATTACTCTTCAGTACAGTGGCTAGAATGCATAAGCAACTGTATTCCCCTTCAAAGCCTTCCTTAGAACCTCCAGGGTCAGTTTGCATGTTGTTTGGTTAAGGATGACTTCTGGTTTATGTGATCTATTTCCTGATAAAGGGTAACTGAAAAGATTGTGTTTGGAAAGGGAAGGAGGTGAAAGGCAATAATAGCATCTTGATGGTACAAGAAAAAGACTGGGGACAGTTCATCTAAAACTGAATTTAGGTTTTTCGCCATCTCTCCTACCTTAAGGTTTAATGCTATACAAATTACTGATGTGAGAGTAGCTGCTTTATGAGTATATGTCACAAAATATATTTTCTGTTAAGCTTTATCTTTGTTGAGAGTTTACATTACTTACTAGGATCAAAATCCAGCTGCAATGTACTTCCATTTTGATTTGAAAACATAGATCACACAACATGCCTCCTCTAATATGACTTCACCCACCACTTTCTCTGTAAACTGACTACTGTCATATGCAAATTAAGTTTGACCATATTGTCAAATTTGGTACTCAGAATCTCAAATTTTGGTGCTGTTTGGTACTCCACCCTCATTTCTGTCAGATGGTTGATTAAACACATATGAAGAATGTCTTCGATAGATACCTAACTCTTCAGGATTGTGCCTCAATAATTAAAATAATGTTTCTGTCAATATACACTTAATGCAAACTCACAGAACATATGTTAATGAAGAAGAAGGACCAATACATAACTCCTTCTCTAGTCCCCAACATATTCACATTCTGAGAAAGAGGAAGTACTTGGACTCCATCCATTCTAATTCACCCAGTAGACTTCACTTCCTCAAATAAATCTTCCCAAACCAAATGAGACAGAAGTTATCAGTGAGTTCTACACCATCTGAAACTTAACTATGCAATATGTTCATGATAAAACCACTCAGACTCATTTGGCAACCATAAATACTGCAAGTTAATGATATTAAATATAACTTTAGGTAACCTGAGAACAAATTAACATTGACAGAGAAATAGAAAAAAAATTTAAGTTCCTCCCAAAATTCCCCTTCCCCAATAACACCCTATGTAAAAATCCAAATAAATATTGCCACTTTCATCTCATCATCATCATCATAATCATCATCATGTATCAGTCACCTTCCATAGTATTTCTGTTTAAATGTTGTCCAGATCAATATTATCTCTTAAATAAATACTTTCTTTTAATTTTTTAAAAGATAAACATCATATATAGTACAATTTCTTTTGCTCCCAAGAGGATTAATTACTTGAAGGCACACTTTAAGTTCAATCATTTCATGCCTTCCCACAAATACAATATAAATGGAGGGCCCAAGAGAATACATAGGACTTCATGAGTCTCATATACTCATTTCATGAGTATATTTTTACTATATGTGTGTTCCCATCGCAGTAACTTCTAATGTACATGACCTTGCTATACTTCACACAGATTTGAAGTTACCATAAATCTCTTTTTCTAAACATGAAACAATTATAGATAAATAACTAGATAGATATATATACACATACATATACTGAGAGTAGCTTGGGTCCATACTAAGCATTTTCAGAGCACAATATATCCCACAAAAACTTAGTAACTTCTTGCTATAAAGAATGAATGAGGATAGTTAATAGTGATCTTAAAATAAGTAACAGTGAGAGAGATCTTTGGTTTTGGTGGGCAAGGGAAGACACTGACAAATCTAGACTCTTCTAGTTTTAATTTGGAAGGACCATGAAAACAGTGAATCAGGAAAGAAGCATAAACATTCTGAATCTGGAAGCTTGGATTGGAATCCTATACCCACCAATTGCAGCTGTGTGACACTGGGTAAGCCATTTCATCTTCTTTGTAGGGTATAATGAGAGAATGCACATTTTAAGGGATATCTTAAAGATAAAGTGAGATAAATTAATTCAAAGCCTTCCAAAGTGCTACTTAAATTCCAGCTGGTATAATGACTACAAAAATAGTCTCAAGAACAAAGAAAAGAAGTAAGATAGCTGAGGAAACATACCATAGCCCTTACAGGACTCTCAAAGTGAAAGAGGAGCTCCAACACTTTAACACATTTATACAAAAAGACATAACATATAATCAAGGACAAATACTAATTTATAACATTCTTAAAGGCAAATATTTTTTTATTTGTAGTACTAAGGTTATGAAGCTTCACTGAGGCTAGAAATTTAAAGGCTGTTTGCTTTTGAAAACAGATATATTAAGATTACTTCTTAGTGCCTTGAATGTGATTCTTTGAGCTGACTTCTCACCTCTCTTAGACAGTTACACATTTCTTCCGCAGTCATGCTCTCTAAATATGGTACACCTATAAATCTCTTTAATCACATGTCATATTAAAATCAGAGCTTATTAATTTTCATCTGCTGACTTTTTTGCAAAGTATTTTGAATACTCCAATATCTTTCCTTTAAATTATTTTGAAAAAATATGCAGGAGGAATAATCAGAGGAAAATTAACTTTGCTTTTAATTGAATTAAAGTCCTTGGCAATAATTCAAACAAAGGCTGCATATCCAATTGGCATATGTATATCCATTTTTATTTTGGAAGGAAGATTTGAAGAACACAGTTTAGAGTCTGTATTCAGCAGATATTTTCTAGATTCCTGGAAAGAAAAATAGAACAAAAACAGTTCCTTACTTTACACCTTATGTGATCACCCTGCAATATCACTGATGCATAATATGTTATTACAGAAAAGAAGACATGGAGCAGTTCAAAGTAAAGAAGAACATGTTTTGTTAATATTTGTGGAATAGTGTGGAAGTGAAAGAAAACTCTCCAAGTTTCATTGCCAAGGATGGAACAGAAATGCCGAACCCAGGCTTCCCTGGTGGCTCACTGGTTAAGAATCCGCCTGCCAATGCAGGGGACATGGGTTCTAGCCCTGGTCCGGTAAGGTCCCACATGCCACGGAGGAACTAAGCCCATGCGCCACAACTACTGAGCCCGCGTGCCACAACTTCTGAAGTCCGTGCACCTAGAGCCCGTGCTCCACAACAAGAAAAGCTACCACAATGAGAAGCCCGTGCACCACAAGAAAGAGTAGCCCCCGCTTGCCGCAACTAAAGAAAGCCCACGTGCAGCAACAAAGACCCAATGCAGCCAAAAATAAATAAATTTATTTTTTTAAAAAAAGAAAGAAATGCCGAACCCAGAGTGATACTACTTCAAAGAATGCCTCTAGAGAGGTGATTACTCAGTTTACTTAGTATTCTGTGCAAACTCAGACTTGCCAGTTCAATTTATTAAATAACAGTTTCAGAAGGAGAAAAAAGTATCTGACACCTCTTCAGAGGCATGACTAATGGGCCATTATGACAGCAATTAAAGAGTAACCACTTGCAGCCCATAACAACTAACTGACACCTCTACTGTGCATTTCTTAGGGTTTCCGTTAATTACAAAGTTTAAGTCTCCAATGAATTTCAATTAAACAAAAGTAGGGCATCAAATGGAAGGAAAAGTTGGCGAAGAATTACTTGCTAAAAATACACAATGGTTGAACACATAATATTTTATGGTCAGGGTTTAATATTTCCTATTGGACCTGATTTATCAGAGCTTCTTGGCAGACATGCAGCCTTTAAAATCCTTTTCATATCAGCATGCCCAACCAAAGTAGTAGAAAGTAACAAAAATGTCTCACATCCATAATTAAATTTGAAAGATAACAGGATATTCATTTCAAGTGATTATTAGTACCATGCCCCTCGATAAAATTTTTAGATTTAATTTTAACTTCTTGAGGGTAGGGACTGTGTCTTTAGTACAGAACCTGGGAAACAGAAACTGCTTAAAGAATATTTGCTAAATAAATGAAAATGAATGGATTTGAGATCTTGGAGCCTGATGGATGAAATATTCTATGTCAGCTTCTACCAAGCCAGTTAAGGGAAACCAAATTATCCTTGTGCACAATTACATTTGAAAACTTAATTTTTTTCTCTGATAGAAAAAACAAGCAAGCATATAAACAAAAACACTGGCTTTAAAGTTAGAAAACAGACTCTAGCCTTTTACCATTTTGAATAAGGAAAAAGTTGGGGGAAAAAAGACACATATTACTACATGTACTCATATCCAGAGACTTACTACTCACATAACATTTCCAATTACATCTACAAGCTTAGATACAATGTTTGACAATACAGTGCAGAACTATGGAAATGTTCCATAATTTTGTTTCTTTTTGTCCTCATATTGACCATCAATTAGGTTAAGTCCAGTGAGCAGCTCATTGGGGCTACGATGTGAGGTTTTTAGTATAGCTAATGTTTGTTAACTGTATTTTAAATGGATTAATAACTTCATAAGACTTATTTTTATTAAATAACAGGGGCATTTTGCAATAATGTATTTAAATGACTGTCAAATACTGCTGTTCATACAAAAATATGAAAACTGCCAAAACTGATCTGTTGGTTGGCAGGAAGCAGCAGTGTGAAATCTATATGAAAATGTAGAAATATTCAGTTTATCCAAAAGTAGAAATGTTCAAAAGTTGAAGCTTCTTTAACCACTAAAATCCCATTGAGATGTAGAGACTATGGAACATCACTTAGAAATTCTCAAACACTGACCTAACAATTTTTTTCAGGGTAGAGAAAACTTGAATCAGGGATCACTGTGCATGTTTCTCGGGGTAAAAAAGCAATACATAGAAACTTGGTCTTCCTGCCTGTAGGTTAGTGCCAGTAATATTGCAAGGAATTTAAAAAAAAAAAGTGCAAAAAAACCAAAATGTGAAAAGTTGAAGGGAATCACCCAGCAGCTACTAAATGGAACAAATGGATCTGAGGTTTAAAATTCTTAGGAATCATTCTCGGATCTTAAACATGATAAAAGGTCTTTGAAAAGTCCACTGATACTTTGCAGAGGAGAAATGGACAGAACTGAGACATTACAAGGGCTTTTCACAATTGATCTATAATATCAGTGTCTTTTTATTTTTTGTACTCTTAGCCCTATTCTTCTCTTTCCTTTACATTATCTAGCACACGGTCTATAGATATTAACCGAGTAACTACCAACGTGGAGGTAGCATGCTAGGGGAGAGGAATTCTAAAACAGGTAAAGCAATCCACATCCTAGAGGAAAAACAGGTAAATATGTATTATAAATGCTTATAATACAAATACAAGGAGGTAAGAGCTTACAGGGACATATATAAGATGTATCAGAAAAATATTTACTGATCATGAACTGCCTTGTGTGAGAAGAATTTTAAAGATGCTGAAATAATGCCTTTGCATATTTTTCATTAACTTATATGCAAAATTCTATGATTACATTAGGATAATAACATTATTCACTAGTGACATGAGTGTGATTTATTTTGATTATTTCAACCTTCTAAGCACTTTTGAATTTGTCAGTTTTTTACTACTTAACTTAGTCAACTACTACTTTAGTACTACTTTTTCAGACAGCTTCTCCTAAAATTTTACTCAGAGACAGTTTTTAGCACTTGGCAATTTATGCACTTCCTCAATCTCTAAAAGTAAAACTAAGAAGTACTGTACTTCAGACTAAAAAAGAGAAAGAAAGAAATTGCAAATGTTAATTTACAAATATGACTGGATATATCTTAATAGAAGGCCATTAGATCAACATGAAAAATCATGAAGAGAATCAAGGAATTGTTTAGCTACAGGCAAGAGAACTGCACCATTTGGAGACTACAGAGTAATGTATATAGAAAACCTGTGGTGATGTAAAGGGCAAAGGGTTAATAACATAGCCATGACAACTGGGAAATACTCCTGTGTGTTTTGCACATAACATACCTATTGCAAATAGTTCACAGACTTATTACTAAATTAAATATATAGCACTGGCCCTAAAGTTTTAAAAGATAAATTTCATTGAAGAAGTATACAGAAAGTAAAATAAGTAAAACCTCCTTGCTCTACATTCAGCCCTACTCTTTTACTCACCCTGAGCCACAAGGTAAACAACTACTTTGTATGACACTATAAACAATAATCTTTACTAATCAAAGGTTCTGCCAACCAAATGGGAGCTTCCGACTTTTAACCCTCTTAACTTCCAAATGCTAGGTAAGTTTCAAGTTGAAGATGCTAAGTTCTGCAATATGTATGTATTTGTATGCTCCAAGCTGAGGGCCCCAGAGAAGGGGCTGAAATACACAGGCCATGTATGGAGGTAGAGTACTGGGAGTTTGTACCAGCCTAAAATTCTGGTTTTCTTTAGGGAGAAAAGCAAACTTTTAGTTTCTTCATACCTGTGAGAACCATACTACCACACTGAGGACATAAGTCAATCTAAAGGGGTGACATACACATTTGGCCCCTATCCGTTTAATACTTAACCCTGAAATAGTTAATGGGTTTCAGGTACAACAAATCATCCTAAAGTAGTCCCCTCCCGGTCAGCCAGGCACTGAGTCAATAACATCTCTATAATACTTTCTACTGATACATTTGAAACCCACTTGCAAACCGACAGTTTTGTCTTCTATCGGTGTAACTAAATTTATTGAAACTCATTTATAGAAAGACACTGCTATGTATGCAGTACTATTACTGCTAACGTAACTTAAATAGCAATCATGTGATTATGTTGAGAGTTTGCTGATGCCATATGTAGCATCCCTTTTCCTCCAACTTGTGTAGTACAACTCCCCATACTACACAAAATTCACAAGCATCAAGAAGGGATAAAGGGAAATTAGGGCAATGGTAACAAGGAAAACCTCAGGTAAAATATAAACCAAATGCATATTGAAAGAGAGAAGTGTAGGCATGTTGAGCAATTTTTACCGAGGTAGCAGAGATGTCTGGGAGTCCAGAAATGGCTTTGAAAATGTAAATCAATTGTAATTCATTTCCTAGTTCTTCCCCTTTTTCATCCATTTGTAAAATGTCCCCAAAGGAAAAAAGAGGCCCTCTTTATAAGACTGTGAAAATGTGAAAATCATTAATATTTTAATATCAAGTAATGAGCTCAACAAACATCAACGCTCCTATGAGTCTGCACTGCCCCTTCGTGATCCTCTGAAGCCAT
The DNA here is from genome assembly GCF_949752795.1 of Hyperoodon ampullatus. Taxonomy (NCBI): domain Eukaryota; kingdom Metazoa; phylum Chordata; class Mammalia; order Artiodactyla; family Ziphiidae; genus Hyperoodon; species Hyperoodon ampullatus. Next base: position 93,829,193 of record NC_136918.1, on the reverse strand, counting down.
CCTTCCTCAGGCAATGCACAGGTTCTGGGTTGGAGGGAAGGTTCAGGAATATGGTAGGGATACCGATGATACACTCAACTGAACATTTTTTAAAAGGCTTGAAATTTTAATTATTTGTTTTCTAAACCCAATCAGCAATACTGACTTCAATACTGACTGTGTTAAACAGAGCAATTTAAAAATGACTTGAGCAAAATATTCTGTGAATCCTCTAAATACTCAAAACTAGAAATCTGTCCAAATATCTATTTTTAAATCTCCAAACTTTATTACAGATAAAGAAATATTTTAAAAAAAATAAGCCCTTGGGGAAACCAAATTATTCCCTAGGTCTTAATTTAAAACCTCAAATCAATTTATATTTATCGAATGCCTACTGAGTGGAAGGCAGCTCGCCTTAAATTCTGCTTCTGTAAATTGGAAAATTTAGTGGCTGTTTCTGTGGGAACTAAAGGTATTTGGGAAACTTTTTCTGTCTGATTCTATTTTAGCCTTACAGAGCAACTGTAGACATATGTGAGACAGGAGCCACACCTTCTCAGGAGAAGAGAGGTGTTGAAACATCAACATAAGATTTATCTACTAGGGTTTATTGCTTGAGAATCTGACCTACTGTAAATAGAATCTGACCTATGATAAATAATATAAATATGGTTAGTTGGTAACACTGATAAGTTACATTCTGAAATCAACAGTGTTACAGAAGTAGAACTACTTATGATTAATATAATAAAATTAAGTTATACATGCAAAGGAAACATAAAAACAAAAAGAAATCAAATCATATAAATGAAAGATTCAAACATGAGATTTTTTTCTAACAACCATTCAAACAAAGCACTTATCAGTATTACTTCCTGAATCGGTAAGGTGAAGAAAACTGAAAAGAGAAACATTCACAGGGAATATAAGGAAGACATCAACGTTGCTAATTAAATCTTGATTATACCTGCCAGGCTGTAAGGCAAGAGGTACACATCAAATGCCCACAAGGCTCAATCTTGACATCTTTGTCGTTCTCAGCACAAATTTTACAGAGCTGAAAAGTGGAACCCATTTCACAATATAATTCATATTGTTCCTGGAATTTGGGGGAGAAAAAAGGCAATGTTAATGTATTTTTAGTATGAAGTGATAATACTGAATTTTCTTCAATACAATGACTTACAGTAAATTCCTCACACTTGATCCTGTCAGATCATGTTGCCATTTAAGACATGTTTTAAATTGGTCATCACAATTTGGTCTACAAAATTAAACAGATTTTATCAGCAATTGCATAAGCTTTTTGAATACTTTGGATTATTTAACATTTTGTACTGTTCCTTTAGGAAGGTACCTGCATCAATAGAGTGATTTAAGAGACACAACTTATGGTTTTAAAAGGCAATAATAAATAACTATTTTCTTTGTAAATGCCACATACTCATCTAATTTTAATGTCAAATTGCAATATGGCTGACCATTAATTTTATTTCTTAGATAGCTATCTGCAGAAATTCCAGAATGGAAGTAAAGCAGCATTTGCCAAGGCCTTTCTGCATGATAGGTACTGTCGTCCACATTTATTATGTCATATAAACTCCAAAGTATAATAAAGATACACTGAATTTTAAAAAAACAAATAAAACTGAGCGTCAGTAAGTTTAAATTATTTTCTTCAAATTCTATAATAAATCTCTAATTCGCATATTTTTCCCAGTCTAACACCATCAAGAAATCTCATCATTTCGGCAACCAAAATTGTTTTATTCAACATCTATTCTCTTGATTTACTAGTTTAGAAGCTTTTCGCACAGTAAAACTCTGTGTTCAAATAATGAAAAGATCTATGTCACAAAGAAGATACAAACATATTGGTAAGAATTTAAAAAGTATGAAAAAATAATGTTATTTAACAGGGATACAAAGAAAAGGAAATATAGAAATAAAAATTTGTTTAAATAAGGCAATGTTTTAGTCTAGTAAGTACCTACTACATACACGGCCCTGGATAGGATGAATAAATGACAATATTTAATCCCTAACCTAATGAAAGATCTTACAATCTCGAGAAAAAAAAATATAAACACATACAAAGATACACATACACACATATACCCACACATTCACATATAAATTTTGTCTACCATGATATATGTATGTGTGACTATATAAATAATCTTAAAATAAATTAAGGAAAAAGACAAGAGAATGGATCAAGATGGAAAAGAAGTCTAAAGTAATCCAAAATAAATCATATATCACTGAAATCCCTAAAATAATAGACAAGTATCTATATTGGTTATGAAATCCAAAGGGCCAATTTATAATTATAAAAAAATTAAAATAGGCTAAAATCACAGCTGCAGAATTCAATACAACCTAAGATGTAAGCTAATCAAATATTTATGAGTAATTTAAGAGAATGATGCTACTCCTGAATATGAATTTTTAAACAATTAAAAAAAACAATTTTTAAACAATGGATTTATAATGAGGAATTGTCTCATGTCTTTTTACATATATTAGAAAACAGGGAATCACTAAATAATTTTTAAAATGGCTTTCATATATTAAATTTTAAAAACTGCCCACACACAGTACCCATGTCAGGAAGTGTGTTTCACATAATAATATCAAGACCACTGAGACTGAAATCTGGAGAATCAGAAATAAAATGAAAACTTATCTGTTGTCTTCCCCAAAATGTATAATTTCTTTTTATTACAGTCTTATTATTATACAAAGCACAAAATATCTAAATTATAAAAATTTTTAAACTTAACTACATGTAAAATAAAATATTCAAGTTCTCTCTCAGTTAAAGACTGTTGCCAGATTGGTGTTTTTCTATTTTTATTCTTTAAAAGCACATTCATATGTTCATATATGGTAATTTTTTATTATTTACAAAATTGAACTTAAGAAATATAATTTTACAAAATAAAATGTTACATAATTAAGCTTTACATAACTTTTTCACATAAGATGCAGAAGTTCCCATGTGAGTACGCAGAGCTACCTTCCTCCTGTTAAAGACTTTATGGTATATGCAGTATGAGTATACAATGGTATTTAACCTATGATTGAATATTTTGGTATTTTTTAATATTTCATTTTTATGAAAAATGCTAAAGTAAACGTCCTGGTGTATAGATCTTCATGTGTATGTTCAAGTGATATGTATATGGAATCTAGAGTCAAAGATTTTTAGATTTTGATAATTATTGAATATCACCCTCAAGAAAGGCTTTACCAAGTTATACTCCCACTCATAATCTATGAGGCTGCCAAAAATGGATTTATAAGAATATAATTATTGTCTACAATAGGCTTCAATTACTCATTTGACTCTAAAAACTAATGCATATAATTAACCTAATCTTCCTTGGAGTTTTCTAAAATTATAGCTCTCCCTTCATATCCATCTACCTACCTATGGATTTATTTATCTATCTCCCCACATAAATGCCAATATTATATTGGAAGAATATTAAAAGCAGAAACTTTTATCCAAAAAATGCAGAAAGTAATGTAATTTCTTTTCAAACACTCTTAAAATTCCTTAAATATCTTTTGCATTAAATACCTGCACATGATTTTACCTATAGTATAAGAATCTTATTTATGTCAAAGGCATCATAGGTACTTTTTTTTTTTTGGAGATACTTATTAATTATAAATATGTCTCCAGAAATTGTCCTTACCTGTGTAACTTTTATATGATCATGGGGTGTAGGTTCACATAATCCAGTTAAATCAGGATTATAACTCCTCCCATCAGGATAAAGATAGCTGGGTTATAAACAGAAATTTTATTAACATAAATATACAAGTCTTAATTGCATTTAAAGTTATTTAATCAGATTCTTCTACATTCAAACAGACATTTGGATGTTTCCTTTTTATGTAACTTACATCAAGAACTTATTCTATCACTGTTTCCATAATACTACAAGTTATTTTTAGGACATTTAAAATCTAGGAATCTTTTTCATAAAGGAAATATACAATGAATATGGACTCAGCCATTAAGCAATCATTTTCAATTAAATACCTTTACTATATGTATAGGTAAGTTAAAAACTTATTTTCCTGGTTACTCATATTCTATTCCAAAATTCTTTGACTATACACCTACTTGCAATTATTACGTCTTTCATCTGAAGCACAGTTAACATTAACTGTATCATTTTACACAATGCTTAGTACCACAAGGAAAGAAAAATAGAATTAAAGCCCACAATTGGGCTTCCCTGGTGGCGCAGTGGTTGAGAGTCCGCTTGCCGATGCAGGGAACACGGGTTCGTGCCCCGGTCCGGGAAGATCCCACATGCCGCGGAGCGACTGGGCCCGTGAGCCATGGCCGCTGAGCCTGCGCGTCCGGAGCCTGCGCGTCCGGAGCCTGTGCCCCGCAACAGGAGAGGCCACAACAGTGAGAGGCCCACATACCGCAAAAAAAAAAAAAAAGCCCACAATTTTCCCACAAAAGTTATTCAAACACTTCTGTGGTGTTTTCTTTCTCCAGTTTACCATCCTCTTTCTTTCTGTTTCACCTTCCACTTATCCTGACACATATACACATGTGCACACACACATACAAATTTACTGGAGAAATTTTAAAATGTTACAATTCCATGTTTCATTTACTTCAAATCAAGCTACAAACAGAATGGTTTATAAACATAAGGTTCCATTATTAGAGAGAATTAAAATAAGAACTAAAAGTTATAGTGCTGTCTTGCTGTACTAAACCAGCTTTTACTCATTCAGAAATTCATTAAAAAATGAAGTTTATTGTGTTGGTAGACATGTATTTTAGATTAAGAAAGGAGTAATATTACTGCTGGATTTCATCAATTCATTAAGTTACAGTTGATTTGTTTACTACCTTTCTGTTCTAGATTTTTGAATGAAAAATTAAGAACACAATACTACAGTGGTGAATATTTTAAAGGGCAAAACTATAATAAAACTATTCTGTGAAGTAACAAAAACTATTTATCCTTAAATAGTCTATAAGAATGTTAGTAAGTATTTTAAATTACCCAAGTAAACCAGGAAAAAATGAACCTAGAGGATAGATAATTCTCACATGGTAAGGAGCATATCAGTGAGTGTTGGTTTTTGTTTTTGTTTTGTTTTTAAGATTCAGGAAAAGGGGGGCTTCCCTGGTGGTGCAGTGGTTGAGAGTCTGCCTGCCAATGCAGGGGACAAGGGTTCGTGCCCTGGTCCGGGAAGATCCCACATGCCGCGGAGCGACTGGGCCCGTGAGCCACAACTACTGAGCCTGCGCGTCTGGAGCCTGTGCTCCGCAACAAGAGAGGCCGGGACAGTGAGAGGCCCGCGCACCACGAAGAAGAGTGGCCCCCGCTCGCCGCAACTAGAGAAAGCCCTCGGCACAGAAACGAAGACCAAACACAGCAAAAATAAATAAATTAATTAAAAAAAAAAAAGATTTAGGAAAAGGAGTTGACTACATCTGACTATGATACAAATTTAGAATGTCATAGGGTTGGGATACAATTCTACAAATATTAAATGAGTGATAAGTAAAAGTTGGTAACTCTCTTTTTTTATACCCTAAAATGGCCAGTTTTAAATATTATTATATATTTTGCTCATCGCACTTCAAAAACGTAGAATTCTAGGAACAATTCAGAAATGAAAGATTACAAAATGACAATAAGGTTGCTAGAGGAAAGGTTAAATGATTCTATTTAATGTATAAGGAGCATTTCAGTGATTACTGTCCCCAGTACACTGGGGTGCTACTGATGAGCCCTTTCCAATGGCAGTGAAGGAATAAGGAATCTTGGCTAGTAATCAAAGTAAACTTCTTTATCACCTATGTCCTACAATATCAGATTAACTATACGGAAAAGAGAGCTGACCCTGATAGTTGGACCAGATGATATCCTGTGTTTTTACTGATCTTAAGGGAAAAAAGCAAACAAACAAAAAACCTATCTAATTAAAATGCTAACATTTTAATCTAATCTAAAACCTAATCTGATCAGATTTTAATGTAATCAGTAAATTTCAAATTCAACCAGCTAAACCCCTCTGAAGATGTGTGTGTGTTGTGTGTGTGTGTGTGTGTGTGTAAATATTAACAGCTAATTTGCACAGGAGTTTGGAGGCTAGACTACTGATTATGATATTATAATCTGTTAATTTTTATTGACTTTTGAAAAATAGATGTAAAGCATTATAACAATATAAATAAGCTATATCACTAATCGTTAGAGAAATGCAAATCAAAACTACAATGAGGTATCACCTCACACCAGTCAGAATGGCCATCATCAAAAAATCTACAAACAATAAATGCTGGAGAGGGCGTGGAGAAAAGGGAACCCTCTTGCACTGTTGGTGGGAACGTAAATTGATACGGCCACTATGGAGAAAAGTATGGAGGTTCCTTAAAAAACTAAAAATAGAACTACCATACGACCCAGCAATCCCACTACTGGGCATATACCCTGAGAAAACTGTAATTCAAAAAGAGTCATGTACCACAATGTCCATTGCAGCACTATTTACAATAGCCAGGACATGGAAGCAACCTAGGTGTCCATCGACAGATGAATGGATAAAGAAGATGTGACACATATATACAATGGAATATTATTACTCAGCCATAAAAAGAAATGAAATTCAGTTATTTGTAGTGAGGTGGATGGACCTAGAGTCTGTCATACAGAGTGAAGTAAGTCATAAAGAGAAAAACAAACACCATATGCTAACATATATATATATGGAATCTAAAGAAAAAAAATGGTTCTAAAGAACCTAGGGGCAGGACAGGAATAAAGACGCAGATGTAGAGATGGACTTGAGGACATGGGGAGGGGGAAGGGTAAGCTGGGACGACGTAAGAGAGTGGCACTGACATATACACACTACCAAATGTAAAATAGATAGCTAGTGGGAAGCAGCCACATAGCACACAGAGAGATCACCTCGGTGGGTGCTTTGTGACCACTTAGACGGGTGGGATAGGGAGGGTGGGAGGGAGACACAAGAGGGAGGAGATATGGGGATACATGTATACATACAGCTGATTCACTTTGTTATACAGAAGAAACTAACACAACATTGTAAAGCAATTATACTCCAATAAAGATGTTTAAAAAAAAAAGCTATATCAAAATTACTCCATTTACAGATGTATCCACTCATAACCTCTTTTTTATAAATTAAAACTCTGAAGCACATTTTCTTCAAAACAAAAATCCTCTTATCATAGTGAACAGAAAGCTACACTTATGAATCTTTGATGCACCAGAGGTAAGGTATAAATGACAGAATAGCAAATGTATGATAATTAAAAAAAAGAGAGAGAAATAGACATTTGGTACCAGTTTGCCATACAATTCTTATGTAACTATTTCTTGAAAATTCACAACTTTTATCTCTTCACATAGATCTCACCACATTTTCTTCTTTCTGTTTTTGCAATTACTTTGGAAAAGTAAAACTTTTTGCTATTGGAAAACTTAAACTATTTGCTCTTTCTGGTGGACTTTCTCTTGCTAGGCTTCTATCACAGTCCATGACGCAGCAAGTAGGAGCACATATGTCTCTGGGTTACTCAGCAAGGCAAAGGACAAGAAAAGTCAGTGAGATGGAGGTGACACTGAAAATACCACAAAAGGGTGAAGGGAATGGCATATGACTAAAATGAATGAAAGACATATTTACTATGAAGGGACCCATCAGATTGTCTAAATTTTATGTACGGAGAAGAAAGGCAATCTTAACCTAAAAAACAAAGGAGCATTTATCTATTCCTAAATTTAAAAAAAAAACAGCTTAAGATCAACTGAACTTAGCTATTAACATACAATTCTGGAATATGGATTTATTATTGATGTGAGTAAAAGAAGGGAGACATGAAGAGAAGGGAAGGGAAGGGATGAGAAAAGGATAAGAAAAAGAAAAAGAAAATGTGGCATTACCAATGAAAATAAAAAGTAGAACTAGCAATTTAAGGGTTACATGAGGGAATAGGAGTCAATTATTTTAAAGAATTATCCCAATATATACCGTTTTACATCTAATTTTAAACTACCTTTAGTTAATAAGTTCTTTTCCTGTGAAAGATACAAAAACTCATTGTAATTTGATGTTGGAATTTATTTGCTACGTTATACACTTAAATTCAATGATAGCAACTACAGGTGGAATCTAAAAAATATAACAAACTAGTGAATGTAACAAAAAAGAAACAGACTCCCAATACAGAGAACAATCTAGTGGTTACCAATGGGGAGAGGGAAGGGGGGAGGTGCAATATAGGGGGAGGGGAGTGAGAGGTATAAAATAAGCTACAAGGATACATTGTACAGCACAGGTAATATAGCCAATATTTTATAGGAACTATAAATGGAGTATAACCTTTAAAAATTGTGAATCACCATACTGTACACCTGTAACTTATATAATATTGTACATCAACTATACTTCACTTTAAAAAGACAACAATAACACAAAAAAAAACAAAGAACAAAAAGGACGAAAGAGAGGGAGCAACAGAGGGAGGAAGGCGGAGAGAAGGAAGACACGTTTCAGAGACATATCAGCACGGTGCTCCCCATGGAAATGAAGCCCCAGGCCCATTTAATAACCAGTTGTATTTTTCTGAGAGAAGAGCTGATGGATGGCTCTTTGGGGGGTTGCTTTTGTGAGCTGTCTGCAGCAACCCCATAAACAGGGGAACCCTTTGCAACTTCACCAATGGCCCAAAAACAGAGCCTGTCAGAATCTGCTCATGATCCCAACAGGATTCAGAGGCCCTACACTGACTGGGGGTGCAATTTGGGAGCACAGGAGCAGAGCTAGGTAGGGAACAATCAAATAATCATTCCACTGAGTCCGTTCTCCAACTGTACATATACAACTGTATACTTCTAATATTTGTAAGACAATATTGAGACCCGAAGATTGTTTAGACCATGCTAGAAAAAAATATATCAAATAATTAGGTTACCTTAAAATGACTGTTTTAAGAGATGAACAATAAAAACTAAGGAACATCCATTTCTTAGTCTTGAAATAAAAACCAGCCTGAACATCAGCCTCACTATCCATTCCCTCCATCGCAAAGCGGTCTCTGTCTTCCACATCTGTGAATAATAAGCACCCCCAACTCCCATGTCTCATACTTACAATCCTTCCCTGCTGCCGTCGATCAGGGCTTGAAATAAGGGCTTGTTGTGTGGTATGGTCTGTAAGATATTTCCATCCCCTGTCACATAGCCGATGGCCCACTGTCCCAACCTAGTGCAGCTTAACCGGAAAATGTAGCTGTGAAACATAAGAAAATTACGTTTAATCACATTCAAAATGTAAGCTAACTACTACTAAACAATCTGTTAGATTTTTCTTAAGTGAAAGAATAAACAGAATCATTTAGAATTCCTATCTTCAAACTTATTTTTACACCATTTTCCTTCTCCATTTATTGATCTGTAAAAGAAGCAATGATAATAATTCCATTTAAGTGGTTTCATCTTTGAAGAAAACTGGGTTTTTAAAGAAAGGAAGAAGTTGTGATTTTTTAAAAATAAATTTAGTTATTTTATTTATTTTTGGCTGCTTTGGGTCTTTGTTGCTGCGTGTGGGATTTCTCTAGTTGAGATGAGCGGGGGGCTACTCTTTGTTGTGGTGCACAGGCTTCTCATTGCAGTGGCTTCTCTTGTTGCAGAGCACGGGCTCTAGGCACATGGGCTTCAGTAGTTGTGGCACATGGGCTCAGTAGTTGTGGCGCACGGGCTTAGTTGCTCTGAGGCATGTGGGATCTTCCCAGACCAGGGATCGAACCTGTGTCCCCTGCATTGGTGGGAGGATTCTTAACCACTGTGCCACCAGGGAAGACCCAGAAGTTATGATTTTTAAATATTAAGAACTTCATATTGGTTTTGGAAATTTTGGAAAGGACTTTTCAAGAAACTCTAAAAACATATTCTCCTAGAAAGCCAGAAAATAAATATCAACCTGTCCCTTATTAGGATCCTTAATCGTAATCACACAAAGTAATTCCACACAGACTTATTATGACTGTCAGCTGGATCCCAAATAAAGTACATCCTGAAGAACTCAAATGTCCTTGTAATAGACCCAACTATTTTCTTTACCATGAAGCCAAAGAGATGAACCACTTTCCAAGAAAAAGGACCACTTAAACACATATCCAGCAAATATTTGTCAAAATCATTTGATTTGTTCACTGAGTTTTCCTAAACACCCCATCACAGCTTACCTGTAACAGTTTACCACAGTCTAATCATTTCATCTTTAACTACCTAAAACTTAGAAGAAATCATTGTTACAGGGCAAGAAGGGAAAGAAAGGAAAACATCCTTTCAGAGGGTACTATCAAGAGAACTATTCCAATAGCAATGAGACCTGGCTTTTGCTTCCAACACTGTCGTTAATTATCTCCATGATCTTGAACAAGAGAACACAAAAAGGACTCAGTTACTTTATTAATTTAGAATTGGACAAGATAATTTCCCAAATGACTTCTGTGTTAAATTTGCATGATTCTGTGATTCCAACCATATTACACCTTTCAAATCATACTCCAGAAGCAAGAAGATACTTTGATGCCAGTCAAGGGTGTAAAAGTTATGGAAAAATATGGTTATGAGAGATCCCTGAATGAAACAAATGACTCACCTAAGCCACTGTCAATGTGCACAATATCTGGCCTGCTCATGTGGTCACAATGAGAACCAGCTCTCAGTCTAAACCAATGACTCCACAGGAGCCACACTGTTTTCTGTACCCATTACCTCCTTTTAATATACCATATACATTCTTAAAAATAAAAAAGGTGGAAATTTTTCATTATGGCAGAGAAGAAAGGAATCATCAATAATGGACTGTACTCGAAAAGACTTTGCTAAAGGACAAATGACATTTGCACTACAAATCAAATAAAACGATATTAGAAGAAAAAGGTAGATTTAAAAAACCACCAAATTCATTCCTAAAATGAAATGACCCCTATATGAAAGTCAGTGCACTCACAAACACTGGGATGGTGTCTCCTACTAAAACTTGAGAGTGAAGGAGGGCAGATCTCCACTGTCATTACCATTGCACCCAGCACACTGCCTGCCACAGCACGAATGTCTACTATGTGCCTGGTGCATTTCTAGACCGCATGTGGGGAAAATGCCTGCACCAGGAGACAGACAGACTTTCTCCCGCCCAGATTTGCCATTAATAAGGTGTGCTCTCTCAGTCAAAGCCAGAGGGGCTGATCACACAGCCAAGCTCTGAGTTTCACTCAATTTCAACATCAAGCATGAGGTCTTATGCAAGACGTTCTCAAGGACATGAAACTGGTTTGGATTGTTAACAATGGGCTTATATGTCTATGTACTTACATGTGTTTATCATGCATGTATATGTATACTTATATGTACTTACATGCATTAATATGTATTTATATGTAATTATCTGATTATCATAGAACCAAATTGAATGTCTTGAAAAAAATACCCTAAAATAATGAACATGCAACTGATTTATTTTGTCATTAGCACAATATTCAAGTATTTAAATATACACATCTAATTTTATACATAAACATGTGTCATGAAGACAGTTAATATGCTAATATCCTACTCCAATTTGAAACTCTGAGACTTACTCTCTAAATTCATCAAATTACATACTACCATATCCTCTTTCACTTTATGAACACTAAATTTCAGAACAAGCATAATGTACTGAATTAAGAAGCACTGTTTTGGTCTATTAGCATTTCCCTCCCCTCATCCCCATGGGCGTTACTGATTTACTTAGGAATGAACCACAGAGGACTTTTCATCTTTACATACATCACATAATATTACTGCGAAAAGTCTTACCTTCCGGGTTTAGTGCTGTATTTCTGTAGCCGTGCTTTTACTTCATCATACGTGAGAAATGCCATGTAACCCGGATGTGTTACAGCTAAGAAATTCCAATTCCGTAAAATAGAGCCCCAAGGCTAAAAATATAAATAAATTTAAAAATTACCTAGAGAATATCAACTATCAATTACACAACAACCCATCATTTAATACACATACTAAAATTTTCCTGGATATTTTTAAAGTGAATATGAGCTTTACGGGGTTTAGGCCAACTTCTATTACCTAACAGCAAACATGCAATTATGTATTTTCTTTTTGGAGAAATATGATTATGCAGAAAACAGATTTCTTAGGAATAAAATACAGAAAGCAAAAAGGAAAACCACATAATCTCTTCTCTACAAATTCTATTCCCACTACAGCAGTTGTGATCAGTTTGAAACATAAACCACATCACTCTTCTGTGCAAAACTCTCTAACTTTGAGTAAAAGCCAAAGTCCTTATAAATGGTCTAGAAAGACCTTTGCAGGGTTGAGCCCCAGTTCCCTTTCTGTCCCCATCTGCTGTGACTCCCCCACTTTCTGCCTTTCCTCTAGACACGCGGGCCTTGTTGCTGCTGGCCTGAACATAATTATATTCTCTCACCTCAGAGCCTTCGAACTTGCTGATCCCTATACCTGAATTCTTTCTCCAAATATCCATGGGACTGCTTCCTCTCCAAACGTCATTTCCTCAATGCGGCTTTCTCATACCACTCTATTTAAAACCACTCTCATCTCATGCCTCATCTCCCTGTGCATCTGTTTTGTTCACTACTCTGCATTTAGACATCTCACTTTGTAGAACAAAAAACTCTATCATGGAATGTAAGTGATTTGGCAAAATCTACACGTTGGCCATAAGCTACATTAGAACAGGGAACACACCTGTCTTGCTTCCCAAAGGGAGACCAAGCACTAATGCACAGTGTCAGAGCATAGTGATCAGGCTGGGGGAATAGCTGAAGAGGTCCTCTACTGAGTGACCTGTCTACAAGGCCTCACCTCCCATGGTAACAGACTACTGTACTCACATTTGGTTTATCAGTGTACAATCATAAACTCAGAAACGTTTATGGTTTAGAGGTGAGCTCTGTAAAAATCTTTTGCAGAAATAAACACAAACACACACGCACGCACACATACAGGGTTTGTATCGTTCTCTCTTTAATAGGATTAGTTGTCCCTCCAGTTACCATGGCAAGAGAAAAAAGGCAGCCAGTAATAGACAACTTTGCTTGAGGGTGTGAATGAATCATCTCTGCCATATCTTTAAGGCTGAAGCTACATTTATCCAAAGGAATTGGCAGCATACTCTACCTGATGTGCCAGATTATTAACTCAAATCTTCTACATAAAAGAAAAAAAAAAGGTATTTTGTGTTGCCAAGTGATAATTGTTGAAATAGTCATCCTAGACATGATCATTGGTGGAGGGCTCCTGCTTTTGTTTGTTTTGAGACTTCTTCCTTGTGATTGTTAAGCAAGTTTCAAACTTACAAGGTGCAATTCTTTAAGGATTGTATCCCTTAAGATGAGGATAACAAGGGAAAGAATGATTTAGTAATGAAGAGTTTAACCTTTTCCAAAATAACAAGAAAAACCTTTACAGTATTTCCCCATCACACTAAAATACCTAACTGGGGAAAAATGAGCTCTGGAGACACTTATTATGAGAGGTTCTGTCTATGTACTTGAAAAAAACAAACAAACAAACATGTTTTTAATTTTCTTCTTAAGGGATGACTAAAAATTACATAAACAATACTTGGAAGAATATTAGCATATGTTTAGAAAAACTGAAAAATTACTATTACAGTCACTGAGTTTTGTTTTGTTTTGTTCTGTTCTACTTCCTCATCTACAAAGGACAAGGATGAAAAAAATACAAAATATTTGGGTCACTTCCATTAAAATCCACACAAATTAATGAAAGAGTTGTTTTACAAAATGCTGAACTTTATAGAGAGCCAATGCACAGATCAAATACAAGCGAAAAAAAAAGAAACTGGAGTTTTGAGCCAAATGCTGCAGTATTTAGCAACCATTTCTTAGTAATAATCCAGAGGGCTAGATTCTAACTGCAACAATATTTATGTAATAGAAAGAGTCTGTGTACTATTTTTCTTGAGAATGCAACCCACAGTCAGAAACACGTGGTAGTTTTGTATTTTGTGTGTGTGTGTGTGTGTGTGTGTGTTTAAAGTATTTTGCCAACTAATGGCTTAAAGGAGGCAAAACAAAGTGATGGGAGAATGGTTATTTTCACAATTTGTTTTTAGGTTATAGGAAATCTTTTCTCACACACCAACACCAAGTTAATGGAGATTCTTAAATGACTACAGAAATTAATAAAGTGAATTAAGAAGACTAGTCCCTCCATTCTCCCAAAGGCCACTGTGTTCACCATTTACCGACTTACAACCTACATTGGAAGTAGGGCCTCAGCTGGTCTGCCCAGATACTCTTTTTTTTTTTTTTTGAGGTACGCGGGCCTCTCGCTGTCGTGGCCTCTCCCGTTGCGGAGCACAGCCTCTGGACGCGCAGGCTCAGCGGCCATGGCTCACGTGCCCAGCCGCTCCACAGCATGTGGGATCTTCCCGGACCAGGGCACGAACCCGTGTCCCCTGCATCAGCAGACAGACTCTCAACCACTGTGCCACCAGGGAAGCCCCCCAGATGCTCTCTTAATCCTCACTACAATAGATGAGTTCCTTATTCTTCTTTTTCTCCCTGTTCCACAATGTTATATATTCCACAGTCAATAGTACTCTGCCCCAAACCACTCATTCTTTATCCTGCACCTACTCATCCCACGTACTGCCCCATTTCTCAACAACCCAGTCTTCTCTTACAGTGGGGAAATGGAAGGAGAAGGGAGCAGCAGCCCCAGGGAGAGGGAAGAGGAAAGCAAAAGCCCTGTCTTTCCATTCCAGGACTTGAGCACTTGCCAATCCCAGCATCTCTGAACTACATGGAGGGGAGAAAGACAGGGTTAAAGGCAGACAGAGGAAGGTGGCCATTGCAAGATCTTTCCAATGACTCCCAGCACTTGTTCAAGTTCTGGCAAAATATGAGGATGAGGGAAGACAGGAAAAAGGGGAAACCAGAATCCACCAGCTTCTTGCTTCTTTCATTTCCTAGGCAAGTCTCAACTTCATCTCCTCACCTCCACCGACACCTTCTGCAAACCCTTATGCTAGTTTTCTATGTCAAACCTCAATCCTGATGGTGTACCTTGCCCTCTTTCAGATGCCGCTCTGTTAAATACCCTATTCCCAACAATTTAAAGCTAGGAGTCACTACCAGTTAACCACCAATATCACAGCTGCAGCAGAATATATGTTCGTGCAGTTACAGTAGCCACAAAACTTAACTCTTTCATATAGAATACACAACTATAACAAGAAAATATTATTCAATTGTTAAAGTTATGTAAAAATAAAAGATCAGTAAAAGTTAATACATGTACTTTCTGTGCACACAACCAATTTTATTGTATTTTAAAGCACATATATGATTACAGTCTAAGCATAATGAAATCAGGAGAGGTGAAGAATCTGAGAAACACACAGGGGCTAACAAAAGTTCTTTAGCTACTGCTGTAATTATGAGTTTTAAAAGACACTAGGCATTCTTTGGTTCGCTAGTAAGGTTTTGGTTTTGTTATCTAATACTTTTCATAGTAGCTCTACTTAAAAGATTCTTTTCCTCTCCCATCCCCATGAGCATAAATAAGATATATGTGCCTTAGAGTGCTGAGATTACTTGGGCTGTAAAGTGAAACAGCTTATAAGAAAATATGTACACATATTAAGTAGCTGTTTGGGTAAGTGCTTAACCAACATCAAGCTGCCCTCATACCTTTGATATATAACTCTGAGGCGTTCTAGTATTTAACATCCTCACTAAAAAGTCATCTAGGCTCCCCACAGAAAATACACTCTTCCTAGAATAAACAGCTAGGCTTAATGTATGAAAATAACTTTTGTTCTCTTCCTTCTCAAGGGGAAGAAGCAAAGCATCTACTATTAGAATGTCTTGGTATCATGTTAAATAAATGAAGTATTTGTAAAATTATCAGAAACTTTTAAAGAAAGGAGAGGTTCCATTATAAAATAATCAGTATCAGATAACACAACCTTTTGCTAAAATGTATCTTAAAGTCATTGGAAAACTATTAACTGACAATGTACATATACCAAGGGAATAATAATGAAACTACTGTAAACTGAAAATATCCAAAAGCATACTTCCTGCAGTCATTTATCTAATTTCCTATTCTATATGTCTAGGTAGAATTATGGTTATAAAGTTGTAATAAAGTAAAATGTATTCTATAAGTATTGCTGACAAGAGTTAATTTGCCCTGTTAATGAATTCTTTCATAAATTAAAAGTTAATCCCATGCAATCTTGTTTTCTTACATAATTCAGTTACCCGATCCTTGCAGGTGAGTACCAAGCAGGGTCATAAATCAGAGAAGCAAAATTCTTACAACATGAGAAACATGAAAACCAATATTATACTCTAACATTTGTTGAAAGCATGTTTCAAACAGAATAAGTTTTACTGCAGACTAAAATAATAAAAAAAAATGTGTCAGAATGTAAGCAAGCCTGGTTTTTGATCAATTAACATCACTTGCTATATAATTTATATTATTAGAATCATAAAGATTTTAGGTGGGGTTCTCACTTTGTGACTACTTGAAATGAATCTCATAGATGATATGCAATTTAGTGGCAGAGGCAAATTCAAAGCATATTTCAAGTCTCCATGTTTAGGGTAATTCTATCAACACATACAAAAGTACAAAATGATGGCACTCAGCTTTTATTATGTGACACCTGCTTCTGAATAGCTATGTGAAGACAATTATAAAAGAATGATTAAAAACCAAAAACAGGGCTTCCCTGGTGGCGCAGTGGTCGATAGTCCGCCTGCCGATGCAGAGGACATGGGTTCATGCCCCGGTCCGGGAAGATCCCACATGCCGCGGAGCGGCTGGGCCCGTGAGCCATGGCCGCTGAGCCTGCGCGTCCGGAGCCTGTGCTCCGCAACGGGAGAGGCCACAACAGTGAGACGCCCGCGTACCACAAAAAAAAAACCACACACACAAAAAACAATAAACAGGACAAGAAGGTTAATCTCAAAGTCATTTATATTAGGGGAAAAAAAAACAGGAAAACAAATCTAAATTTCCCAAATAAGAGACTTTCTAAATTAATGACAGACTATTTTGATGGAATATTCTGTGGCAACTGAAAATTGAAAATTATATTGATGAAAATACTTACTGACATGGAAAAATGTTTGTGATATACGGATGAAAGAGCAAAGCAAGCTGTAAAAACAGTACACATGGGCTTCCCTGGTGGCGCAGTGGGTGAGAATCTGCCTGCCGATGCGGGGGACGCGGGTTCGTGCCCCGGTCCGGGAGGATCCCGCATGCCGTGGAGCGGCTGGGCCCGTGAGCCATGGCCGCTGAGCCTGCGTGTCTAGAGCCTGTGCTCAGCAGCGGGAGAGGCCACAGCAGTGAGAGGCCCGCGTACCGCAAAAAAAAAAAAAAACAAAAACGTACACATCACAGTAATCTCCTATACAGAAAAGGATGAGTTTGCTATTTATTTTCAGGTTCACTATTTTCCCTTCTCACCTAATGAATGTGGGAGGCAAAGGGGAGAAGAAGTTGGGATACAACCTCAGCAAATGCCCACCTATAAAACCTGGAATCTATCAGTTACTGGGCTAAAATGAGCAACAAAGTAAAGTGAGAAACCACATAGGGACTTTAAAGTAAAGCTCCTTTACATCATTCTTCTCAAAGCTAATAAGCAACCTCCAGGCTCGGAACACCAGATCCTCCAAACTCAAACTCTAAACTTACAGCAATGACCAAAAAAACTTGCTTTAAAATTGTAGACTACCAAATATGAGACCATTTCCCATATATTTGTATGTATGCGTGTGTGTGTGAAAAAGAGACACATACACACACACAGAAGGGAGGGAAGTGGAAGAGAGGGCAGGATTAAGCAAATACAAAACTTACCTGAAATAGCCTGGTAAAAATATCAAATTCAAAAACTGAAATGTAATCATTACAAGTTAAATCAATTGTTGATTTTAGAGCCATTGCTTCCAGGCCAGAGCTAATTTGATGGACCTCATGAAGGCACTGTCTGAATACTTTCCATGGTACAATAGTTCTGTGCAAGAAAAAAAAAAAAAAAAAAGAATCAACTGTCATTTAAGACATACCTTCCATTGAAACAGCACAATTCAATCATACCATTAATATAACTGCATTTGTACTAAAAGACAAACAGTTGAGAATACTGTTCATAATTCAGAACATATGTAATGGGTTTTGCTAACCAGATTATTTTCCATTTGCTAAGAATGTGACAAAAATGTAAATCAATTTTTCTCTCCTTGCCTATCAAGATACTTCTAAAAGTACTTCAGAAGAAGGTATTAGATCAATGTCCTGTAGGTCTGACCTCTTCATTTGTGTATGCAAGATTATGTAACTTTGAATCAAGTTAAATTCTTCCCCTCCATTTATTTTCTTAAAATAATAACAAGATGATGGATTCATATAACAGTAAGAATTCTTTGTTCAGTGCATAAGAAAGTTCAGGTGGAAAGTCATTAAGACATTTCTGCCACCACCCCGATAATGTTCTACAGAGATGGAAAGCCCCTTTATCTAACCTTTCATATTAATGCAAAGGGAAATTTTAATAACTTTTAACCAACCCCACTGGCTATCATATGGAAACTTATTTATTCAACTTATTCATTAATTTAATCTTATTAAATACCCCATATCAGCATTTTACTATATAATGCACTTACATGGTTCAAATATTTAGAAGAGCATAGAGTGGTACCCAGGGGAAAGTCTTCCAACCCATCCGCTACCTGACCAGTTTTCAACATTCACCCACCTCTTCCCCACCATGAAAATGAGTAACATCCATTATTCGTTCCTTACTTTTCCTCCTTTTGGAATGTTAAATGCCTATTCCTGAACAAGAGCAAGAAAGCAATCATTCATATTTAAAAAATTTTAAGCTGCAGTTTTCATAATAAGACAGCATAAAAGTTATATACACCCTCTTCTAAGATTCCAAATATATAAATCTTAGGTTTTTCTTTACTTGTATCTCTTTGAGAAATAAAACTCAGGCCGAATGGACAAAATTGGCCCCATCTGATACTAATCCTCCCAGTGAAGCATCACTATAAATGTAAAACTTTCATATTCATTCAATAATTATCTGCTGCAGTGGCTGTCAAACTTGAGCATGCATCAGAATCACTGAAGGGCTTGTTAGCACAGAAATTTCTGATCCTCAACCCAAGATATCCTGATTCAGTATGACTGGGGTGGGGCCGTGGAACTTACAGTCCTAACAAGTTCCCAGGTGATGCTGATGTTGCTGGGCTGGGGGCAACTCATTGAGCGTCACCAGTCTATGTGATCTATTAATTGCTAAGGCAGGACACTGTGGAGAAATACAATTATGGAAATACGAGATACTATCTCTGCCCTTGAAGAAAACACTCTTTCAGGGTAGAAATGAGATCTGTAATGCTAAAGAATACAGAAAGGGTATCTAAGGAAGTGCTGGAGGAATTCCAGAGAAAGAGTGGTCTGGGGCAAGATGAATAAATGAATGGTGAAACAGGCTTACAATGCTATGCTGTATATATATGAAAGTTTGTGTTTGATATGCTATTAAAAGAAAAAGGTTATGAGGCTGAATACATCAAAAGGCTTTTCTCTATGTATGAAAAAAACAGGAAACCACAGAGAACTGAAGAGAGACACCACATCAGAAGCCATTTAGAAGAAACACGCATCAGGCTCTGATTAAGGTTAACAAGATGCTGCTGTTTTAAAATAACAATGAAAACTTTTGATAATATTAGAAGGCTATTGATTTATGGCAAAGTGTAGATAAGCAATTATGTCCAGCTTCATTATAGTTACCTTGGAATTAGTGCCTAAGAAGCAGTTTTCTTTTCCAAATTAAAATTTCAAATATTCAATAAACAAAAGAGACATGAACCATAGTACTCAAAGTAAAAAAAAAAAACCCAGTAAACAAAGAACTACTGATTTAGGAAGGGTATGTGTTTTCTCTTTTGTATAGAAATGTTTAGAGAATTTTGTCTTGTGTATAAATTATAAAAAGTAAACAGACTGGCCGAACAGACACCTTTTGATATCCATTACCATAAAAATTATCCTCATCCTAATATTTAAGGTGCATGCAGATCATAAGTCTTCTGAATAACCAGTGATTTCCCTGAGCAAATCATTAAAAAATGAACAAACTTCTAAAGTTGTAGTCTAATTTACCACTTTGGAACGACAGTTTACAAAGGGGCAAGCTACATTTGCATGGTCCTTGTGCAAATGAGACTTTCCCCCAGTTCCCTTGTGATAAACCTAACGTCCAAACAGGCATTCACCAGAACCTTAATTAAGGGTAGTAACAGGGGTTAAAAAGAAAGGGAATTATTTGGTTAACTTACTATATATAAAACTTTGTACAACAGATACCCTTCCCTTGATCAGCTGAGCCAAATACCCACCATGGGAAGAAGGTGGGAGCAATGGTGGGGCGGGCAGGCTCATGAGTGAAGAAGAGAAATAGAGTACAATGATTTCTGGAAAAAAAAAAAAAAAAGAAGTTCTAAAACTGTTGCACTAAGGATCTAACTTTTTAAAGAGGATTTCAAGTTGCTACCACATACTTTCCTGAGGTTTGTGGGTGGAGGAGGAAAGGCAGAGGATGACTGTTCACACCTTTAACTAACTGTAGCAATACCACAGAGTGGTAGTTTCTATAACCTCTTCCCCTAGACATGAACCTAGTGAGAGAAAACGTTAATGGCAAATTGTTTTACAAATATGTAGGAACTTCAGTGTGCTGGCAGAGATCTAGGAAAAGGAAAGAGGCAGAGAAAGAAAAGGAATAGAACATAAAAGGTCCAACTAAGCTTCAAGCTCGCACCAATCCAGAAGTATTTTAATTTGTCCTTTTGCCACTTACAATTATAAATCACTTTAATTACACGTTGAATTAACTTTAAAATCCAATGAAAAGCTCAAGTAGCCATCAATCCACAAAGAATTGAATAAAAGACCAATGGGTAGCCTGGCACCTATAATAATAATGTGAGTTCAGGATCTTTAGACTTCCAATAGGAAAAAAAAAATGAGAGCTGCCATTTATTGACGACTTACTATCTGCCAATCACCAAATTAAGTACTGAGTTTGTCATAATAACAGTGTGAGGTAGATAATATATTTATCCTCAAGACAGAGATGGGGAAACTGAGGCTTAATGAGGTTAAGTGATTCACCCAAGAAAGACCGTATATGTGCCAGGCATTGTACTAGTTTCAGAACAAAAATCTAAATAAAGCCACAGTCTAATAAGTGGAAAGATTTGTAAATAACTTACATTGTGTCATGTGCTCAGGTTATCACAGAAAAAGATTCATGTGCTATGGGAACCCAAGGGGATGGAGATCCTTGCAAACAGGGACAGTATCTTATTCATCTTTGCCTAAGACAAATTTGTATAATTAAACTGTGTCTAGGGAAGGCAAGGGAGTGTTTCACAGAGAAGGAACCTAGAAATTTGAGTGTACTACCACTCTCCTACTAAATAGAAATGGTTTGATGACTTAAAAAGAAAAGTGATAGTGTATTCACACAATGTCAGGAGAGATAACAACTTGCTAAATTTTAAAACCCTGCAGTTTTAACACAAAAGAATAAGGAATTGAAGACAAAAATGTAAGGCAATTGATACTCAAAAAAAGGGCAAAACATTTCCATGAAACCACAAGTTCTCATAAAAGGCTATATAGGTTTTATTTTTAACTCATATGCAAAAAGAAATCCATATAATAAAGGTGTGAATCTCAACAAAGGCTAGGATGTTTGGAAACAGGAACTTTTGTGTACTTCTGGTGTGAATGAAAATTTACACAACATTTCTAGAAGGCAATTTGGCAGCAAGTTTCAAAAACCTATACATTTTAACCCAGAAAGAGCCTACTTCTAGGGATTTCAACAAGGAAATTATGTCAAAAAAAAAAAAATACACAGCAATGCAAAGACTCATCCATGTCTCTTCAACAGTGTTGTTCATAATAGCAAAAAATTAAAACAAATATGTTCGATAGTAATAATAAGACATATATCTATAGATTAGAATATTTTACAGCAATTAACAATTGTATATGGAAAAAATATTTATTGTCATGGAAAAGTGTCCATGGTATTAAATGGAAACAGCATTTTTAAAATTGTATGTCCTTGGGAACTCCCTGGCTGTCCAGTGGTTAGGACTCCATGTTTTCACTGCCAAGGGCCCCGGGGACCCTGGTTCAATCCCTGGTTGGGGAACTATATCTCACAAGCCATGTAGTGTGGCTAAAAAAAAAAAAAAATTGTATGTCCTTTATGATCCAGTGCTGAAAACTATCTGGAATGTCTGGAGAGAGCAACACAAATTTTAATTGATGATATCTAGATCATGGTAGGATTACAAGCAATTTCTTTCAGAATATTTCTAATATGCTCTAGTGGCTTAAAGGAGTAAAAGACATACTAAAACTGTTTAAAGTATATTTTACAATCACAGAAATAACCAATTAAAAACAAAAATTAGAATAATATTTGCCTATGAAATGGTTTTCTATCTAGGAAATACAAAAAGATTTACAGATTAAACTATGAGAAGAAAAGAGAATTCAACATGGCTGCTAAATATAAAATATGCAAAAATCAGTTGTATTTCTATATATAAGGAATACATAATTAGAAAATAAAACTTAAAAATTTACAATAGCATCTGAAAATATCAAATAAATGGGAATAAAGCTAACAAAACACAAGCAAAAACACAACATAAACACACAGACATACTTGATCAGAGATGTAGAAGACAAAGGGATATAACGCTTTAATGGACTGGCAGACTCAATATGGTAAAGATGTCAATTCTCTCCAAATTGATTCTTAGATTATTACAACCCCAATCAAATATTCCAGGAGACATTTTCATAGTAGGAATTGATAGGCTGATTCTAAACTTCATAGGGAAATGCCAAGAGCCAAGAATAATCAAGCTGAACTTCAATAAGAAAAACACTGACAAAGTTATACTCTTCACATCAGTTAAGACAGCGTGGTATTGGCACAAGGATAGACAAATAGACAACAGAATAAAACAAATTTTGGAAACAAATGCAATCATATCTGGACACTGGTTATGTAACAACTACATATAAACAGCAGTAGGGAATGGATGATGTTTTGAATAAATACTGCTGGGTCAAATGAATATACATATGGAAGAAAATGAATCTTGACCCTGAACTAATACCATATGAAAATCAATTTTAGATGAACCTTAGACCTAAATATGAAAGATAAAGCAATAAAGTTTTTTGGAAGAAACAGAAGAGAATAACTGCATTACAGGCAAATAATTAAAACAGGACCTCAGATGTTCAAAGGATAAAGGAAAAAATAAATTAAAAACCTGTGTTCATGAAACAATGCTATTAACAAAGTAAAAACGAAAGCCACATATTGGGAGAAACCATTCACATAAATATAATCAACAAAAAATTCACATCTATAATATATAAAAACTTCTAAATATAATTACTACTCAAAAATTGGGCAAATAATTTTCACACTCACACAAAAAATCAAAATATTCAATAAACACACAAATATACACTCAACTTCATTGTCATCATGGAAATGTAACTTAAGAACAAAATGAGATTCCACTCATCCCCACCAGAGTGGCTTAATAAAAAGTTTTAAAATGACAAATGATACATAAAATGTTGGGAAGGATATGGAAAACAGGAACCTTCAGGCACTCCTCATAGGTGATTAAATTGCCAAACCACTTTGGAAAACTCTTTGGTGGTTTACTAAAAGCTGCTAAAGCTAAAACCATGCATAAACTAGGAGCCAGCAATACCACTCCTAGATATACATACAACAGAAATGTATACATGTTTTTTAAAATGTACAAAAAGTGTTCATAGCAGCACCACTGATAAAATCCAAAGGAGGAAGAATCCAATGTCCATCACCAATGGAATGAATACGTAAATTGTGGTATAGCCATACAATGGGGCAAGGAGAATGAACAAACTATTGTTATATGCAAGAACATGGATGGATTTCATAAACATAATAGTGAAAAAAGCCAGATTTTTTTCAGAGTATAATTGAATGATTTCAATTATGTATGATTTCATGATACTAGAAGTTAGGATACTGTGGGCAGGCAGTGATTGCATGGGACTTGCTGAGGGGTTGGGAGGAAGGGGGATTCTGAACCATACATAATATACTATTACCTTATTTGGGTGGCATTTACACTGATGTGTTCATTTTATGAAAATTCCTCGTCTTACATTTATGATTTGTGCACTTTTCTGTATGCATATTAAGCTTTAATTATATACTAAACTTAAAAAATTTGTATGTTACAATTCTAAGATTAAAAGAGAGTGAGAAATGTGGGAACAGACAAAGCATCTGCCATCGTATAAACAAGGAAATTAATATGTTTGTTGGTTGGTTTTCGGTACTGTTGCTGTAGTACTGGTGGTGGTTGTTTAAAATCTATTCTAATTTAGGGATATAAAATGTCATCTTGACTTTAAACAAAATGAAAACCTGTTCTATCTATATTAACTCATTCCTATTTTCAATTTCATCTGAATTTTGTTCAGAAAATTCACCTTGATCAACAAAGATATGTTCAGTGGCAGTACCTTTAAGTTGCTTTTGTTCATAAGATAATAAAACGTTCATAAGCTATTTGATATGTTTTGATTTTTATTACGGATGCAAATATTAGTACTGTGATTCCTAAGTCTGTATACAGTTTGTATATAGTTATTCCTTAAATCCAATCTTTTTTTGGTAATGACTATTTGTTAATGGATATGAAAATAGATTCTTAACAAGCTATTACAGCTGTTGCTCTTCCATAAGAGAAAAATAATTGTTTTCCAGCAACCCACAGAAAGAACATATCAAAACCACTCTGGTCACATAGCTGCCTTACAACTCATCATAGATAGGATGGTAACCACGGTTAGCAAGGATATTCATGATTAGATCTAACCATTCTTTCTCATAAGTGAAAATTCCTTACTCTCATACAGCAAGACGCTGGATATTTGTGATAGATTTTTTTTTCTTTGTCAAAAAAGTTTATAACATTTTGTCTATAGAGTAGACAAGCATTACTTCCCTGTATAAGCAACAAGTATTCTCATTTTCACATTCTGAAACTTAAATTTAGAATCAAACATTTTTTACAAGATTCAGAAACAAGGAAATAGATTCTTTAGTATCATCCTTGATTTTTTTCAGTAAACTCACTCATGATAGATTTGATGCTTTCTAACTTCTGGTCTCACAACCTAACTTTTGAACATAATAAAGAGCAAACTTGCTCTAACCAGGAAATTACTTTATACTTTGTAATTACTTTAGTAATTAATGGATATTTGCTCTTTCCTTTCTAATGACAACTGTTCTTCAGGAGATTTGCTCTGCAGGTTCAGTGATGCTTGGTAGGTTCATAATACACACAAGATACCATAGCAAGATGCCTCGGATCTGCTGAGGTCAGATTAAACAAAATTAGTAAATTATATACCCTAAAATTAGAAGGTTCTGCCACACATCCCCCTTTTAGCATTAAGAGCCCAGCCTGTCCTACAAACAATTTAAAAAGTCTGTAATAAAAGAAAATTCCCCAGAAATTTCTCTACATAGGTCAATTACATTAACAAGCAATGGGTGAAGTCTGCTAGATATGTAAGTTAAATTAAGGCAAAAAAATATACGATTTCCAATAACTAAAGCCTCACAGGAGAAACTATATACATACTATTGTGCATAAGTAGATCCCCCAAAATTCCTTTTTATTAAGAGAAACTACTGATGACTGCAGATAAACAAGGCAAAAACGAAGCTACAAAGAAAAACAATTTCATTTCCTACTGATAATCAACATTCAGAATAAGGAAAACAGGAAGATGAAGCATTAGCAGTCTATTAATGAAAAATAAATCCTAAATATTAATTGTATGAAGTTTTATTTACTTTGCTTTTAAGTCACAAACCATTTCTCCGCCAGCAGAACGTGTTTCTAAAGAACTGTGAAAATCTGAGATTCTACCCTATTTGCAAGCTAACAAGTTAGCCTATCACAGTTGTGTGGATGCTGGCAGAAGATAAGAGTCTTTGTGGGTCAGGGCATCAAAGTCAAAGGACTTGTTACTCACAGGAAGCAGTGGTCAGAGTATCACCATTTTCTTGAACTTGTTCCCTGAGCTCTAATTCCCACAGGATGATTCAAAGAGAGTCAGGTGACACCTACACACACAGTGACTTTTGTAACTGGAGAGGAATGTAGGGCTTAGGGAACCCAAATATTTTATAATGGTTAGTAAGTATGCTTGTCCCTGGATATGCAGAGAAATACTATCTTTACATTACAGGGTTGTAAACAAGCATAGTCTTTGCTTCAGAAGGAGGCAAAGACTCTCTTCACCTACCAAGGTAGAAACATCCCACAGAGAAAGGAACACACATGCTAAGGGACTAAGAACCAGGACATTTTTTATTTCAGGGGCACATTATTAAATACATAATAAGAAAATAATTATTTCTCTGAGTACAATATAAGAACTTCTGAGAATGGGAATATAAATGGCTTAAAAACTGTTTTAATTAATTAAATCAAACTGATCAGCTGACTAGAACTAAGAGATGGAGAAATGTGAAGTCTGCTTTTTAAAAAAAACAGGGCTCTGCACAGGAGAACTTTGTAAATGATATTTTAGAAACGCAATTTCTGGAAGTTTTAGTGATTGGCTTAATATTCCAAATTATTTAAAAAACATTAATGGTCTCAGGAAGTGGCATGAAAGTATTTTCCTCATTTGGCAGAGCAGTTAAAACAAAACAAAACAAAACAAAAACCAATTACTTCTCAAGATGGGGAAGTAAAATAAGTAGCCAAAATCTGGATACAAACAGGTTAAACTTTAGAGGACAAGGTTAGAATTTTATCTTATCATTAGGGAGCTTAGAAACTTCAAAATAAGAAAAGATATTCTCAGACTACCACCTAGATGGCTGGTTATAATGCACCACAAGTCTTGGTGGAAGGCCAGACACCTTAATCTACCTACTCAGTGTACAGCAAAATCCAATGCACCTATTCAGGGTACACCAAAAACTCAACACATCTATTCAGTACAACATGTGGAGCCTATTAAGACTGGTTATATAGGAGACTTTCAGAATGTTAAAGAGAAAATACACTAAGTTATGAAAGCCTGTTGTACCACATCTGATGAAATCTTTTAAGTCTTTATCTAATTGATCTGTCAATACTATATTCTGATTCATCTCCCTCTTTCTTTAAATCCTATCTTCCTTTAGCAACTATAATACCACACTCCCCAGGTTTTATGCCTACTTCCCTGGTGATGCCTCCATTCCTTAAACTTCCTCTGTGCATACATCATTCATCAGAATTCTTTAAGGATCTGTCCTCTTTGTTCTCCCTGCACATTCTCCATGGTCTACATCAATCAGTCCAATGGCTTCACACAGCTTTTAGAGATTACAAACTCAGATACCTGGAGACCAGGCAGATAATGTATATGAGTAAAGAGGCCCAGGTAAGGACTGCAATCAATTGGAGGGGACACATCTAAACTGGGCAGCTGGCACCCAGGTCTAGCCAACTGTCGCCACGTCAGAGTTCATATCCAGTGCTGCCATCACTTCCAATTTCTCAATGAAATTCAATACAATATTTTTGTGTAAAAATCAATAATTTTAAAAGTTACCAACTAATTTTTTTTTTTTTTTTTGCGGTACGCGGGCCTCTCACTGTTGTGGCCTCTCCCGTTGCGGAGCACAGGCTCTGGACGCGCAGGCTCAGCGGCCATGGCTCACGGGCCCAGCCGCTCCGCGGCATGTGGGATCTTCCCAGACCGGGGCACGAACCCGTGTCCCCTGCATCGGCAGGCGGACTCTCAACCACTGTGCCACCAGGGAAGCCCCACCAACTAATTTTTTAATGTAGATACTGTCTGAGGCCAAGGAAAACATTCTACAGGCTGTCAATCTGCAAACTCATAGATGTACTGTCAATCCTAAAATCTCTGTCTTTAATTCTATATTCTTTTCCTCAAGGTTGTGTATCTAATCTACTAATAAATATCACCACATGGATTTGTCTGGACTCACAAAACTGAACATATGCCAAACTGAATTCATCTGACTGCCAAATCTCTTCTTCCTACTTTTCCTATCTCAGTAAATGGTACCCAGTTGTTCAAATCGCAGATTGAGGCATCACATTTGGCTCATTTTTTGTACCTCATATACCTTAATAATCAAGTACAGTTAATTTTATCTTCATATAATTCTCAAATTCATGCACTTCTATTTATTTATTTGTTTATTTAATTTATTATTATCTTCACCTAGTTTTCTACAACAGCCTCCTATCTCTCTATTTCTCTCCTAATTTATCAGTTTCTAAAGTGGGAAGTGGAATGGCGGTGGGGGGCAGGGCAGTCATAGACCCCAGGGGTATACAAGATGACCCTATTTAGGATGAGAAGAAAGGACTGAAATTCTACTTGCATTTTTAATTCATTTTTAAAATTTATATTATAATGTGTCCTTTATATTATATATGAGAATATACATTTTTGTATAGTAACATGTATTTTATACATATGTGGGTATGTAGATGATATACATAGATGATGTATGCTCAAAAAGTAGTTAGTAATAAGGTAGTAATAAGGAATATGATTGAATGGGTTTAGAAACCACTGCTCAAGTTCATTATCCATACTTCAGCAAGAGTAGCCCGCCTATAATCCAAGTGTGACCACTTCCCTACTTAAAACCCATCATGGGCTCCCATTGTTCTCAGGGCTCCAAAGAACAGAGTTTTAAAAGTACAACTTTGCATATGGAAAAAGCAAGTCCAAATGGCCAAAAATGGACAGAGCTTTCAAAGCACAGTCCAAGAGAGAGAATAACAATTTTAAGTACTTTGGTCCTTGAGGCAGGGGAATTCCTATAGTGGGTCATAAACCACCACCCCGTATTTAGATTCCATGTTCACTAAGGAATGTTCTGGATATGATACAGCTCCACATATAATTTACCTAACAGTGATGAGAGCATTCCCATCTGCTTGACAGTAGCGTTAATCATTGTAAATTAATAAAACCACTATTCTGGATTATAGATCAGTTTGTGAGCTCAGTAAAGTATACTCAGTCTCTAAACATATGGATCTAATGAAATCAGGTTTCAAGGCTGAGAACCAGGGCCTAATTCACAGTGATTTCACTGAAGTAAATGTCACTTACTGAGGAGTTTAACGTGAAGAAAAGAAGGAAAAAGAGAACAAGAACAAAAAAAAAAAAAAATGCCATTTATGGAACCTTGAAGTTACTCTGCATCTTTCTTTGGAAAGACAGCAGACACCATGAGAATTCCATCCCTGTCACAGTATTCTCCCCTGTGTACTTATTAACACATGTGCAACCCATACAAAATACCAATTCCTCCATGCAGCCTGAGTGTTCCTCTGATGGCTTTAGTAAATAATTCACTTACTGTTTGTGACATTCCTTAAGCACTTCTGTAATGGGACAGAACTGATTTTAAATATTTATCATCTTTGTATATACTGCCCTCCCCAAATTGAATACATACTGCTTAGAGGTAGAAAATTATAATTTCACATCTTATTTGCTTTTTCTGTCTTGGATCTTGTTGCAGAGAGTTGAACAAAATAGCCCTGTCATTTTATTTTCCTTATGAAATAAAGATACTTTGCTTTTTCGAAACAGGCAGTAGTAAGAGTTGACTAAATAACAGAAATATTAAATGGCAATTTTTTTAGTTCTATTTCAGTTCTTTTTTTTTCTTTCTCTCTAGATCTCCTGCTGCACATTTTTCTTATAAAAGTTCTTCATTTCTATTGTGCATCCTTTAATTCAATATGACTAAGTTGCCTTTTCTTTGATTAGAGGGAAAACTGATCTAGCTAATATGCTAAAAAAAAACGTATCTTACTCACTGCAAAGGTAAAGAAAGCATTGTCCTTTGTTTCTTATTAAAAGTGAAAAGAGGGCTTCCTTGGTGGTGCAGTGGTTGGGAGTCCGCCTGCCGATGCGGGGGACGCGGGTTCGTGCCCCGGTCCGGGAGGATCCCACATGCCGTGGAGCGGCTGGACCTGTGAGCCATGGCTGCTGGGCCTGCGCGTCCGGAGCCTGTGCTCCGCGACGGGAAGGGCCACAGCAGTGAGAGGCCCGCGTACAGCAAAAAAAAAAAAAAAAAAAAAAAAAAAAGTGAAAAGAAAACACAGGAAACCAAAAAAGGTCCCTACCACTTCCCCAGGAAATCAAAGGTAGATGTAATGAACTGAATTTTAAACAGATCATTTTTTTTCCCCCCATGGTCAGCAGGACAGTTTCTTATATTCTACCTCACTTTTACATAGGGATATACACAATTTTAGAAAACTTTTATTAACTTTTTCTGGATTTTGCTTTTAGATTTCTAGGGACCATGGAACCTCTATCATGCAAAGTTGAATATTAATGATATTATTTGTAGAATTAATAATAAATATATTCATGGGGCTTTGAGCAAGATTAAAGGTTTAAACTGGTTAATTATTCCACAACACAGAGTGCATACAAAGTGCCAGACACTGTCTTACCTGCCTGAAATGTAGATTTTAGCTCTTTTAACCTTTGCAACAACCCTACACAGTAGGTATTCTTATTACCATCCACATTTTACAGATGAAGAAACTGATGCATGAAGAAAGCATGGAGCTTGCCCAATGTCACAAAGCTAGTAAATGTTGCAGTCAGAACCTGAACACAGATGACCCGCCTGCGAGCCTGCACTAAGCATGCTGCCCCCAGAACAAGCAAGCAAGCAAACGCTGTACACGTCCCACGTGCGCACACTCATACACATGCCTCTGCTGCTCAACTCATTTGAATTAAATGAGCAACAGCTCCTGAAAGTCTCCAAATGAGACACTGTGCTGATCCACCTTGGGAAACACAAAGATTGATTAAATCAGCCTGATTTCATGGGGCTTCTAGTCTAATGGAAAGATAACTAGACAAATAACTATAAAAATCAATGAAAACTAATAAATATGGAGGGCGAGCAAGAGCTTATAGGAGTTTAAGAACTAAAAGATCCAGTATAATAATAAGGGCCAGAATCAAGAGCAAGATGAACTTTGAGGGATTAGTGAGAACTTTTATACCAGAGATAAAAATCTTCAAGTGGAAGGAACAATGTGGGCAAAGACATAGAAACCTGTAGCTGCTAAGGTGTCAGGAAAGAGCCAAATAATGCCACTTGCCTGAAGAACAGGACATAAGTAAAAGAAAAGAGGACTAAAATGGTAGAAAAATACATCATGAACTCAACCAATAATTACTGAGTGTCTGTTATGTATACAGTAGCCAAAGGACTCATCTGATAGCCATTTAAAGAATAATGTTTAAACTTTGTACTGAAAATGGAGCTAATCTACGTGAAAGCATTTGACAGAGTTTGACATATAATAACTCTAATAAATGTACCTGTTTTTACTAATTCTTGGATAAAAAGTCAACAGGAGTTTTATTTTTGAGCAGGAAAGACCCATGTAATAAATACATTTGATAATATAAATATATTTAAAATACAACATAAACACAAAACATGGGGTAAAGTTGAACATGTGGGAGGGTATATATTAGAACCTAGAAAAGGAGACTTCTGAACTAGACTTAAAGGAAGGGTGCCAAGATTCTGGGACTGTAGAAAAGAAAGAGGAGGGAAGAGGGGCATGCCAGGGAGAACTGTAGGAACTGATGATAAAAGAAAAATCAATTTGTAGATAATAAGTTATTGAAAATTTTGAGCAGACAATAGACATCATCCATCCACTCACCCATCCATCCAATTATTCATCCAGTCTGTTAACACTTATTAGAGCTCACATATTCCAAGAAACACGCCAGGCTCTGAGAAATAAAAATCAAGGAAGCTTTCTAGTCTACTGGGAAATGCAAGCATGTCAGCAGTTCACTGCAGTCTAGTGTGCGAGATGTGAGCTCAGGTACTTGGAAGAATAGAGCAGGCATGCCCACCTTAGGTTAGGGTTACTGAGGAACTCCTCCAAAGTGGCGACACTGGGTAGGGTGTGACACTGGGTAGGGTGTGGGTAACTGGTTTCCCAAGAGGAGGGTGCAGTTTAGGGAAACAAAGACAATGAGGTGTGGAAATAAAAAGCATACTAGGAAATAAGTACAGAGTATGAGGAGGTTGTTTCTTTGAGGATGAATTGAATAGAGAGATGAAGCTAGAAAAAAAAGTTCCTAAAGCTTGTCATATTAATGGGTTATAGACTTTAACCCAGATTCAGTAATGATGCATAGAATGCATAGCGTTTCAGGCAAAAAAAAAAAAAAAAAAATTAGAATGAAGAGTTCTGCTTTTTAGAGCTCACTGGCCTCATCAAGAAAATCAATGTGGGACTTCGCTGGTGGCGCAGTGATTGAGAGTCCGCCTACCGATGCAGGGGACGCGGGTTCGTGCCCCGGTCCGGGAAGATCCCACATGCCGCGGAGCGGCTGGGCCCGTGAGCCATGGTGGCTGAGTCTGCGCGTCCAGAGCCTGTGCTCCGCAACGGGAGAGGTCACAACAGTGAGAGGCCCGCGTACCGCAAAAAAAAAAAAAAAAAAAAGGTAGGGAGACCAGACAGAAAGCTGTTGCAGTAGTCCAGGGAAGAATTTGAACTTGAACATGAAACTGAAGAAC
This sequence comes from Hyperoodon ampullatus, assembly GCF_949752795.1. NCBI lineage: Eukaryota > Metazoa > Chordata > Mammalia > Artiodactyla > Ziphiidae > Hyperoodon > Hyperoodon ampullatus. The sequence goes on along the minus strand of NC_136918.1, from coordinate 93,796,328 downwards.
AGAACTTGAAGTAAAGTAAGGATGGGGAGAAGGTGCATACAAAGATTCAGGAGTTAGAATGGTTCTTGCTGAATTATAATTTGGTTGGAAACACGTCTAAATCTCCTCAACATCAAGAAATGCTTAGTACAAGGAGCCTAGAAACTGCTACCTGACTTGCTTATTAGAAAAATGTCACCCAGAGTCTCATCACATTAATGGGTCTTTTTTTAACAGTTAGTAATACATTTTTTGAGCCTCATGCTTAAAGTTTCTGGATTATAAACTCTAACCCAGAGTTTGGTTTTGGTCTCATCTGGCAGAATTTACTTAGACACATTCACTCAAAAATGCCACTCCTCTTTTTCATATATTTCTACTATCTCCTGGTCAACAGACTAAGAAAGCAAAAGCAGAACCCAACTATTAAAACATTTCAATAACTTCTCATAAAAATGTACCAACTACAGGACTTCCTCAAATCTAACAACTACAGAACTTCCCAACCAGTTTACCCTGGCACATGATATGTTATTGATCCCCTAAGGCTCCAGAGAGGCAGAGCCTCTTGGCAGCTGGGCTTGGATCTTGAGCAGAGGTTGGCCCTGCCATGACTTCAAAAAGGTTGAGAAGCACAGAAAGGAAGCATGACACCTAAAGATTTTTGTCTGCTGCCTGTTCTTTAGGTCTGAATCCTAAAATTGCCTTTAGGAGTTTTATAAAGTCCTTTGAACGATAACTATTTCCCAATTTTAACTCAATACTAATACTTTTTTCTTACTGACAGTTCTTTTGGGGAAAAATATCACAATAATACTCCTTATGTTAAAAACCTGCTTTATAAAAATCATAATCTGTTTGGCTGTTTTTAGAACTAACAGCTCAATGGTTCTGTTTTCGGAAACAATAATGCATTCAAGTTTAAAGGCACCGGTTAGGTCAGATGAAAGCATTCTCGTATGCCCTCACTATGTAGATAAATAACAGGAATACTTCTGTATGAGAACTCAGTTATGCAAAAATGCAAACTAGTATTAGAGTATAAGGAAGAGAAAAGAATTCAACCTTTTAAAAGGCTACATCATTCATTCGTCCATTCATTCAATAAAATACTGTGGAACTATAAGGTGAAAACCCACAGAGAATATAAAGATGGTTTCTCCAATGATCTAATAAAAGAAGCATTAATTTTGATGACTACAGAAATATGTCTGAGTTCCAGAAGGAGCTTTACCTTTGGCTCTCATCCCCAAAATAAAAATCTTAAAGACAAATTAAGAAGCCTTCTCAAGTAAGCAAAGACAGAAGACAAAGGTACAAGGGTTTAGGAGGTAGGGAGAGCGTTTAATCAGCATTTCAAGAATCCCCCATTTGATTCAGTAGTGATTTCACACACGTAGCAGTTGGACAGAAATTTCAGCCCCTTAATGTCTATGGTTATAAATACAGGGAAGTAACGATGTCTCAAATGCATAATTCTTTGTGGTTTGAGGTGCCGGCAAAATAAACTCCTCTCTTGAAAAACATGTGAGCAATCTTTTGTCAAAAGGTCCATTTTTTACTGACCTTTTGACAAGCAGGCAATTTTTAACTCACCAGAATTTTCAGTTTTCAAAAAGAAATACCACAAGCAACTTGTCTCTGATAGATTTTCTTAAAATTTTAAGATAGTTTATTTTGAAGGTTACCAACTCTTTGCATTAGGCTCAGAGTGTTAATATATGAGCTGTAGCTTCAAGACATCCTCAGCTGTTACTCCCGGAATGCTGAGGTCCCTTTCTGCTTTCTACTATTCACAAATATTTAATCCGTACACTCCTGGCTGTTAGTCTAATTCAGATAAGGATGAACCTTTTCTTTTTTTAAGTCCTCATTTGTGAATGGATATAGGAGCATTACAAAGAGCTAGATTTCTGGAACACAGAATATCTTGAGTTAAAGGCAATAATAGTATTTCTTCCTGTAGTGCCTAAAAATAATTAAGAATACATTTTATTTAAGAAGTGGGAAAAAGACTTTAACATTTTTGAAGTAAAAAAATTATGCATCTAATCAAATGTGCATTGCTCTGTGTATGTCCTAATCATGTGGTAGCTATAGATAAACACAGCACGTCATACAGAAAAAAAAAAAAAAAAGGGAAACCCAGCATTACAGTTAATTCACCAGTGTCACAGGACTCAGATCACTGAAAGTGTATGCCAACATTTTACATCGTATTTCATCAGCTAATGTATAAATATAGAATTTAACTACAGGATGAAAACAATAATCTGTGTGTAAGCAATCACTCCTCCTTAATTCTTAGCTACAGTTTTGCCTACATTCAAGGACATTCTGAGGGTGTTCTCTCATCAAAGGGGACCCTTAAAAGAAACTGAAGAAACCATCTGCCACCTGATGCTCAGTTCTTAAGCATCTTACTAAGAGATTCCTGATAAAAGTTTTGCACGTTTTATTTAAGTTATGCAGACTTCAGATATTTAATTCTTATTATTTACCAAGCTCACCTGGGTTTGTGTCTGGATAGGAAATACCTAAGGAAAACATCTTTAGCTATTTTTGTGAGATGATGCAACTTTGTGATAACATTATCCTCATTTCTGTATCTTGTTTACACGTGCATACTTTCTGTGCAATGACACAGAGAAAACCTGAATGCCAGTGCTGAGGCCTTTTCCCACTTCAATTTCAGATCTTTGTCAAGCTTATACTCTACCTCCTAGTATAGAAAGCAGTCTCCAATGCCTGCAGTCCTGAAGTAAGTGTTCCCCCTCTGGATTGGATTGTCAGAACAATTTATTTAGGCCAATTTTTAAAGTGTCTTTCCCTTTCTGCCTTTTATTTTCTATATGTGTTTTATGTGTACACTAAGTTATAAAAAGTTATGAGCATCTCATGTATACTCTGTCTTACATACATCTGCTTCTTAGAGCTAACTATTTAACTCAATGAATGCTCACCAAATAAATAAATGTCATATAATATTTACTTGGTAACAACAAAATTATTCCGTTACTGAGGTATACTTTTGGTGGCTAAACAGAAAAAATAGCAATCAAAACACTTATCAAAAACACTGCAGTATATTCTCAAAATACTCAGGTAAAATCTACACCCTATGGAACTGGAGGCAGGTCTAAGTCATTCTTCAAACATGGATCCAAATTTGTACTTACTTGTCTCCAAAAAACTTTCTCCAGAATTCAGCAGCATCTGCTTTCGTGATACGAAAGTTATCTCCCTGGAATTGCCCATTGGGAAAGATTGCTTTGATTTCTGCCAACATGTGACTGAAGATAAGGGATAGTTTTGTAAGATTTCGTCTGTAGATACAAACAGGGAAAAATGAAGGAAAAAGTAAATATATAGGCATGTAAGATTTAATGGGAATATATTATGAAAAATGAAATTATCAACCTAGGTCAACTCAATAAAGCCCTTAAAAACAATGTTCATAAAAACTGTACATTTAAATTCCTAACAGGGATTCTATCAGTCATCCATGTATTCATTTAATATAAACATGAACAAGATGAATTACATGAGGTTTAATGGAAGAGACGGACACCTAAAAAACTCATAATCAAATATAAGTGTTAAACAAAAAAGACAGAGTGATTATTTCTACACGGGGAATAAGGAAAGATGTGTCATTTAAGGTGAATCTAGAAAGATAAGCAGTTGTTCAACAGATGAAAGACTGAGAGTGGAGACGAGGAGAAGAAGGAGAGGTTAGGAATAGAACTATTTGGATAATATCTAGATTTAGCATGGCTAGAGAAGAGCAGAAAGAGAGTGGAGGAAACGGCTTGAGACGAGAAAGTTTGGTTGGGACATGACAAAAAGAGGCATCTGAACCAATGAACAAAGTTTTTGTCAAATGCACTTGCCACTTCTATCTAAAAATCAGAGTTTCTGATAAGTCTCAGATATGTGCATATTTTAGAAGCTCCCTGGGTAATTCTAATGTAGTCCATAAAAAGCTACTGCGATAAGAAATGGGAAGCCAAAATGGACTAAAAAGATTAAGGAAATGATCAAATCTCTGTTTTATAAAGAAAGTTATGGCAGTATGAAAACAATGGTTTGGAAGGGAGGGAAATGTAAGTGTTGTCTCTATTCTAATTTCCATGTTAACTTCTGGGAATTCTGACATGATTTAGAACAGGCTTCAAACCGTGACTAATACTTTCACAGTATCATCTACATTCCTTCTTAGCTTTTCATAAGTTTACAACATTAATTATGTTAATCAGCCCAAAACTGTTAGTGCTAGATAGTAAGGAAGCAATTGAAAGATAAAATACTACAGAACTTTTCAGTTTTGAGCTGACCTTGCCTTTTTATACTCCTGCTTACTCAGAATCACCAGAACACAGCAGGCACAATCTACTATCGTTCCATTTTGAAGCTTTAACTGCTTCGTGTGTGTGTTGAGGGGTCAGGGCTAGGGCTGGGGCTGGGGAGGAGGCACTTGCATTAGCACTCAAAGTAAATACAGAGGAAAACTAAACAAAGCCATCAAATCTGCAATGCATATAACACCATACAATGTTTCAGCAGGACTTTGACACTGAAAGTTGTTTTTATTTGCCTTTTTTTTTTACTCATGTATCTGTGTTTAATGACTCTCAAATAACAAGCAAAAAAACATATTAGGTACCAAAAAGATCATAAAACATGCACCTCTCCGTAAAGTCACTGAAAGGAAACATGTAACTTCCTATATTATATGAATACGTAATAAATAAGGAACTTGTGATAAAAAGTGGGAAAAATAGGAATGAACAGAAAGCAATAAAGTATAAAGTAATTGACATCTCAAAAAATTTATCTCTACTGGAAAACCAAAAAGTCCCAATTTCCATAACCTTTATTATCCATGAGAAGATTTATGGGAAAGAAGGGTCAGAACTTAGGCCTTATTTTAGTGCTTGATTGGCAACAACAAACAATCTGCAAAATCATTATGGTTAGGTTATGCAAAATGTTTCATCATTTTCTTAGATTCAGCCACACTTCTGCACAACTCAGCCTACTTCCAAGGTAAAACTTCTTTAATTAGTTGAATCTTTGATCTTCTCATTTATGTCAACACATCCTCATTTAGGTGATGGTAGATTTAAGAAATCCAGTCTTAGGAAATGAAAAGTAAACTGATGAACTAACTATATCCAAGGAAAGGATTGCGGCCAATACAAACTGCAACTGACATTTGAAATTTGAGTTTAAGGAAAAACATAAAGTCACTTTTGAAAATCTGCAACGAATTTATTTCTATAATTAGGCAAACGAGTTAATTTTCTACCAAACTTCCAATTGATACACACAGAAGAAAAAAGAAAACAAGATGGCTGTAATTAGGGAAAACCAACTGTTCCTTATTTTCTGAATTGGTTGCTCTCCATCCCCTTGTTTCTCTGTTCTTTAATCATATCCAAATGTTTTTCATTTTTATTTGTTAGATCTAAAGCCTGAAGCACAATACCAGTGATTACCCATCTTGGATTTTTGATCCACTGGCTATGTAGGCACTAAACTTTAAAACAGAAATAGTAACATTTTATCTTTATAATTTACAGTCTAGAAGCTCTAATAATCACTATATAACTAATCACTGTTAAATTATAAACTGTGTGTATAGTCCAATTTTCTTGTTCCTACAAACAGATCACCACATTTTTATTCGCCTTTTTGCATAAAGTAAGGCAATGAAAAGATCTATTTTGCCTTTAGTCTTTAAAGAAACACAAATTCAAGTTGTTAAAAACATGTGAATGCAACAGTTTTGTGTTACTTTATTTTTCACACATACCAGAACGCATATTTATATTTATTTTATATCTAATTTTTAAAAACACACACCATACATATGTAAATGATTATTTTGGAAACCCTTTACCTGAAATATCGATTTACAGAGGTTGCAATCCACACCAAGAAATGAAAAGAACTTATAGCTAATTCTATTATCTGATGTCATTTAAATTTACTGTCATAGCAAATAGGTTTGTTTTTTATATGACTGTGTGGGAGTTTTTTGTTTACTATATTTTGCTTTACATTAAGCTTTAGTTCCCCACCCCACTATGCACTCTTAGATACCCATTTTAAAAATAAATAACCTCCAATTTTGAAAATAAAATCCAAGGATACAGTCATCTCTAATCATCTAGACACAGAGGGAAGAAAGGCAACAACTCCACATCTTCTTTGTAGATGAATTTTTTTCCTAGCATGATATTTTTCCATACTTTGCCAATTTTCCCTAAGTCCACCTGATTGCCGCTCATCATAAGACGAAAAATGATGACTGCTTAATAAAGGATTTGAAGCATCCTAATTAAGATATGTATCTATTACTAAATGCCCCTATCCCAGAACTAAGGAAATAAAACTTATCTACAAAGACTCAATAACCTTAAACATAACTTTAATTTACAAGAAATTTCACAATACTTTCACTTTCAATAAAGGGATACTTTATTTTGACTAATTACTACCACATTATCTCCCATTAACCATCAAAAGCTAAGCCATTTTAAAATTTTGTTTTGTGTGAGATTTTGTTTATAAGAAATAATTTTGGAGTAAAAGTATTCTGATACACCAGGTAAGCAAAAAGTAGCTTCTAGATGTCAATACTAGGTAAACCAGTAAAGATGTTAATATATAAAGGAGCCTTGAGAAGGGGGAGGCAGAGAGGAGCAAAGAAAAAGGAGAGGGAGAAGATGAGAAGGAAAACTATCTGCATTTTTTTAAAAAAAAGTGTAATTAATGCATCAGCAATGTCAAGAATATCACCTAAGAAGCAAGGTGCCTCTTTTATCCTGAAGTTGATCACCTAAAACTGTCCTTCTTTAAAACAGTATGAATCAATTTCTCCAAAATTCAAGCTACATTACTGCACAGAATGTGAGGTTGGAATGATGGAGCATCACTCTTTACGAGTAAGTCTTAGTAGCTTAAGTGGCTATAGGCAACATCATCAGGAGGCTGAAGGTACACAAGATTTGATGTAGGATGACACAATCCTACCCTCAATACATTTATCACATAGTAGGGGAGAAAAAGACATGACTACATTATTATCATACAATATAGTGGGGGCAATGCACCAACGATAGCCATCTTGAGATGAGGAATTTGAAAAATGAATAAAAAATATATCAAGACTTGATTAGTAGCCTTCACTAAATGTAGGAGACACAAAGAGAATAATCTAATTAGATTGTATGGAGTCCTTGACTTTTCTCAATTCAAGAAATAGCTGTGTCATAAATCAAGGAGGAAATAAAAAGCTTTAAGTGCTGAATTAGTGAAAAACTTTAAATGACACTTCATATCAGTGAGTTCCAAAGTTTCTGCGAAGGTACTCCTTCTGGTAGAAGAAATGGGAGCCCATTTTTTATCCAAAAACTATTAATAATTCAATTTTTACATTTAAAAGCTAGAACATGTGCTTCTTAATCTTTACAAGGTGGAACAAATTCAACATAAAGAGAAAGGCAGGACACCAAGAATATAAACAGTGGCACTGAAAATGAGACTCACGTCCAGTTAAAGAGCAATTACCGTTCACTCTGTTTCTGATGTAGTGCCTTCCAAGATGGGTTTAGGGCGTTACTTCACACTGTTTTTGACCTTGGGAATGTTTTGATTCCTAAGAAAGTGAGGATACTAGGCTGATGCAAGCCTTGCCTTTCATTTCCCCCTCTTGGGAATTGAGACTGTTATTAAGATGACTCCTGGGAGTCTCAAATAAAACTGATCTTATCCATTCTCTTGCCTAAGTGCTTTAAAGTTTTCCATACATCTAAGGGGAATACGAGGCAGATATTTTTTTCAACTGAAGTATAGTTGATTTACAATATTGTGTTAGTTTCTGGTGTACAGCAAAGTGATTCAGTTATACATATATATATACACATTCTTATTCATACTCTTTTCCATTATGGTTTATGACAGGACATTGAATCTAGTTCCCTGTGCTATATATACAGTAGGACCTTGTTGTTCATCTATTTTATATATAGTAGCTTGTATATGCTAATCCCAAACTCTAGTTTATCCCTCCCCAACCCCCTTTCCCTTTTGGTAACCGTAAGTTTGTTTTCTATGTCTGTGAGTCTGTTTCCGTTTTGTAAATAAGTTCATTTGTGCCATATTTTAGATTCCACATATAAGTGATATCATACGGTATTTGTCTTTCTCTGACTTACTTCACTTAGTATGATAATTTGTAGGTCCATCCATGCTGCTGCAAATAGCATTGTTTCATTCTTTTTTATGGCTGAGTAGTATTCCATTGTGTATGTATACCAGATCTTCTTTATCCCTTCATCTGTTGATGGACATTCAGGTTGCTTCCATGTCTTGGCTATTGTAAATAGTGTTGCAATGAACACTGGGGTGCATGTATCTTTTCGAATTATGGTTTTCTCGGGATATATGCCCAGGAGTGGGATTGCTGGGTCATATGGCAACTCTATTTTTAGTTTTTTAAGGAACCTCCATACTATTTTCCATAGTGACTGCACCAATTTACAAGGAATACGAAACAGATCTTAAAAGTCCAAATCCCAGTGAAGACTCAGAGTCTACCCCAAGTCATAAGAGAAGTAAAGTGTGAACAGAAACGTTCTAACCTGAGACACAGGCAGCAGGACAATTTTTTAAGCTGCTCCATGTTACTCCATTGAACTGCTCACTTTAAAAGAATTTAGCAAACTATGTCAGTCCAAAAGCTGCACTGAAATAGGTAACCAAGGAAGCTCTTTTTCCTTCCTTAAAGGACAAATCATCCACCACTAACAAGGCTAGGGAGACCAAGTGCAAAATTGTGGCTGGGAAAGATGAACCCTGGGCATCCTTTGATTTCTGCAGTATACTCTCAAACATGTTGCCCACAACGGTCTATTAAGAGCAACAGGCCATCTTACAATTACAAAATAAGAATGATGCACTCAGGGTAGATAAATTTGCTTTCTAAAATAAACAGTTTTGAATGGACAATTTACAAATGCCTTACCTAAACACAACTAAAACATGAAATATTCCTATCACATTCAAATGTAATATCCTTTGACAAGTTCCCAGAAGATATTCAAAAGATACTCTGCCTAATTCTTCAACTGTTGTGTATTAAAGAGATTGGCCCTGAAATTTGATAGTACATATTGGGTTCATATCCTTACTCTGCTGGTAGTCTTGAACAAGTTACTAAACCTCTCTCTCTGAATCAGTTTTCTCATCTCTAAAAGTTTTAAATAGAAATGCCTGTCTCACTAAGTTGTTGTGAGGAGTAAATAAGATATGAAGGTAAGAGCCTAACACAACTAATTTTGAAAACTCTCAATAAATATGAGTTATTATTAACTGTACCTGCCACCTCTGTTTAAAAGTATAAATATCCTAGTAGTCTTTCTTCGTTTCCCCATATAATACTATTGTTACTTAAACGGATGGCCATCTTAAGGCCATCATTCTCACCTTATTATCATCAACTGTCATGGTGGCCTCTTATAATTCCACAGCAAACAATGGGCGAATATTTGATTAATCCATTCATTTATTCTGCATATCTTGACTGAGTGTCTACTAGACTATGTCTAGGTAGGCACTGATGATACAAAGGTGAAGATGACACAATCCTACTCTTGATGAATTTAAGGGGCTTAGGGATTGCCAAAGGTATAGAACAACATAGTGGGAATAAAACTGAGATAGAAGCAGAACAAAGGTGGTAATCAGTGAGAGAGACAGAGGAGTCTACAATTTGGGGGGTGATGGATGCAGTTCTGACCAGAATATGGCCCTGCAATGGGTAGGAACAGTACAGTGAAGATGAATTAGGCGAGGAATTAGAAAACTCCAAGGGTGAATGGGGTCCTTCATGTGGATTTTGAAATTTCCTATGATTATGACAGCAGTTTGGATGAAGAAAAGGACTACAATAAGCCTTATCTCAGTACACTCAATAAAACTTCCCAAATAATCTTTTTAAATGTTAGCTATTTAAACTTTGCAGCAATGCAGAGTAGGATTATCCCTTTGATGATTTCAACAAATAATTTTATATGAAAAATTTATTATGAGAAACTACGACAGTATGATATGATCACTCGTACTTTCATCTGGTTTAAAAGTTTAACAATATCTACTTCAATAAAGAAAACACTTTTGTCTTTAGTGTTGGACTTCTTTTGATTTTTAAACCTAATCTGTAACAAGTATCCTTTTATAAAATAAACCTTAAAAATGTAGACCAGTCTATTACTTGAGAGAGAAAAGAAAAAACGATTCCTGCATTCCTATTTATGATAAATTATCAATACAATAAAAATTCTGTGAACCATGTGGAAAGTTGCCATTGCAATGATTCAAATAGAAGCAGTCAGAAGTAATCATAGTAGAACTTTGTTTTCTTTGAATTTCTTTGATAGGTTCTTTTTCAAAAGAAAAAGAAACACTGGAAGTTTAAACTATACTTTTATGACCTTGGGGTACTTTGATAAAAGAGTCTCATCATCAAATAGACAAACTTGACCTAGATTCATTTTTGTTCTTTGCAATTCCCAGTAGATCGCCATAAGAAAAATTACAGTGAAGTAGCGATCTGAGTTATGTCAATTAAGTCAGTACTTATTGCTTCTAATGAAAATTCTTAATTATTTTTACTTGCTACATTCCCTAGTCCACTATTTTTATTTTTTGTCACATTTACACTTCAGAGATAGCTTTTACTTCTACTCGTTAGAATGTAGCTCAAATTTTTCCTACAATATTTCCTTCGAGGATTTCTCCTGTCCATGGGACCAAGCTACCTTGCACCATTTCTCACACAAATTCTCTGTTCTCTCCTCGAGCATTTGAATGGCCTCTTCCTGACCTCTCCTGCTCTTAACCTCGGGTTAAGCCATATCTTCCTCCTTACTGGTTCAAAGTTCCAATGGCTCAGCCTGTTGAACTTTCACCTGCACCAGTTTTATGTCAAAGTACAGCCACGGTATCTTTTCCATCCCCCTTCCTGGATGTCATCTATCAGGCTACTAAATGCCACCACTTCACATTACCTGCCGCGGCAGGAAGTTCTCTCTGAAGAGTACCACAGTTATTGTATAAACATATTGCACTTCACCTCAATCAGAGCAAAAGTCTTTGTTGGGGAAGAAAAAGTCTTATTATACCTGTAACAGCTTCTTACACATAATAGATACCCAATAAATGTTAATGTCAATGACCATGAAAATATTTAAAGAATAAACACATAAGAATTTCCTGACCCGAACAGTGCTAATGAACAGATCGATAGGAGCAGCACATAAAAACAGTTTACAGAAACACTACATAGTGAGGCATCAAGTTTCCAAACTTTGATGAAAAGGAATTTTACCAAAAGCTGCTTTAACAGAGAAGTAAAAATCTAGTGTTTGACTCTAAGAAAAAACAAAAATCTTTGCTCTGTGAGTTGTAGTATCTTTTCTCTCCCTATCTATTTTTTCTTTGTTAACTGCAAAATATAACAACAGCAATGAAAGGAAATTAATGCTGTATGCCCCATGTGAAATTTCCAGAATCTCAGTAAACTGAACACATTTGTCATACTTTCTGAGGAAGCATAAACATAGTTTCCATCACATTACCTGTTCCCTGACAGTTACTTCCTCCTTTTGACTCTGGAAATTTTCCTCATTGATACCTTTGTCCCACTTCAACCCTGCTCCCCAGGAATGGAACAAGTGAAAAACAAATGAACCACAGAGCAAAGAGATAGCTCATCTCTCTGGTGCTCATGTTCTGTATTACTGACAAGAAAACTAAAATCATGACATTTATTCCACCTCTTCCCTGGGGTTAAAATTACTTTATTCAAACGGTTGAAGCAAATATAAAAATAAACATAATTTGGCCAAGCAATTCTCATTTATTTTTGGTATAATTGACATGGGTACCACATTATAACATAGAGTGTGTGTGTGTGTATGCATGCACACACACAAACGTGCTCAATAAAAGTGTGAAGTGAACAAGGCAAGACGATAAATAGTATGCCCAGGACTGTCTTAGTTCTATTAAAAAGCTAAATGTCACACTACAGACAAATAGAAAACAAATATAGGATATACACAAAAAGACATAAGCAGTAGTAATCTCTGGATAGTTTATAAATGGTTTTTCTATTTTTTTCTTTAAATATTCCTATTTTCAAAAATATTATTGACAAGCCATCAAACTGACCTTCTCAGGCAAACCTGCAATGTGACTGAAGGAGAGAAAGTGACTATATTTCCACACCCACTGCAACAGTCCATCCTCTGACAGGCCCCAGTGGCACCCAGGTTCCCAAGCTTGGCTTTCAAGTCCAGAAGGCATTTCTGGTGCAGTCACCCCAAATCTTTTACTTGACCACTGAGTCCCAATTTTCTACAAAGTATTAGCCCTTCCACCATAGAACATTCACCGATGGCACATAGTATAATTTCACTTTTTTAGGATATAAAGCAGGGAATACAAAGGTCAAAGAGTCCAGTAACTGATAAACTGAATGAGGAATCATCTTGTTCTGTGTACACCTCATTATCCTTAAAGCTAGTTGGTGACATTATCTCCTACCATTACAATAATCTCCTAAAAAAAAAAAACCACACAATTCAATTGAATTATTTTTAGGAACAAGAGAGTCCCTGATCGTTATTATAGATAAATTAGCACATCACATATATTCTTTGTCATACAACAGCATAAAAGAAATGTGTAGTGACACATGACCAGAGTAACCCACATTTTCCCTTCAGCATACCAGATACAGATATGACATATGATAATGGTTCAAGATAAGTGGGCTAATTTAGATGTCTGCAGCCTCAGAAAGAAATGCTAGGTTTTTTTAAGCAGTAAAGACTGACTTACTTTTCTTTCAAAATTGGGATTTTTTTTTCTTTCAAAATGAAAAAAAGGTAAAATAATCATAAGAAAACATGGCTGTAATAGTTGTTAGCAGCACAGTTTCCCTGGACCACTAGAAACTTCTTAAACTTTCTGAATGTAGCAACAACAGGTATATTTTTTAAATTTGAAAAAAGGTCTAAGATTTTCTTAAACTGGCTAAAGTTAAACTGGATGTAGCTTATTCTGTAGCCAAGTGGTGGCGGCAGGACCTTGTAGACAATTGGTTTCTACATTTCCCAAATCAAGCCTCATGAAGGAAGTACTGGGATATGGTGGAGGAAAGCATGGCACTGGGAGCACAGGGGTCTAGACACAGCTCTGCCTGTCTCATTACTCCATGATAAGAAAAGAGCCGAAAGCTTCTCTTATCCAAAGTCTTGTCCTTTATAAAATGAGGAGACTGTGGGTACATAATTTGAGGTCCCATAACATTCCATGAGGCTGTCATCACTTTTATTTCTGGCTGGTAGGAGGTGACTAGACAGCTCAGGCACTAAAAAGCCCATATGCTTTAGGGAAAAATTATGAATCCATTTCACAACCTAAAAATCAATACGAAGTACAAGGTGCTATAAAATAATTTCAGTGTACAGACTTTCCTCAATATACCTCAATCTGAGACTGCAGAAATCCTAAAGTCAGGATAGAAAAATCTAACATTGAAAATTGAAATTATAGTAAGTATAAACATTCATTAGTATATTTGGAAGCCTTAATTTTTATTTTGTTTATTACCATATAGGCATCTCTGACTTTTTCTTTCCTTTTCAACAAAGGAAAATCCCTGAATAACACTATCTTTCAAATCAAAACCACAAAGCAGCAGAAATAACAAAACAATAATAAAAGGCAACTTAAAAACTCTGTTTTTCATGTTAATGAAAAGTAAACACCAGAACATATGAAAAACGTAGACTACTAAAGCAAAGTATGCTCAGTGGGAAATTTATGGTTTAAAAAGTTGATTTTATTCATTTGTCCTTGGTAAGGAAATGTGCTAACAGTAAGCATAGGACATTATCACGTCTAAGAATTTTAACTCTCATCTCAACTGAGAGTTTAGAAATATCTTAATTTAGGGAGACTGTAATGTTTACCACATGATGGCTGATCAATAACATGAATCAAATCCCTTTACTATTTTAGTCTGATTGCAAATGAAATAAGCCGCACATCAATAAAACCACCCTTAGACACTGGCTTTGGAGTAGAAAGACAAACATATCTAATCTGCCCACACCCTGAAGGCCAAATATTTCAAGTTAAAACTCCAGCTCTAGAGTCAAATTAATCTAAACTTGAGCTTAAACCACTTAGTAACTGAATGACTTTGGGTACTAAGTTACCCTCTAAGCCGTAGTTCCCTCATCACCAAAACATGAATTACTACAGTACTTAAAGAATTCGTGGAGGATTACAGATGGCCAAAAATTCTTTGCCACTCTTCCCATCATGCAGTGGAGTCTATTCCCCCTCGCCTTGTACCTGGGCTAGGCTGTGCATTGCTTTGACCAGTAGAATGTGGTAGAAATTATACCCTGTAAATTCTGAGGCTAAGCCCTAAGAGATCTGTGCTTTCTGCCTTTGCATCTTGGAAAATGATCTTGGAATTTAGTGGTCATGCTGTGAGGAAGCCCAAGCAGCCAAGCAGAAAGGCCCTAGTGAGTCCCCAGCTGCAAGGAAGCAACAAGCGCTAGGCATGCGAGGGAGGCCCAACACCCCAGCCAACACAACATAAAATAGAAGCCAACCCACAAAATCATAATAAATAATAGCTGTTGGTAAATTAAGCCTCTAAGTTTTATGTGGTTTGATACACAGCAGTAAATAACTGGCTTAGGAAATTGACACACAGCAAGCATTTGATAAATTTTTATCATTATTACTAGTATTATTAGTGCTACTAGCTTACTATTATTATCATTATTGTCATCAATAGTAGCAGTTGAAAGGCTAGGGCCCTCTTCTCTCTGTCAATATGAATAAGTAAATAACTTATGGATAAAGGATCAAACAGTATTTAAAACTAGTCTTCCTACTTAAGGCATTTTTACACTGGAAATTATAAAATTTACATCTTCTGTATTTTCTCTGATACTAAAACAAACTAACCAAAAGAGGTTTTTAGAAGAAATGTGGACTATACTAACTGGAAAGTAGTCTAACTCAGATTTGCATCAGAAGGAATTTAATTTCCAAAACATACTTATTTAGATAAGCATACAATGAACTGAACTGTGAAAATACCATTAGGTTAATCCACTGAGAAATGCAAATCAAAACTACAATGAGATATCACCCCACACCAGTCAGAATGGCCATCATCAAAATATCTACAAACAATAAATGCTGGAGAGGGTGTGGAGAAAAGGGAACCCTCTTGCACTGTTGGTGGGAATGTAAATTGATACAGCCACTATGGAGAAGAGTATGGAGGTTCCTTAAAAAACTAAAAATAGAACTACCATATGACCCAGCAATCCCACTACTGAGCATATACCCTGAGAAAACCATAATTCAAAAAAAGTCATATACCACAATGTTCATCGCGGCACTATTTACAATAACCAAGACATGGAAGCAACCTAAGTGTCCATCAACAGATGACCGGATAAAGAAGATGTGGCACATATTACAATGGAATATTACTCAGCCATAAAAAGAAATGAAGTTGATTATTTGCAGTGAGGTGGATGGACCTAGAGTCTGTCATACAGAGTGAAGTAAGTCAGAAAGAGAAAAATACCGTATGCTAACACATTTATATGGAACCTAAAAAAAAAAAAAAAAAAAAGGCTCTGAAGAACCTAGGGGCAGGACAGGAATAAAGATGCAGATGTAGGGAATGGACTTGAGGACACGGGGACAGGGAAGTGTAAGCTGGGACGAAGTGAGAGAGTAGCATTGACATATATACACTACAAAATGTAAAATAGCTAGTGCGAAGCAGCTGCATACCACAGGGAGATCAGCTTGGTGCTTTGTGTCCCCCTAGAGGGGTGGGATAGGAAGGGTGGGAGGGACACACAAGAGGGAGGGGATATGGGGATATATGTATATGTATAGCTGATTCACTTTGTTATACAGCAGAAACTAACACACCATTGTAAAGCAAATAAAGATGTTTTTAAAAGATATTAAAAAAAATCCACTGATTTATACCGACAACAGACTTAATTTCTACAAGTCTTAAATGCTCAAAGGTAGAGAATACCCTTAATATTATATGTACATAAAATGTAAGCAAAGACCTGAAATGTTTATAGACTGTATAGCAGTCTTTTAATTGAGCTGCCATTTATATCACATTTTCTAAATACGACTTAACATAACTAGATTTGAAATATGTCTAGATAAGAAATCATCCTGGATTTTGGCTTGTCTAGTTCTATTCACTGAGGACTCTGTTTAAAAGTCAATTGCTTTGGGTAGTATAGTCATTTTCAAAATACTAATTCTTTCAATCCAAGAACATGGTATATTTCTCCATGTGTTTATGTCATCTTTGATTTCTTTCATCAGTGTTTTATAGTTTTCTAAGTACAAGTCTTTTGCCTCCTTAGGCAGGTTTATTCCTAGGCATTTTATGCTTTTTGTTGTAATGGTAAATGGGAGTGTTTCCTTAATTTTTTTTCTGATTTTTCATTGTTGGTGTCTAGGATGCCAGATTTAGATGCATTAATTTTGTATCCTGCAACCTTACCAAATTCGCTGATTAGTTCTAGTAGTTTTCTGGTTGCATCTTTAGGATTTTCTATATATAGTATCATGTCATCTGCAAACAGTGACAGTTTTACTTCTTTTCCAATTTGTATTCCTTTTCTTTCTTTTTCTTCTCTGCCACATTAACAAATTGAAGGAATAAAAACCAAATGATCATCTCAATAGATGCAGAAAAAGCCTTTGACAAAATTCAACACCCATTTATGATAAAACCTCTCCAGAAAATGGGCATAGAGGGAACCTACCTCAACATAATAAAGGCCTTACATGACAAACCCACAGCAAGCATCATACTCAGTGGTGAAAAACTGAAAGCATTTCCACTAAGATCAGGAACAAGACAAGGATGTCTGTCCACTCTCGCCCTTCTTATTCTGCATAGTTTTGGAAGTCTTAGCCACAGAGAAGATGGACCTAGAGTCTGTCATACAGAGTGAACTAAGTCAGAAAGAGAAAAACAAATACCATATGCTAATGCATATATATGGAATCTTAAAAAAAAAAAAGGTACTGATGAACCTAGTTGCAGGGCAGGAATAAAGATGTAGACATAGAGAATAGACTTGAGGACACAGGGTGGGAGGGGGAAGCTGGGGAGAAGTGAGAGTAGCATCGACATATATACACTACCGAATGTAAAACAGATAGCTAGTGGGAAGCATCAGCATTGCACAGGGAGATCAACTCAGTGCTTTGTGATGACCTAGAGGGGTGGGATAGGGAGGATGGGAGGGAGGCTCAAGAGGGAGGGGATATGGGGACATATGTATGCATATGGCTGATTCACCTTGGTGTACAACAGAAACTAACACAGTATTGTGAAGCAATTTACTCCATTAAAGAACTATTAAAAGAAAAAAAAGTCAAGCACTATTAATAATCCCTTATCAACACTGAACTGTACACACTGATTTTTTTTAAGCATAATTCTTTTGGCTTCCAGCTGTACCTATACCATCACTATAATAATCTTGAGAAGACATTTAAAGGTACTGTTGAACAGATTATTGTACCTGTCTATCCATGTAAATAAAATTTTTGAAATGGTTATTCAACAGATATATTGCTATACCCAAGACTTGTAAGATTCAATTTATACACTTAGCATGAGAATCAATCATTATTCCTCTCCTGGTAATACCTATCATTTAAAGCTTAATAGAAATAAGAAAACCCAAATATTTAAAAAGAAACCATTTTTAATATTTCAGTTAAATTTTAGAATGATGAACGAAGGATCCTGTATTAACTTATGAAAATTTTATTTCCTGCTTAATTATTTCCTGCTAATGAAGTATTTCTTAAGGAATCAAATACTAAGAGAGAAAGAAAAGCTACAAATAATCCACAAAAATCAGACTTTAAAAGCAGCATCAATTAATCTTTTCATTTTCTGGCATATCTTGCTTATGATGGAGCTCACTGCTTTTCTATAAGTCTAGCTTACTTGCACAAAAGTCAGCTCTCCCTGTTCTTCGGAATAATTTTATATGCATAGAAATTGTGATCTGCATATATGAAGTTCCAGTGACTTTAAAATAAAGTTTATTCACTCAGTAAATATTTTTTGAGGTTCTGTTATGATCTGCCACTACACTAGGCAATGGGGATAATGAGATGAAAACCAGCTACGTCCCTGCCCTCTAGGTGTTTATAATCTAAGTGGGTAATCAGATATAAAAACACACAGCTACAGTGCAGTGTAACTGTACAAATGAAGTACATTCAAGGTGCTTCAGCAACACAGGAGCCCAGGGGAGAGTGTATTCAACTCCGGGCCTCTTAAAAGGGGTTCAGAGAAGCAGGGTAAAGGGAAAAGAGCATGCCAGATAAAAGCAACAAGGCTGGTAGACAAAGGTATGTGGGTGTAGATCAGCCTGGCCATATGACAGACTGCAGGGTCCGAAGTGATCTGTATTCACAGAAGAGACTGAAAGGGCAGCAAGACCACACTGCAGACACTAAATCACCTCGCTCTGCAGGCCTGCCCATTATACCAGCACAGTCCCACCACCTACTCAGGCTGCTCAAGGATGCAGAAGCTTACATACCCAACCATGACTCCACAAGGGAGCACTATCTCCAGGGGGAGATTGAAAAAGAAAACCACTTTCAATAAAATGCATCACAAGCTATAGCTGAATAACTAGGAGTTCTTAGATCTTCATCCAAATTTAAAAGCTTTTTTTTTTTTTTTGTGGTACGCAGGCCTCTCACTGTTGTGGCCTCCCCGTTGCGGAGCACAGGCTCCAGACGCGCAGGCTCAGTGGCCATGGCTCACGAGCCCAGCCGCTCCGCGGCATGTGGGATCCTCCCGGACCGGGGCACGAACCCCTGTCCCCTGCATCGGCAGGTGGACTCTCAACCACTGCGCCACCAGGGAAGCCCTAAAAGCTTTCATTGAAGACTTCTCTGTTGTAAGACAGTAATTGAATTTTGAGGGTTTCTTCCCTGTGTCCTTAATAGAATATAATCTAGATTTAACAAATTGAGAAAACAAGCAAAAGAAGGGCTCTCAGAGAGGAATGCTCTAGAAGCCTATGTCTTAGAAGCAGATGTTCTCCTTTGGCAAGCTCTCTGCCCCTGGTGTATTACCATTTGAAACCGATTCAGAGATCACATTGCGAATGCACATCTGAAAAGATGTGCTTCCATTTCAAAATACCACGGTAATTCCCTCACTTCCAGAAATGATTCAGCAGATAAGTATTTAGTGTAGTAAAGAAATATATCCTTTTTCCATGATCTAAAGTAGAACACTGAGCTGACCAACTCCAACCCCAAACACAACATTATCAATAACCCATCAAGTACCATCACCAGGTGACATTCTCAGAGTGAATTCTCTGGGTAGGGAGACTGCCAAGGCTCTCAAGTATAAGACCCATTTGATTCCACTGAAAGCACTGCAATCCGTTCTTTAAAAATGGACTGTAAAAAAAAAAAAAAAAAAAGGACTGCAGTTAAGCAATACATTTTTCCATTAAGTTTTATGGAGCCTGACGCGTTTCCTGTGTCAAAATCTGTCACAAAAATCTGTTTCTCAGACATCTGTTTGGTACAGCACACATGTGAATATGGTACTGCATGGAGATGTCTGCAAATAGCAATGCATAGCCTAGCATTTGGTTTCTGATCAGAAAGAATTTCCAGTAGGTTGGTTGGTGGATTTAATTTGGATCCTATTAATATCTATTATTAATCACTGTTCTTCCCATAATACACATACTATACATACCACCGGGAATAATAAAGTATTATCTTCTTCACTGTGAACAGCATTTTCATAGTCAAGTGTAAAGGAAGACTAAACTTGAAGAAGAATGAATGATAACAGTGAGCCTTAGATTTCAGTTCCGCAGTCAAGACCCAGGGCAAGAACAAAAATAAATATTGCTATCTAACAATTATACTCAAAATCCAGTCCTTGGACCAGCAGCTTAAACGTCACCCCACAGCTTGTCAAAAATGCGGACCCTCAGGCCCCACCCCAGAACTGCTGATTCAGAATCTGCACTTTGATAAGCTCCCCAGGTGATTCATGTGCATGTTTAATATCTGAAAAGCACAGGGTTAGCAGGAAACTCAAGAGGTACTTTATTTTTCATTGTTCTGCCTCTAGGTAAAACTGCATCTAAGGCAGCCTCAAGATCTAAATACGTTTTGAAAGTGGAATCTGCAACAGAGATTCCACGCTGTTGTCCCACACCACATACTATCCATCAGTCCCTCTCCTGATGCTGCCAACACGCTAGGAGTCACAGTCATTACTGGGCTGGAACATCATTGTTTTAGAGTGATTTAGCTTCTCTTCCAGGACAGATGTCAAGGTTAATTGCTGATGGGACTTTCATTTCTCATCCCTCTTGCTCAATAACCCTAAAGAACTCACCCCTCAGTCCTTGATGGCCCCAACCTGGGACAGCCTGTCCTTTTCACATTTGTAAATATCAATATCAGACTGACAATAACCTCATCACCACACCCCAGCTCACCTCCCTCATCTCTACCCTGGGAGAAGAATTCAGTTCTTCTGATTGGTTAACACATTGTCAGAGGTCAGGGAGCGGGCTTGCTTCCTCCTACTACAGGAAATAGAAGACGACCACACACATCACTGGTTCAGCCTAAGTGTGGCTCACCTATGCCTACTCTGAGAAAAAGCAGTTCTCCCTTCAATAATCTCCCTCTATCACCATTAACCTTTGAGATCCCTAAATGCAAGGAATTCATCTGCTATGCTTGGTTCCACCTCCTTAAGAACAGCAAGGGGGGGATAAAAAAGTAAGACCCACCAGCTGAGAAATAAAAAATATCTTCTCCAAATGCCACTAAGGTGCTATTTCCTCCTAGAACTGAGTTTTCCCACTGCTATATATCTCCTTGTAACTTAATAATTAAAGAGCAATCAGGGCCTGCCTGCCTACCCACCAGCATAAATATCCCTGGAAAACGTCAATCAAGCCTAGCTAACTAATTTTATCATGAGAACCTCTAATCAGGGAGAGAAATATCTTGGCACAGCCTATGGTGGAGTGATGAACGCAGCACCAGAGGCTGGAACAAGGCCAGGAGTGTCGGAATTTGAAAGGAGCAGCTGCGGAAGCCTAAGGGTGATGCTGCTCCATTCTGGCACCTGAGAAAAGGAAAGTGAAAGGCAGAGAGAGACTCTCCGTAGAGCACGTTAGCGTGCCCAGCACTCTCCAGAGGAGTAATAAATCAAGGATAAAGTTAACGAAGGGGCTCTGAAAAACTGATACAGAGAAGCTGGCCTTCTCAATATAAAAGGGTTGATGGAGGAAGGTGTTCTATAAATGGCTGGTTCCTAGATGCTTTTATTTAAAAGAATACATTTTCTTGAAATGTTTAAACTGAAATGTTGAACAACGCTCAACAACCAAAAATAGGCGAAACTAACCTCGGATTCCTATTTCTTTCACCAAAAGGGCATTAACACCAAACCTATCACCTTTTTGACATTAAAAAATATTTTAATAAAAAATATTTTAATAAATTAATATTTTAATAAAAATATTTCTTGTGGTTCTTGGAACCACAAGAACAAGAGGGGCATAATTTCAGAACAAAAAGGGTATTCCTTTAAACTGGATAAATGTAACTTCCTGAAAGACTCACTAAATTGCCTGCTATACCTTCCAGTTCCACAGGTAAGTCTGAGGAACACTGTCAGGAGCGGTCCAATCATGAAGAGTGTAAAGGTTGCACCCCATTGTACCTCCACACGCCTCTAGTCACAGCTGAAGAACTGAGCTGGGGACACACTACAAGCTTTGAAAAAAAAATGACACAAAAAGTGAAAAAGAAGCTTCTCATAAAAATGAATATGGACTGCTAATAAGTAGTTATTATTCACCTATGAAACATTAGCTGATTTTTTTTCCAACTCTGGAAATGACTTGGAAATACAGATTACACATGGGAAAAGGCCATGAGGACAATGAATGGACTATTAAAATATACAAAGCCAACCCTAAAAGTAAGACTGAAGACAACCATTCCCATTTAATTCATTTGATCTGAATGAAAGTTTACCATAAAATACAAAGATTCTATGGACATGAAATTCCAGGTTATCAAATTATTTGGAGTAAAATTTAGTGCTGTAAGTTAATTTCAAGTATTCTGTTAAGCTTCGTGATAACTGTTACCATGTTAAACTAATGATTTTTCTTCCTTTACATGGGTCTTATGTGAATCAGACAGGCGTCCCCAACCCCCGGGCCATGGACTGGTACCAGTCTGTGGCCTCTTAGGACCCAGGCCGCACAGCAAGTGGTGAGTGGTGGGCAAGCGAGCAAAGCTGCATCTGTATTTACAGCCGCTCCCCGTCATTCGCATTACCACCTGAGCTCTGCCTCCTGTCAGCATTATGGTGAGCTGTATAATTATTTTATTATATATTACAATGTAATGATAATAGAAATAAAGTGCACAATAAATGTAATGCACCTGAATCATCCCGAAGCCATCTCCCCCACCCTGGCCCATGGAGAAACTGTCTTCCACAAAACCGGTCCCTGATCCAAAAAGGCTGGGGACTGCTGAATTAGACTATTAGTAAAAGTCATCCCTGCTTACTAAAAAACCCAAATAGATTTCTGCATATCCCAATACGACTTAATTGTTGTGAAAATGATATAATCAGACATTAACCTTGCTGGGTGGTTTGTTTTCTTCTGCCTGAGTTAGCAGCTATCACAAAAGCATACCTATAGAACAGTCTTTTAGGACATTTCAAAATAATCACAGATATGTAGAGATGAAGGTAACTTAGAAATCATATAATTATTTCTACCTTCTCATTTATAGAAATGGAATTGCAACTTGAAAAGTCTGTGACAGGCCCAATGTCACAGGCCAATTAGGGGCTAGAACTGAATCTTCAAACTCCTAGCTAAATGAAAACACACATACATTTTCCCCCAATATAAATAGGCAATACTTTCTTGTGAACTAACCAATTAATCAGCCATAACTCATTTTTAAATGACCAAAAAAGTTAATAACAGATACCACATAAATATATTAAAATGTTAAAAATATACACATATATTCTACTAAGACAGAATCCATGCATACCCTATGACTCTGCAATTTCACTCTTTGGTATGTGTACCCATCAGAAATACATGCATATGGTACACCAAAAGACATGTTCTAGAACCTTCACAGCACTACACTAAAGCCAAAACTACTCAAATGACCATTTATAGCAGAATGGATAAAGGGTGAAACAGTCGTAAATTGGAACACTAAACAGTAATGAAAATGAACAAACTGCAGCGACGTGTAGTAATAAGGATGACTCTCACTCATAATGTTGAGCCAAAGCAACCAGACTCAAAAGTATCTACCATAAGGTTTCACTTCTTAATATTTACTTATTTAGATTATATAGGGATATATTACCAACTAAGGGATACAGCTATCCATAAATATGTGAATAGATATGTGTTGTGTATGTAAAAAATATATATCTATATATTTCCCCCCCATTCTCTGGGTAAAGGAGAAAGAGACTTTTGCTCTTTTCTTTACATTCACTCCCTGAAATGTAAGTTTATAACCTCCCCACTGGCTATTTTCCAGTCCAAGCTTACCCCCTGTTAAAAACAAGACAACAGACCCAAAGTGGAGTCACTTATGCTAAATTCCAGGTCATCAAACTGAGACAATTACAGGTTTTGGCTCTCCCAGGAATGGAATATTAAACCAGTCAATCAGGAATCACCTGATCAGCATTAGTTAGGTCATCTGCCTGGTAGACCCCTGCCATCCCTTAAAGGAAAGTAACCTTGCAATAACCCACCCACTTTTTTGCCTAGTATAACTTCCTTGTTCCTGCTCCCATCTGCCTGTAGAAGTCCTTCCTTCTGAACAGCTCCTTGGAGCTCCTTTCTTTCTGCTAGATTGGATGCTGCCAGATTCAGATTGATTTTGCTGAAATCAACTCTCAAAAATTTTAGTATGCCTCAGGTTATCTTTCAACACCCCTAAAGCTAAATGTGAAACTGCCAGAGTCCATAAATTGAGGCTAATATCAGAAAGAAAGCTGTCTCACCATTTTTTCAACCTGCCATTGTGGGTATCATAATACTTTTGTCTATTTGTTTATGACAAATCTTCCTTCCATTGGAAAACCCAACCACCAGCTTCACATAATAAACTCAAGATTTCAATAAAAGTTCAGTTTTCCCATAAAATGCTTTTTTTTTTTTTTTTTTTTTGCTGTACGCAGGCCTCTCACTGTTGTGGCCTCTCACGTTGCAGAACACAGGCTCCCGACGCGCAGGCTCAGCGGCCATGGCTCACGGGCCCAGCCGCTCCGCGGCATGTGGGATCTTCCCGGACCGGGGCACGAACCCATGTCCCCTGCATCGGCAGGCGGACTCTCAACCACTGTGCCACCAGGGAAGCCCCCATAAAATGCTTCTGAATTTCTAATATAAATAGGCAAAACACTATAGGTAAACTTAGGCCTAATTTAAGTTTCTAATTTATAAATTCAGATATCAGGACAACTGGATTTTCTTGGTATGAATCCTTCCTCAGGTATCCCCTAACGCTGCACATTGAAGCCGAAAAAAATAATGCAAAGTGGAAGCCTTTTCCTTTTAATCAAGCTATTGAAGCTCGAGCAAGACAGTTCCCCGGTTGTACCCACTGCAATGGGAAAGGTGCAGCAAGGGCTAATTGTGGAGCTGTGCTCAGGTGCCGGCTGAAAAGTAGATCCAGACCACCTCATTTTGGTCATTCCAAATTTTAAGGTGACACCATTATCAGAAGCAGGCACACATTTAGTTTTTGTAAGATACAAGCTAACCTCCAGAGTAATCTCAGGAAATTATAAAACATTTCCTTTTCAAAAATGCGAATTTAAACTAGTTATATTAAACAAAGAGATGTAAAGTGCTAGCTAAAATTTTTTTTAAAGTGGAGTTTTAAAAATACAGATATTCCATAGCACTGTTTGAAATCTATTCATGTGAATGTATTACCTATTCAAAAGTTAAAATACATTAAAAAATAAAAATAAAATGCCTTCAGATGAATTAAACATGTCTGGTTTTTGTTGTCTCTAAAACAAGACAGAAACACATGGAATTCAACAATAATTTCTTTCCTTCAAAGTTTCACTAAAGGCTGATTAAATTTAACCCTATCCAGAGATCTGAAATGTTGGCATGTTACATTATAAACACTCAGAGAAATAAGGTGTTAGGCAAAACCTTCAGATCTCCCGTTACAAGTCATTAACCAAAACATCTGACCCTACAGATCACAATAAAAATAGAAATGTTATCACAAATCAAACCGCTTGGGGGTTAAGAGCAGGCTGAATGGGGATTTAAGTCTCTTTTTTTTCCCCCATCTGTAGTCAGAACCAAATGTTAGAGATTGAGATTAGGGATAAGGAAGGAAACTTCCCCTTTTAACCCAAGAACTACCCTTCCCCCATCCCCCCCCCACCCTGTACTGCTTATTTTGAGTGACATGAGTTTATGCAAACATACAAGGTTTCAAATGAAAAGTTGCAGCCTAGATGTCAAAACCTCCTAACTGTTAGTGAATGTGTGTAGGGAGGTCAGGAATTTAAGGAGGCATTTATGGTTCGGTTTCGTTTTGTTTGGGGGATGGTAGGGCATCACAAGAAAGCCAAAAATTGATTAAGTTGGACTCCTCAGAAGAGTACCACATAGTGGTAGGGCTAAGCAGCAAGGAAGCACCCACTTCCTTTAAAAAAAAAAAATATATATATATAGATAGATAGATAGATAGATGAAAGATTTATATATATATATATATAGAGAGAGAGAGAGAGAGAGAGAGAGAGAGAGAGTAAAAGATAAAATGAGAACTCCAGGGTGATTATTTGTTGCTAATTTGTCAAGGTCTAATAAACAACATGACTAGATGGAAAAATGAAGTGTATAAAAATGACCAGAGTAATAAAGATGGAAAAGCAGGAAAGAAGAATAGCAGTGGGAGAAAGAACACATGACAATGAGCAAGAACAAAGAAAGAAAACAGTCCCTGCAACTGAGACATTGGGAAAAAAAAGGAAAAACACCAAAAAGTAATTGACAAAATAAACATTTTAAACACAATAAAGGGTAGGGAAAAACAAACAAGGATTTAATGTAGGAGTTATAAAAGAGAACATTTAAGCATGAAAAAGCTAACTCTTGACCGTCTTTCCATTTTTATTAGCTACGTAAAATTGGCATATTGGTACACATTTGTTAAATAAATGAGGCAATAGTTGCATCATGAAGCTTTAGTATCTTATACAGACTAGTCCCATCCACAATTAAAACACTTGAATAATCAAAAAAATAAAAGGCATTTCAGCGTTTGATCACAAATAATATTTGCATTCTGTTATCTCTGGGTGTTAAGATTACATACATGTGATTTTGTTTTGTTTTGTTTATACTCACATTACCAAATTTTCTATAATGAGTATGTATTCACCCTATAATCCAAACAAGAATCAAATGTACTTTCAAACGTTCAGTTTTGAGGTCTGAGGTGGCACCACATGAAAAAACGTTCTCCTAGCAACTGAGATTTTACTACATACCTTAAATTGGTGTCTACACCAATCACCCCTCCCCTCAACCAACTTGGAATCAGGTGCATCTAGTCTTAAGGCTATTGTTCTAACTGATAAACCTACTCCAAGGAAGATCCTCACCAAGACTCCAAAATGCACATCCATATAATCATATTTTTAAAAGAAAAGAAGTATGCTATATTGAAATATTTCAAATTTGAACCTGTCATTTATTGTACCCATTGTTCTTATAGATCCACAGTTTTTTAAAATAATGTCCACAAAGACCTTAATTCTATAGAAGGCAGGAATATAACCGTTCTCCATTATAAAAAGAGCAAGATGCTAACAAATAATCACAAAGGTAATTCTTTTAAAACGTCCTTTTTGTTTTCAAAGTATATCTATCTTGTACCTTTAGACCATTAATAATCCATTAAGATTAATAAGACCATTAATATTAATAATAAAAATCAACAAATACTTATTGAATTACAAAGCAGCTACAAATTCCTCATTCTTATATGCATGTACCTTTGTGATGTGACCACTCCTTCCACAAGAGGGGAAATCTTTTCCTCCACCCTTTTTTTTTTTTTTTTCTTTTTTGCGGTACGCGGGCCTCTCACTGTTGTGGTCTCTCCCATTGTGGAGCACAGGCTCCGGATGCGCAGGCTCAGCGGCCGTGGCTCACGGGCCCAGCTGCTCCGCGGCATGTGGGATCTTCCCGGACCGGGGCACAAACCCGCGTCCCCTGCATCGGCAGGCGTTCTCTCAACCACTGCGCTACCAGGGAAGCCCCCTCCACCCTTTTAATCAAGGCTTGGTCATGTGACTTGCTTAGGCCAATGAGCCATTAATTAGTAAATGCAACAGGGCTGTAAGCTCCTGTGAATTGGTGGGTCCCTTCTGTTGATGCTGGGAACCATTATGCAATCATGTGATCATGCCCAGGCTAGCCTCCCTGAGGATGAAAGACACATGAAAAGAAGCTCCAGCCATCCAGCTGAGGCCCCAGACACACAAAAGGAGGCCATCCTAGGCCATCTAGCCTCAGCCGAGTAGCCCAGACCACAGGAATCATCCAGCCAAGCCTAAGAGTCATGAGAAATAATAATCATTCTCTTAAGCCACTAGGTTATCTATGCAGCAAAAAGCAAACTGATAGAGATACTAAGTACTGAACACCCTAATAATATCTATAAAGCATCTAACATAGTACCTGGCATCTATGATTGCTTTATAAATGCTACCATCTTATTCTTTATTCTAGGTACTTCAAAGAACACAAAAAGGTTTGGTAATCCTCACCACATAACAGGGAACTTCAGAAAATCTGGAGGCTTCTTAAATCACTGATGACTGAACTCCACTTCCAGAGTCTCTGATTCAGTAACTCTGTGGTAGAGACTGAAAATCTGCCTTTCCAGCAGGTTCCCCAAGAGCTGCTGCTAATTCTGCATGTCTGCAGATCACATTTTGCAAAACACCACCCTAAGAATTTACAGTCTCCAACATTCATTCAACAAACACTTCTTAAACACACCCTATAATCATGGAGGTGCTAGGCTACAGACTACAGAAAGACAAGTGTAATAAGTAAAGGAAGGTACAGGTGTTATGGGGGCTACAGGTGCACCCAGTGAAAGGCTTGTTTGTGTGTTTGGCAGGTAACTAGATGTGGGCCAAAGAGTAACAGCCACCTTAACACCCTCCCTCTGCCCTAAGAGTACCAAATACACATTTGTTTCTCAAATATATGAGACTATATAGTTAGCCTATATTTTGTCAATATTTTTTTCCCTTCTGTGATGCTCTGAAAATTATATTTCTAAACCACTGCTCTAATCTTTACCTTTGCTATTAACATTACTAATGAAGTACACTTCGTAATGTATATTATAGTTGTAACTCCAACCATATAGGCCTGCACAACCTTCTCTTAAAGAATGACTCATGTTATAAACACAATTATCTATACCTCCTGCTACAGCAATAATGACATGGGGTTAACCTGGCCTAAAGCATTTTCAGTTGGATTATCTCTTTGCCTAATTTCCTTCCAGATAATGTGCACAAGTTCTAGAATACATGAATGTGTCTAATTCTTAGCTCTTAATTTCTCTTATGGCATAATTGAGGTAATGACTGAATCTTGGCTATGAACTTCCACATTTCCAGTGTTAAAAGAGAGAAAATATTTGTCATTTTCTGGACTAAGTAGCCAAGGAACATAATTTTGTGGCTACTTCTGACATACCAAAAACTACACTTCCATAAAAATATGGGATGTCCTGGTAAAAATATTTGACTCCAAGTCCAAAGATCAGAATTCTGGTTCTGTCCTGTGGATCTTGGACAAGTTACTTAATCGCTTTGGTATGAGCCTCAGATTCCTCATTTGAAAAAAACAAAAAAAAGGAGTTGGTGACCAGCGGTTCTCAATGTGCCTTTGTGTTACGATCACCTGGCTGTTTTATAAAAGCCCATGCCCCAGGCAATATACTAGGACAATTAAATCAAAACTTCAGGGGGTGGGACCCGTATATCAGAGTTGCTTAGGGCTCCCCAAGTGACATCGGTGTGCAGCCAAGGTTGAAAACCACTGAGTAGGAGGCTCTCGAGGTGCCTTCTAACACTCAGTGGTTCCCAAGGTGAGTTGCACATCAGAATCACCTGAGAAGCTCGTAAAGCCTGCCTCTGCCAGGGCCCACGCCAGGCCAAGCCAATCAGAGCCTCAGAGCATATCAGGCACTGGTGCCCTTTTAAAGCTCTGAGATGATTCTGATGGATCACAGTGGTTGGGATTCACTGTCAAGACTCACACTTTTAATTTACAGAAAAATTAACGCTAGAATTCTTTAAATGGCAAGCTCTTATCTGATGATAACATGTAGGTTGATAAAAACCTCCAATTACATAAAACTTCTAGGCAAAGAAAATATACATAAAACCACTAACCCCAATCCAAAACTATGAGCCAAGTAATATCCTTTGGGCAGAAAGAAATCCCTGATATGATCTGACTTACTGGGAAATTACAATTATAGCATATTGGCCTAGAAACAAAAAGAGCAAGTGTAAAGACATAATTTGGGCTTTAGAAAACTACTGCACAAATCAAATTTAGTAAATATATACAAAAACAACTTGTGAAAGACAGTCAAATGCATACTTTATGAGAAAATAACGTTGACCCATTTGGCTTATTCAAGTACCTAGAGAGAGAGAGAGAGAATGTTACCTCAACATGTTAAAAAAAATCCTGGGAAGAGATTTAAAACATTTAGACTTCCTGAATGTGTGACTAATGAGTTTTCATGAAAAAAAAATTTTTTTTAATCACTCATGACTTGAGCAGGTTAAAAGCTAAATTTTAGAGAGGATTACCCTCTCTTTGGCACTGAAATATTGGGTTATTAATAAAAGTAATCTTTAAAACACCCAGGAAAATAACATAAGAAGAAGCAGCAGCCAGTATTAACGCATAAAGTCTGTAACTTTAATAGCTTGCAAAGCCCAGGTATAGGAGACTAAATGATACTTAATCACTGTATTAGATACCATACTTATAAAAGGGGAAAAAGTTATTTTTAATGAGAAAGCATATCATATTTTTAATACTTCAGTGTATTACAGACTATTTAAAATATGTTTAGCTACTTAAAGGATAATGAACTCAAAGGTTAAAAATGAGTAATCCTTTAACAAATGGCTAGTCAAATTAGTCATTTAGCCTTTTAAGTACTTATTAAACATTAAGACAGGTCTGAACAATTCTAATTTTCATCTTATAAAGAACTTTGTTGTGCTTAACCACATCACTTAATTCATTTACATGAAATGGTCTTCTTCCTCTACCCCATGTAGTACGGTGAACAGCCAGGGGACTTCCTAAAACAGGCTGGGCCTGGCCCACTGCTCGTCTTGAAGGTGCCTTTGCAGTGTGTTGTTGTTTGGGAATAGCCAGACACAGCTCTAAGCTAACGTAGTGCTAACGACAACAACAACTTGTTAAAACTCCTAAAGGTAAGAATTAAAAATAGCATTTACTCAAAACTATGTTTCAGAATGACGACAAGCTCAGGACTCCACCTCTGTCAGCAAGACACCTTAAAGCTGTAACCGAGAACAGAATCCTGAAAGATGCCAGGGATGTTTGGAATAAGATGTGGAGGTTGCCTGGGTTGGAAGAGGGAATAGAAACAGTTTTCTTCAAATATATAAAGGGAAGCATACATATCTGAATCAGAGATGATAAAAAAAAGCAATTTGCCAAAAATAACTAGCTGAATCATATTAAGAATTTTCAAGATAATCCTGTAAGCAAGCTACTAATGTGATACAACACCTCAAGGAGAAACTCCCACACCCACAGACGCCCACATCAGACTGGATGTCAGATTCCTGCTTGTCACTGTTTGGCCCCTGACTCTAGCCTCATTCTTCACCACAACCTACACACATACATACACACACACACACACACACACGATTTGCAGTCACCTAAATGGTTCTGTTTCCTTCTCACATCCAGTGCTCTCCAGCTGAAACAGTTCCCAGTTTGCTTCTTAGTCTCACTAATTCCTCCTTGGCCTTATGCACAATTGTTCATGAGCTTATAACCAGCTTTTTGGGGAAAAAAAAAAAAAGAATCCACAGGTCTCTACTAGAGTTTTAAAGGTGTCTGTGAGCCAAAAGAGGTTAGGAACCAGTGCTCTTCAGAGCTGTCAACTAAAAAGTTAACTGAAAATTTTATTATGTTCAGGTGCCAAAATACCAAATTAAAGTCCCAGATTTTAATGCCTGTCACCAGTGTAGGTCCCGCAGAGTTTCCAAGAGGCTCACAGCCAGGACTAAAAGATGAAAAAAGTGTTCAAATCCCAACAGTCTACCAATAGAAATCATTCCCCTGTCCTCCTGTTTCGGGAGGGAAGGTCAGAAAGAGGTAAGAGGGAGATGGTTAGCTGTCTCCATCTAGACATACCTTCAATCACACTCCAGGATGCAGCTGGCCCAGCTGAAGTAGCTCAGACATTTTATAGTATCAGTGGATTTTACTATTAAATTACTTGCTTCTTAAAACATTTAGAAGACACTAAAATTTGCATTTAATAATGGAAAAAAATTAATGAAGGTAGCAAGTATTAACAGATGAATGAAGAAGTTAATAGTTTCTTGGAATTTATAAATGTATATGCATATATTTTAATATAGTATTTGATGTCACCAATTTAACTGCTTTATTCTAAAAACAGGACAATTCATTTGCTTAGATACTCAGGCAGGTTACATTTAAACCTGTAGTGTTGATGAAAACTAAACTAGAGAAATCAGCAAAGTCTTCACATCAGCCAATGCTAGCAAGCCCTCCATTATAAATAGCACTCATGCATAGTCATTTGATGTACAAATTTTGGTTACTGAAGATATTCACTGAGCAAGCAATTCCAGGTAATTTGCTAGTTGTGATTACTGTAATGTGTAATTTTTATTTGTGATAATTACCCAAGAGATTTAGAATACACAATTTGTAGAATAATTATGGAACCTCTATTTATTCCTTTAGGCTCAGCATTTGAGGAGAGAAAATTTGAGGCTTGAGATTTATTTTTCAAGCCCCCACTGAGATACCTCTGTATGGCAGTATGTATGTCTCTGATTCCACCCCCCGCCAACTGCTATTTGTTGTTAAATACAGCTACTTTCAAAGTTCCAAGGTACCATAAAGACATTCAGAGTTTATTTTCATGCAGTGAACCACCTCCTCAAGCTTCTCAAAGCTCGGAATAAAGAAGCCCACCTCAAAGCACTCTGTTCACACCTTCTATCTTTCTGGAGTGGAAGGTCAAGTGGCCCACAGTGGACTTGTGGCTCAGCTCTGCCCTCCTCAGCTGAGTCCTAGAATTCTTTCAAGTGCTACTTTTTATTATTTGTTCTCTTATTCCAATGGGTTGGGGGTGGGGAGCAGTGGATTCTCGGTGGAAAATAAAATTAAAATAATCCGGAAGTTGATTTATACGACAAAGTTAATATTAAGTTGGGTATATATTCTTAAAGATAATGGAATAAACTTAAATATATGATGTTATACCCCTCGAAGTGGCCACTTATTTTCCCATTACACTTTTTATTAAAGTTACATTTTCCCCTCAAAAACATATTGCTGATCCCACTACTGGGCATATACCCTGAGAAAACCATAATTCAAAAAGAGTCATGTACCACAATGTTCATTGCAGCTCTATTTACAATAGCCAGGACATGGAAGCAACCTAAGTGTCCATCGACAGATGAATGGATAAAGAAGATGTGGCACATATATACAATGGAATATTACTCAGCCATAAAAAGAAATGAAATTGAGTTATTTGTCGTGAGGTGGATGGACCTAGAGTCTGTCATACAGAGTGAAGTAAGTCAGAAAGAGAAAAACAAATACCGTATGCTAACACATATATATGGAATCTAAAAAAAGAAAAAAAAGGTTCTGAAGAACCTAGGGGCCGGAGAGGAATAAAGACGCAGACCTACTAGAGAACGGACTTGAGGACACGGGGAGGGGGAAGGGTAAGCTGGGATGAAGTGAGAGAGTGGCATGGACATATATACACTACCAAACGTAAAATAAATAGCTAGTGGGAAGCAGCCACATAGCACAGGGAGATCAGCTCGGTGCTCTGTGACCACCTAGGTGGGTGGGATAGGGAGGGTGGGAGGGAGACGCAAGAGGGAGGAGATATGGTGACATATGTATATGTATAGCTGATTCACTTTGTTATACAGCAGAAACTAACACACCATTGTAAAGCAATTATACTCCAATAAAGATGTTAGGAAAAAAAAAAGCAAAAACTGGAAACAACCCCCCCAAAGAAAATGCATTGCTGGCTTTAAAATATTTGAATAGTTACTGGAACTAGCAAGATATTCAATTACAGGCGTACTTTTTTAGGTTAATGCTGGAAGTTTCTTCCCTTCATCCAAGAACCTCTGTTTTTTCTCTTAAGTTAAACTTTACTCCATTATATTAATCATTAATTAGAAACGAGCAGTTCTCACATAGCACTCTGGTCGCACACTTTAAGTCCCTGCCTCCAATACTGTTAATATGTATAAATTGCAGATGACTTTAAAAAAAAAAGGGCTTCCTAAACTTTCTCTATCCTATGAGGACAGTCAACTAGGCACACACGCTATTCAGCACTTCAGGTGTGGTTAGTCTAAATTGGGATCTGCTGTAAGTGCAAATATGTACACACTGGATTTCCAAGAATTAGTATGAAAAAAAGAATGTAAAATATTAAGAATCTGTCATATTGATTACATGTTGAAATGATAATAGTTTAGGTTAAGCCAACTGTATTTTTAAAATTAACTTTAGCTTCCTTTTACTTTTTTAAATAGAGCTACTAGATAACTTAAAATTACACATGCCTTGCATTATATTTCTATTGGACAGTGCTGTCCTTTGAACTCATCTGCTCCCACCTTTTGTTATATCTATTGCTTTGTTTCCATTTTTCTTTAGTTTTCATCTAAGAGTCTTTGAATCCACTTAGATATTCCTCTACTATAGAACAGCTGTTCCTCTATCCTCACTCCATAGTGAGAGAGCATTTCATCTCGAATACCCTTTCACTTCCAATACCTAAAAACATCACCACCACTATACTCGTCAGCTGGTCGTCCTCACCACACAGTAACTTCCATATCCACCACCACAATGGTTCTTCAGGGGTCAGACATCTCATCATCTCTCATCCAAATGACAGCCATGTACCCACTGGTTCCCCTGCCTCCAATCTATCCCCTCTGGTACATCTGCATACTTTCCCCTGGTACATTTGCATATTTTCCCCATGATTATCTTTCTAAAGCACAGGTCAGATCACTTCATTCACCTCCTGGAATAAATGTCAACCTTATGTTTTTTTTTTTTTTTGCGGTACGCGGGCCTCTCACTGTTGTGGCCTCTCCCATTGCGGAGCACAGGCTCCAGACGCACAGGCTCAGCGGCCATGGCTCACGGACCCAGCCGCTCCGCGGCATGTGGGATCTTCCCAGACCAGGGCACGAACCCATGTCCCCTGCATCGGCAGGCGGACTCTCAACCACTGTGCCACCAGGGAAGCCCCAACCTTATGATTTTTATAAAGTCCACATTTCTGAGCATGGCATTCATTCTCTCTAGCCTGAACGGACAATCCTAGCCACACTTTTCATTACATCTCTTCTTAAAATATTTGATTGAACTTTTAATATTATTACTTAGAATTCCCTGGAGTACCAGGTACATTCAGAACCCCTTATCTTTACATACACTTCAGTCTGAAAGACCCTTCCCTCACAAGGGTGCTGAAAAATCCCACTCATCCCTTAGTGAAGCTATCTCCAGTGCCCAAAGCTGCACTTAAGCACTCTACACTCTAAAGCCCCATACCCCTTTGCTAGTATAAACAGTACAGCATTTATAATTTTTCTTCCCTTGAATTATATTCACATATCTGTCTCCTCTGCTGTGAGTCTTTAAAAAAAAAAAGAAGAAGAAAAGAATAAAACAGAGGGAGGGAAGGAGGGAGGGAGAGGGGAAAAAAAGAAACAGAAAAAAAAGATTATGAAGGATAGGAAGCAGGTCATGTCAACCACTATGTT
The DNA here is from genome assembly GCF_949752795.1 of Hyperoodon ampullatus. Taxonomy (NCBI): domain Eukaryota; kingdom Metazoa; phylum Chordata; class Mammalia; order Artiodactyla; family Ziphiidae; genus Hyperoodon; species Hyperoodon ampullatus. Next base: position 93,760,939 of record NC_136918.1, on the reverse strand, counting down.
CCTATAGTACCTATTGCCATGATCTGCACATAGCAGGGACTCAATAGGATAAATGTTTGCTAAATAAAGAACAATATGAATGAAATTTCTGGTTTTAAAAACTTAGAAATTCAAAGAGATTTTAAATTTTAACGTGGCATTCTCTATAGCATGTGTTGAGCCAATGAATAAATAAATTAGCTTCTCTATATGCTCAGGTAGACAGACACCTTGTACCTGGAAAGGTTTCAACAAACATAACCATGTTTACTGCACAAATGAAATCTTAGGACAATGAACGCAGTCCTCCAAGGGAAGCTACCTATATTCTCAAACATCCACCAACTCCACTTCAAAGCAAAAGTAGAACTTGATACTTTATTCATATGGTCTAATGAACTGACTCATTAAAACATCTCACAGAAGGCAGAGATAGAAAGTCTGAGATCCCTATCTGTTATCAGCAAGCGGATATTCTTTTTAAAGGTCATAAAGATATGATGAGCCTTAAACCCCTCCCTAAGTTTTGCCAAATAGCTGGCTAAAAAGCAACTCAAAAAAAAAAAAAAAAAAAAAAAAAAAGATATGCCACAGGAAATAGCACACGTTATACCAGGGTGTTTTAAAAATTAATGGGTAGAAATGTCCAAAAAAGAGATGCAGCAAAAAAAAACTCTCAAAACTGTTAAAATATAAATCAATAATACAGAATTGTTTAGAAAGTACATCTTAATTTACCAGAAGTAAAGAAACTAAATATGGATTTGTGTAAAACATTCAGTCATCTTCCCCAAAAAATTTTTAAAACCCTATTTTGAAGCAACTCATGTTCATTACAAACCTACAAGTGGAACCATATGAATTACTAAGCTACTTTTTGAGCGACTCAGAGACACAAATCTATATTCTTTTAAGCTTACTCACTAACTACAACGACGAATTACTTTGGTTAAAACAAATACCGAACTAAACATTTAAGTCAATCAATACTTAGAACAGTCCATCATACATGTATCTAATAGAATACCATTATACAAAGAGAAGCTTTACCTTTTCTAAGTAAATTTCTATTGATACATCTAAATTTCACTGAAATAAATTTCACCAGATCAAATTTTACAGAAAGATTAGTCACTTTTTGTCCTAAAGAGTCTACTTTTCATTAAAAAATTATGAAGGGTAAAATATTTTCCATTATCAGTAATTCAATTATTGTGCTAACTTGCAACATAATCTTATAAAGAATCCTGAGGATTTGGCGTATGTTCAGTAAGCATTTTTAATAGTTCAATATATAGTTTTATTTATGAAATAACAATGTTCAGAGAAACACATAAAATTAAGGGAAAACAGAGTAAAGATAGATAAATAGATTGCACAAAGCATAATAAAATTTACAACAAAGACAAAAACTCTTATTTGTTTAAAATAAATTCGCAGGATTTTTTTTCTCAGGATTATGCTGTTAATTCAAAGATTATTCAGAATAACTGCTTCTGAGGTAGACTCTAATAAATCAATATCGAGCTGGAAAGGATTTTGGAGATCATGTGGTACAACTCCATGAATTTACAGATAAGTAAAAGTGCCCAGGACACTTGCCTGACATCACACAACTAGTTGAACTGGAATGCAAATCTCAAAACGTCTCAGTCAGTACTTGTTCATTATACTATCACTGTGGATATAATAAATATGCCACTGCTTTATGTGGTAAAATCAGAAAACAAGTCCCCAGGAAGGAATCTCTGTTTATAAAACTTTTCCCAAAAGAGATTATTGATCCTTTGGTCTGTTTGACCAGTTTGGCTATTTAGGTTTCTGTACTAACATCTTTCTTCTACTGAGTCTTATAAAACCAATAGGAAAAGGATTTTTCATACAAATTTAAAAAGAAAAAATTTAATTTTCCATCCCTTCTACAAAAATTATTAAAATTTTCATCTAAAATGGTGTTTTTGTTAAATTCTTAATAATCCTAAAAAAGAAAATTTATTTTAAACTACCTTACCTTAACATGAAAACTATAAAAGACTAAGCTAAATTACTAATTTTATTCTCCCCACCTCAGCTTTATGTCTTGCCCAATCTCTGTCTCATACGCCTTAGAAACACTTGTTTCTCTAAGGATGAGTATGTGCATTTGTCTTGCAGTTTATTTTGGTGGTAAATTGTTCAAGTAATCATTCATTCACCAGAGATCCCATTAGGGAAACTTTGTGTTTTCATAATATAAACTTTACATCAGTTTCACATTGTACCCTATCCAACTATACTCTGAAGTTTCATGAAGGAGTCATAATCTCCATTTCTTTTGTTTTGCCCCACATGCTTTGTACCGGGCAAATGTGCACTAACTGTTCTTAGTTAAAAGTAACAGTCTATGACTTAAGATTGTACTCTTTGGGCCACCAACAATAACCCATTAGTTTAAAGTACTTTAAAGGTAAGAACAGCATTAGTAGACATTATTCACTGCCAATATTTCCAAATATTAAATTATTATTATTTGTGGTTGTTATTTATTTCGTTGGTTTTATTTTCTTTAAAGAAGTTAGTAACTATTGATGCAAATGCTTTCATGTAACAATTTAAAAAAATCATTTTAGGACAAATCCAAGACTAAACTATACTCCAATACTAGGCTCACTGAAAATAGACTAAGAAAAATTCCTAAAACTAAGTAACGTATTAGGTAATGTAACTGTAGCTTTTAGATTATAAGATCAGAATCAATCCTATCTGCCAGCAGATAAATGAAAACATAAAATAACCCACCATTTAAGTAGATTCTTTGACTCATTCACTCATCAAATATTTACTGAGTTTGGCCATCTGCCAAGCACACTTCTGGGCAATAGTGATATAGCAGTGAAAGTACATAAGATAATTGGATAAATGAATGAATGGAGAGTCAGATGAAAACAGACAGACAAATAAAAAATAACTTTGGTTTTATTATACTGCTACAACAAAATCAGAGGTTAAAAAAAAGAAATATATAAGCAACACATATCCATCTACAAAGAGCTCAGGACACAAATATATACAAAACATGAATTCACTTATAGGAGATTATTAATATAGCCCAACTGGATGACATGAACAGAGTACTGTTACTTGAAAACTATTACTTGTGTCAATAGTCATTTGACTTCTCTGTGAAAGCGTAAAGGCTGACAGCGTTAGCAGGAGACCATACAACCAGCTCAGTACCACGTTTCTGTTGCATAGCCATTTGTAAGCCTATGTACAGCGCCTTCTGACTTTTTCTTATTTTTAAGCATACACGTAGTCTGTCGAGAATAACAAGCCAAAAAATCACCTATGGCAAAACTATGGAAACAGTAAAAAGATCAGTGGTTGCTAGGGATCTAGGGGTTGGCGGCCCAGGAGTGACGGTGGAAGAGGGGATGAGTAGGCAGAGCACAGATTTTTAGGGCAGTGAAAATATCCTGTATGGTATCATCAAAATGGATACATGTCATTATACATTTGTCCAAACCCAGAGAATGTACACACCAAGAGTGAACTATAGAATATAAACTATGAACTTTGGCTGATTATGACATGTCAGTGTAGGTTCATCAGTTATAAAAATTGTGCCACTCTGGTGGGAGATGTTGATAATGGGGGAGGCTGTGCATCTGATAGGCAGGGGATACAGGGGAAATTTCTGTAACTTCCCCTCATTTTTGCTGTGAACCTACAAAAGTACAGTCAATCAAAAAAATAATAATAACCTCACCACTGTCTTGTATATTTTTTAATTCCAACACATCTAATTAAAAGGTCTGTTTTATGCTCACTGTTGTTTACAGTTATTAGAGTCATAAAATCAAGGACTGGGAGATGGGAATGTGTACAAATCCCAGGAGATAGGAATGTGTACAAATCCCAGGCAGACCCAGCAAACTGCCAAACACTGTTCTTATTGTTTTCTTTGCAAATCCTGGTTGGTTAACTGCTTTCTCAAACAGATGAGGGGTCAGGTGGGGCAAAGGCCACATACACTGTTTAACGGTCTGTAGCAAAACAATAAAGCAATGGTAAACTACACATGTGATTTTAATGCCTCATTGTTATGCACCTGAAATGAAGAGATTCAGTAAAAAATGAAGACGGGACATTTAGAGACGGAACCAACAGTCCCTAATAACAAAGCATAAGCTAGCTTATCAAAAATAGCAAGTCTAAAATTCCTAAAGAAACATGTTTGTAGATATTTGAAGAAAAAAGAAACTTTTAAAACTCGCACTAGCTTCGAGAAGAAGACATATGAGCTAATGCTACACCAAGTACAGAAAGCATACACCCAGAAACATACGTTAAGTCTTGCTGGGAGCTCTACAAATTAAGTGACACTGGTTTTACTATAGATTTACACCCATTTAAAATCAATGATTGCCTGGAAATGGTGTCAATCCAAAGACATTTTCTTTTGGGAAATGTTTTTCCCTCATTTTTATTCAATGAAATTAATGATATAGTATATATTTCTAATTATATTCATTATAGTATTCTCTATTTTATTACTAAAATAAAAGTTTCTTAGCCCAAAATCTTTAAAATGTTTTTCTTATAAAAAAGTAAAACATTCAGTTAAAACACCCAGAATTATTTTTTTGTGAATCAATTTAAAGCAGTTTAATATTTTTATTTTAAATTCATAAGAATCACACATTTAAAAAGACGAGCTGTATTCTATAGTCCACGAAGAAACCTATCCTAGTGAAATTACAAAAACAAATTAGAAGCTATTGTACAGGTGTAACTTGAACTTAGGGGAGAAATAACCAAACCTGGTAAAACTTTATTTCTAAACCTCAAAATTGAAAATCAGGGGAAGCTTAAACATTGTGTCTATCATACTAAATGGTTGAAAACTTAACTACCCTAATCAAAGATATTCCAGTTTGACAAAATAATTCATAGTTATAAGTCGTTTTTTTTTCTATAATCATAAAATGTAGAAAGGATTAAATAGAATTGCTTGCAACACAGGAAGAAATTTGATTTTATATCATATTCCAACACCAAATCAAACTTATATTCATTTCTTTATACTTCCTGTTAGGATTAAAGGCCTGCTACTTCCAGGAAATGCTGAGGTTGCCCACTGATCAATTTTAAACATTAAGCACTTCACAGGTATAAGTTTAAAACACTGCTTAATGCATTAAATATGTATTTTCTATAAAATATATAGTTCAGAAACCACATGTTTAAAATCCATTAAGCCTCCACTTTGACTACTACTTTATATTATCAAAGCAATTAGTTACCAGAAGAAAAGCTTTAGCAGATACGTATGTGATTAAAAACATTTCTTTTTTATTCTAATCCAAATGATTAAAAAGTAGTTTGAGGAAACCTTCATTAGGCCTTTCCCTAAATATTAGAGGATTCCTGCTGGGCAAAAATAAGAGTAGGACTTTAATTCCAATTTTTGACATAGACCCAAGTTGATAAAACGAAATGTTCTGAGTCTGTGTGAATATAGTTGACTAAGAGGCATAGTTAATATCTTTCAATATAGGAAGATTAGTCCAATGCTGGCACTAATGCTAATGAACAATCCTGATACTTGCAGAATTCTATGACAGAACTCATAGCCTGGTGGAAGGATAGCAACATGGAGTTTAAGAATTATTTTCTCTCCTGGCTTGGTGACCTTGAGCAAGTCACTGAAACAAGTCTATAAACTCCTATTTTCTCATGTTAAAAATGACATGCCTATGCATGTGCATGCATACACATGCACAGACACGCACACACACACTCAAATGAGTGTGTGCATAAGTGAAGAAATTTGAATGAGCTCCATGGATGATGCCAATTTCCTGCTATTTATATTGTGCTGCAGTTATGCAAAATATTAACACTGGATGAAGATTCAAAATAAAAATTCGGAAAAAAAAATTTGCCTAGATAAATTCCAATATTCTACTTAGCTCTGAAATTCTGTAACCTTGCAAAAATTACTTCCTTTTTTTTCTACTTGGTTTCCCTCCCTTTCTTCCATTCCCCTTTCTTACACTTGTTTGTTTGCTGTTTTAACTTAAGCCTACCAGTAATATCTATACTACTACTTTGCTGCTAGTGGCACCCAGAGTAAAACAGGACAGTAGGTAAAAGCAGAAACCGACAAAGATGACTGGTTGATGATAAATGTTAAAAGACTGTGGTGGATATAATTTCATAAACCCATCCACTCATCCAACAAATACTTACTGAGCACCCTTTATGTCTCAATGTCTGTGCTAGTCAATGCAGTGTACAAGAGTGAATAAAAACAGACCTAGACATATCACAGTCTTCAAAGAACTAACAGATCAGTATAAGAAAGGCAGGAGTCAAACTATCAGGCAAATGAAACTAACACTGCAACCATACCAAGGACTATTCAAAGGAATTCGACCTAGTGAAGTCTGAAACATCTTTCCTGAGAAAGATCAGATCTGAGGAAAAAATTGGAGTTACTGATACTGAAAGGAAAAAATGACTGCTCCAGGGAGACGTGAAAGCTCTGTGGTAAAAGGGAACAGAGCAATTCCAAGGGACTAGACAAAAGGGTCGGTGTGGATGCAGCAAAGAAACAAGGGGAAAGTTGGTGCGAGATGAAGCTAGAGGGGTAACAAGGGATAGACTTGGGAGGCCCTTACAGGTTATGTTTAAGATTTGAGACCTATCAAAGCCCTTGAGATTCTTCCTCTTTGTTCTTCCTATTCCTATAAAAATTTTATGTAGGAGACTGCTAAGCTTCCCCTCGACAACTGGTTTAAATAAAATCTATATCTTAATTTCAGAGTCCTAATCTCAACTTAGTCATCTTACGCAGGTCACTTAAACAGTCTATCAATTTTCCTAACTATAAAATGTAAATAAAGTCACCAAGCCCATTTATGTCTCAGAGATATTGAGAGAATTAAATGGAAAATTGCACTTTAAAGGATGAAGCAAAGAATAAAGTAGTGTATGAATTCAAAAATATTTCAAATACTATTAAAACTAACCTACCAGGCTTCCCTGGTGACGCACTGGTTGAGAGTCCGCCTGCCGATGCAGGGGACATGGGTTCGTGCCCTGGTCCGGGAAGATCCCACATGCCGCGGAACGGCTGGGCCCGTGAGCCACGGCCGCTGAGGCTGTGCGTCTGGAGGCTGTGTTCCGCAATGGGAGAGGCCACAACAGTGAGAGGCCTGCGTACCGCAAAAAAAACCAAAAAAACAAAAAACTAACCCACCAAAACAATATTTTTAAATGGGTAAAACTCAGCTAACTCAGCAAATTCAAGAAGGAAACAATGGTAGGTCATTTTCTATGGAAGGAAGAAGGATGATAAAATGTTAAGAAAAAAATCTAGAGAATATTTCACTATATAATAACATTCTTTCTGAGTAACAGATATAAACATAAAACAGGAAAAAGTCAAATTAATTAGATCAAACAAAATCCCCAACATGGATATCTTGGGGCTTATCTCTGTTGGCTTGTTTCATGGGGGAAAATACTTAAAAATATTGGTAATGACAGTTATGGGAACAAAGGAAAACTTGCAGACGATACCTATTGATTTTTCTGAGTTTTTACTAAATACAAGGTAAGTTCTCCTTAACCGCTTTATTACATTTACAACATAATTTTTATGCAGAGATTTTCTGAGTAAAATTATAAAAAGCCATCATTTCTCCTCCTCCCAAACATTAGCATTTTGACTATGAAAATATTAGTCCAAAAAACAATTACAAACTTGTCTTTCAAGGTCTGTAAGGTTATGTCCCCAAGGGCCAAAAACAATATTGCATTTATAGTTTATCATAGAAATATTAGAGAATACATAACTTTGTGAAGAAAGACTCACATCTGAGGCACAAGTAAGCAGCTATACATACAGAACCAATTACTGGAGGATAATTAGTAAGCCTATATCAAAAAAATTCAATAACGAGGACTCTAAGTTGGGTATTACTCAAACTACTTTTAGAAAACTGTAACTGTTTGCTTGTCTTCCCCACTCCTGGGAAATATGCTTTTTTCCTCCTTCTCATCAATGGCAGCATTTCAGTAAAGAAAATCTGCCTTATATGCTGCCTGCAAAGCCTATTAGACTCTCCCATGAAGAAAGATCCTAGAATAGAAAAGGCTGATTGATGGCATACTGAAACTTAAATGCAGTTCAAAGAAGCACTTTTGATTTTTTTTTTAATTCTCTCTAATGAAAATGAAAAGAAAGATCATCTGGATTTAAACTCAAATAGTCATGCCCCAGAATTTGAAAAATAAAGGAGTGAGACTCAAAATCAGAATAGGATTTTGGACAGGATTAAATTCTCTCAACCAAAGCTTTTATGTGCTTTATGTTTATATGTTCATAAAAGGTAATAAGAAAAATATAATTTGATAAAAAACAAAACATTAGATAGAACACAGATATGAGGACTTGTCAATATATCTAAATTAATTAACAAGCATCATGGAGGTTAAGTAAACTGTTGGTTTCATTTAGTTTCGTTTTATGCAAAGTAGCATATTTAACTTGATTTAAATTTTTTTAACAAATCTGATCTAAGTTACTTTTCATGAGACTAATCAGACTTTGATGCTATTAGTATAATCTTTTAATCAATGAATTATCTTCCACCACTGACCGCATTTGAGGAGAAGAGTATAAATGTATAATATGTGCTGAAAGCCTAAATACTTTCATGGAAGCGTAAAGGGATGTGGCACCAAATTTCACTGATTTGTCTGAATTCACTCTTGTGCCCATTCCTTCTTTACCAAATATTCTCATTGCCACTATCGTAAATTTAGGCTTCAATTATGTCTTATTTGTACTACCACCAACACTGTCTATAAATGTGCCGATTACCAATTTCATCAACTCAATGTATTCTGCACAATGGTGTCAAATCTTCATAAACACACCTCTGGTAATGTCACTGCTCTTCAATTATTCCTCACGTCCTAATGAATATGAGACATATTTCTTAGTCTAAGATTCAGGTACCTCCAAGATTTGGTATCAGCCACCTGCAGAGCCAAATTTCCTACCCCTCCCCACAGTACCACCACAAACCTTGTTTCTGCTGCACTTGTGCCTTGCACAGTTCAGTCCCTCCATCTCCCATTCTCTACCCACTAATATCCCATCTGTTTCTGAAGACGAAATCAAATGCTCTCCACAAAATTCTCCACCATCAGGCCAGCCTAGCACAAGAAATCCGTCCTTCTTCAGGAGTTCTTTATTTATATTTCTTTCAAATCAATCTCCAGCACCCTTCTCCACAAAATCATAATACCTCTTGTATACCGACATTATTTCCCTGATTTGATAACTCCTTCAGGGCAGTCTGAGCTTTAAATTTAGGGAGAATGCCTCACACACCCATGGGCACCTATGTCTTTATTGAATGATTGATAAAAATATCTTTTTTCCCTTTGAGTGTAGTAGTGAAAAGAGAGATAAATAAAAGCATCCATCTCATTCAAAGGATGACAAGAAATACCACAGGAAGAAAGGCTATTAATGGACTTATATTAAAATGGAATATCAATGATAACTTTTATCAGTTCCACTGAAACATACAAAGGTTGCATGGTGTCATCTGACTTAGTCTTGGTTTCCACTTTGCTAAACTATAAAATTAAAAAGAGCAAGCTGACTGTCTCAAAGCTACTTGAAGCAAACCTGTCAATTAATTTCATCTAAACCGTTTAGACAACTACTAAGTAGGTTTGCCAGATCTTCATATTTAGCACTTAAGCTTTTCTTCCTTCAAAATTTAATTTTGCTATGTTAAGCTCCTTAGTACACCTAAGGTTCCAAGTACATTAATGGAACTCTTACAAATACTATTCATTATTCCCTATGCTAAAAAATACATTAAAAAATATAAAAGCACTCCAGAAAGTGGTCTTCAAAAAAAGGAGAAGAAAAAAGTATCCTTTAGAAGTACAGAAGTAAATTGTGCATAAATTGAATTCTACTTTATGTGTTTGTGCACATGGGCTGTTACCCAATGTCAAGCTAAGTGCTTTTGAGAAGGAAAGTCTGTATTTGAATGTTGAATAATCACTTCCGTAATCAATTCAATCAACCATCAAGTTTACTGAGTACCAAAATATGGACCCAGTACTACTAAGGGGATACCAAAAATAAATGATCTTCTCCAAAGGGGTCCAAATTTCAGTTGAAGTGACAAGTCTACCACAACTGCAAGCAATGTAAAACAAGGTATACTTTGGCAAACATCAGTATCCAGCTTTTAAGAGCTAAAACTGTTTCAGAAAAAGGAGAAATCAGAAAGGTCTAAAGACTCAAGGAAGAGGTGGAACAGGAACTGGGTGGGTATGATGAAGAGATTCCAGATGGGTGGGAAGGGAAATCATGACCAAAGGGATGGAGGCAAAAATTAGCATGACATGTTTCTAGGATCATGAGCAAATGAAAAAGAGATGGAGACAAGTCTGAAGTAGTGAGAGATGAGATAGGATATGTAAAGTAAACCAGCTTACAAAGAAGATGTTTAATCTTCTGCAACAAAGGCAAATGACTCCAATGGGGAATGAGGTGTTAAAAAAGACTTCTTTAGCTTTAGCACAATGGAGGAACAAGATATTGGAAGGCCAGCCATCAACAGTGATCTAGCCATGAGTGAAGGAAGGCTGAAATAGCTGCAAGAATAGGGAACAAGAAGCAGCAGCAAAGAGTATTTTTAAAAGAGAAGATTCAATAGAACTCGGGACTACATGAAGAGGGGAAATAGATGAAAAGGATTAGTAGTCATAGATGACGTGAAGCTTGATGACACTAACAGAAGCAAGGATGTCAGGGTGTAAGAGGAGGAGTTCAGGCCCATTAATTTGAGATAATGTTATGATTTCCAAGCATACATGTTCATAGGCAATATGGAACTAGAGCTAAGTTGAACAGAAAGAGTGAGAGACAAAAGAACCATAAGCATGACAAAGGTGGTTGAGAGTTAAATGAAATCACCAAGAAAAGGGTAGATTCGAGTCAAAGACTGAGCCTTGGGGAGTACCAGCATTTAGGAACCCAACAAAAGGAATGCAGATGGAATAGTTTAGAGTTAAGAAAGGAATTGAGACAGATAAACATTACTGAAAACCAGAGATGTGAATATTTCAAAAAGCAGTAGGAGGTGCTGCAGAGGCCAAGCCACTGAGTTGAACCATAAGGTCAAAGGAAATCTTAGAACAAGTTCTGAAAACGGGAATATACCAAAGCCCAAATTCAAGAAATAACAGAAGGCATTGTTTAGGAAAAATTAAAGAGTTGTGTGCACCACTAGTTTGGCAGTAAAGGCAGGCAGAAAAGTGACTAATGTAAGTTTTCAGGTTGATGTGAGAAAGAAACTGGTATTTAATAAGCATTGTGGATGTCTGAGGTACTATATAAATATACATAAAGCAAGGAACACAGTCACAGCCAATAAAAATCTAATTTGCCTTCTTAAAGTTTTATGTCTATCAGTTTATCATTTTAAGTTATTATGCTGAAACTTGTTTCCAGGAATAAAAATACACTTGTGAAAATAAACAATTATTATTTCAAAAGGTTTAATTAAATTATCTCTTGTTTAAATATTCTGGTTTCCAGAAATCCATGTGCTTTCATTTAAATATGTCACAATACTACTAAAGTGGCTTTTTAAAAAATACCACAAACTTCGTCAGAATTAGTGAAAGCTTGTTCTGAAGAAACTTCAGACAATAATTATTCCAAAGAATGGAAACTAATAAATTGGTAATAATAAAAATGTATTTACAGGTATAATCTTGTAAAATCAGACCCTAGACTTAAACAAACACTTAATTCCATAATAATTCAATATAGAAAATAAGCCATTAATTTTAACAGTTCACCATCATCAACAATCAACATTTATTAAGATTATATTCCTATACTGACAAAAGTATGGCTGAGACATAAAATCTCCAGGTATTTACAATGTAGTTAGAGAAATTGGAAAAACATTAAAAAGGTAATGGAATGCGTTCGTGATAATAGTATTCCTTATTGAAAGAAAGCAATTTAAAAATAAAGCACAATGATTACACAGTTTTTGTACATCATAAAAATGCTGAGAAACAGCACTGACATTTTTGAAATTAAGGCAATAAATTAAAAGTCAGATTTAAATTAAAAGCAAAAAAAATTATGTATGATTTTGATTACTGTTGATCATAAATATACCACAAATTCAACTGTGCATTACCACTGAATTTAATGCAAATACTGTTTAAATAATTCTAAACACAACAGAAACTAAGAATTCTTTAACTAATAAATTAAAATACGAAAAGCCTATAGAAGTTTAGAAAAATGGATAATTGTGAAGGTTAGTTTTATTTAAACAATTATAAACAATAAAGTATACAGCTATTTTAAGCTCCTCTATCACTTTAAGAGCTTTAGTAATTCATGAAGTATAGGGTAAGGTACAGAAAAATTAAAGACTAGAGATTTAGATTTAGAAAAGTGAGGATAAGCCCTGTGCTACTGACTTGTAAAAAAAAATTCTCAGAGAAACCTGTTATGTTCGTGAGCAAAAGGAAAATGAAAAAGTTTGTTTCAACTTAGCTCTGACTTAACCTCATAACTGCACCTGTCAATCTGCAAAACAGGAATCCTTCTACTTACATGTAACCAGTAACTCCATTATGCTTTCAACATACTGGGCAAGATGTTAGATATAACTTGACTAAGTCTAGACTCATATATCAGCTAAATACAGTCAACCATTATGAAAACCACTTGAAAAGTATACATTTAAATATTTAAAGTCGAGGCATGAAGTTTCTCAGAAAGTCAAATTAATAGACTCAAGAATACATAATGGGGTGAAAGTAGGTAATACTGCTTGGTTTCTACACTCCTGAAGGGTTTTACAACTCAACTTCAGAACTAATCAACAGTATAGTTTTTTGTTGTTGTGTTTCTTGTGTCTTTGTTTCCTTGCTCCTGAAAAGTTTCAACTTTCATTTCTAGAAATACAAGGTCATTTTCACTAAATGGCTATACTGCAAAATTCTTTAAATGGATACCACGTTACCTTTCAGTTTTACTCACCCTACCTATAGAATAGCAAACAATTCCAAAATTCTGTTGATACACTATTTTCCTATTATTACATAGAAAAAATATTCCTAAAATGAAAATGTTATCTTTATACATGAAATCCACTGATGCTAAAACTATATTAGGGTTCAGAAAGAAGCAGGCAGCAGAAAAAGTTTAAAGTAGTAGAAGCAAGATTGGTGAGGGGGGGTGGGAGAAATGACATATAATTTGACTCTAAGAAAAAAAACTGTCATATATAAATGCATGCTTAAGATATCAAAGTTCATCCTCATCAATCAGCAGTTAGCCCTCTCCCCGCCGCCCCGACTCACCCCCTTCTTTGGTCTTGCAGTAATGCAGGAAAACAACCTGCTCCAGCTTATAGAGAAAACATCAACACATTTGTTCTAAACCCATCATCATAACTAAGCTATTTGACTCTCACACATACACAAAATTTAAAAATGTGAAACCTCAACAAGTACAGAAAGAAATTCTTTAGGATAATTTTAAAGAATTTTGTACCATAAAAATCAAGAAAATACATACAGAAAAACCAGACTTCGCCCCACTAAGAAACTCAACAGAACTAATAAGATGAATATTCATATGGCTTAAAAAGTTCCAGAAAGTTTGTTTTCCATCCCTGCTACTCCCCATTCTATTTTGTTCTTTAACAGAGGAAGAGAAATTTTAACTTCAGAAAACCAATAATCCAACTATTTTAATAGAGGTTCATAAGATCCAGGTTAAAGTTTACCTATCCCTTAAAGGTAGGACATGAAGTGATCACCAGCATTTAAATTTTTATACAAATGCCAAATAAGAACTAAATATTCCATTGTTTCTATTTTCTTAATTTTATGGGATTCAGAAAATTGATCTGGGTAGTCATTCTGTCCCTTACATACAAACACAAAATAATTTAGGTGCCTCGTTAACATTATTCAAAATCCTAGTCCCCTAAAGATCAGTGACACATAACCTACTATTCAAATACTAGATATCTGCCTAAGAGATCCATCAATATTTCAGAGCCAAACAGTTCAAAGGTTTACACATTCACCTTCCTAAAAGCCAAATGCCAGAGAAAATGACTAACCAATAAGCCCTTTCTAGTTCTACCAATAGGCAGTATCCTATCCCAAAGAACAATCTATAGACAGGATGATGCAATTTCACAGAGTACAGATTCATATAAATGTTACTGCAAAGAAAGAAAAGAAAATTTCTGCAAGGCAGGTAGAAAAAGAAACTGATTTACGAAGGTCAGTAGCACTTCAGCATGCTAGTATGTGTTTGTACTCTCCTCCGTGAACATATGAGAAGGTGCTGCAATCATCTCACCGATGACACTGCTTTCTCTAGATTCCCAGGAATTAAAATGTGCATTAAAAAAAATATATATATATATATATATATACACACACACACACACAGGATTTGTACTAACTTCCCTTCTTTTATTCCTCAACTAGTTTTTCAGTATTTCAGTATTTCTCTGTATCTTTACTCGACTTCTTCTTCCCTCCTAACTCAGAGGAAGAAACAGAGCTTCTCATTTCCAAGGTCATGACTCCATCCCTTCTCACCTCTTTTCATGGTCCAAATATAAAGAAGCATAGATGTGAACCTGTCTGTCTGTATACATATTCCTGTTCACATCATGTCACCATACTAAACACATTTGTCTGCATCTTGTTTCATTTTCTTTTTCTTTTTGTAAAACCTTTAAAAATTGTTCTATACCAGCAAATATAGATACAACTCTATTTTTACAAACATAAATTTCCATCGTATTGACGGATAATTTCTTTAACTGATTCTTTGTCATTTGCTATAAATTACAATTACAACTTTTATTTATAATTATTTTTATTCACGTGCATTTACATATGAATAGTGTGTGTGCACACGCACGTAGGTCACCGGTGTTTGACCTGTTTAACAACAAATTACACTTTTGAATGGGATAACGTAAAATATTTCTAAACGCAAGAGGCACGGGAAAACTGCTCAAGAAAAGCTGGTAAATACGAAAGAAACAAAATGCCTTAAGAGTTCTCAGGCCGACTAATTCTTTAACAACTCCAATAGCTCAGGTCTGATGCTCAGGATGAGCATGTGACCAGGCAAAGACACTAAGTCTTTCCATGGTTAATTTTGGAATGAACTGGGACTCTCAATTTTGGGTACCCTGAATATCTCCTCCCCTTGAGAGTGAACTAAAATAATGTTCTCACTCAGTTACATTTGCTGGGGGGTGGTATCTCTTCAAGGCACACTCAGAGCCAAAGTAAACAAACAAATTAAATCTAAAATAGAGTGAGAGGATAAGAGTAGGACCCTTTCAGAGAAGGATGGAAAAATAAACCTCCCATGTGATAGGATTTAAAATTTTCTTCAGAGTCTCCTCTGCTATTCTTAGTACCCAAACAATTCTATCCATTTTGTTTTGCCTCTCCATCTTGTGGTTTCTTTAAAAAGCAACATGTGTTTAATCAACCTATAATATTATTCATATATCATCACCCCCGTAGCACTGTCTGGAGACCTGACTAATGGTGGTTAGGTACATCAGCATTTTCTGATTTATAACTTCACTGCTCCTTAAATCAAAGACAACAGAGCTGCTTCCCCAGATTGGAGCAAGGAAAGCTCTCCTGCCTTGTCCCTCTCATCACATCCCCTGTCTTGCTGACATGCTCTATTTGTGCTGCTTGTGTTCCTGTTTATGGCTCAGAAATGTACTTGTTTATAGAACCCGTTCAATGCCCTATTCATCTCCAGAAGCTAAGTGTGTTGAAATTAAAAGGCTGTGCTTGAATTTGATAAGTGAAATGATAGAGGATGGAAGGTCTAAACAGCTTTATCTTAGGCCCTTATAAAAGGCCCTAAAATTCAAACATCGCCTCTGACATTCTTCCTGCTCCTACCAAAAATAGATGGCAAGTTTGAACTTCACTGAAACAGCTGTTTCTGGCTATGATCAGTGTCTCTGACAAATAAAACCACACAGAACAGAAGGCTCCCTGGCCTGATCGCATCTCTGCTTCTCTTGGAGACCTTCCATTCACACCACAAAGGGAAAGGGCGAGAAGCACGGTTTCCCCTCCCGACAGAACCACTAGGGTTTGCATTTCTCTTGCTACCCCAGGCCCCCTTCCGGGCCACAGGAGTTCAATACAGACATTTTCAGATCCACAAACTACTTTTACCTTACAAGAAAACCTTGAGTTCAAAGTAATCAGAGTAAGAAACACATGGAAGGTTTCATGTTACGTGATTAGCTTGTATCCTACTTCCAAATCAATCAGTCTGTTCCAAATCCTCCCCCGCCCATTCAGCTGCCTGCACACTTTGATAAACAGGTTATTACTGCCTTTCCTACTGGGTTACTCTTTCACTGCCCAACATGGAGTGAGCCATGAACCTCAGTGATCTTGACCTTTGAAAGGAGGATGCTTTTCTGTCTTGGTCACAATTACCCTCTTTGTTTCAAGTTGCAACTAATCTCCTCCTGTGCTGAGCTCCATAACTTGCCAAGGTCTCCTGAACTCTGAGTCCAGAACTTCTCCCCAGCTCAGGGTAAAAAGCACCCTGCAGGGTGCCCTTGAACTTCCACGCTCATCATTTCTCCATTATTCACCTTCTTCAGTGCCTCCCCCACCCCAACTCTGGCCCTACTACTAATTCTAAATAGCTGGCTCTCCATCTCCCCACCAGGCTTCACTTTCTTCTTTAAAAAGAACCAAGTAAGCTTCTTTCTCGCCATTTCTCCCCGTATGGTCTCTGTCCCTACTTTACCTTTTGAACTCAGAGGTTCCCTGAAACTCCCCCTCTTTCATAACTCTCCTCCCCATCACCAGTCTTCAGAGGAGTATGCAATTAATTGGGAATCTGAAAACTTAAGCCTACAGGTGTTTTCTTCCTGTGTTCCCCAAACTCCAGATTTGCGGGTTGTCAAATCCACTGGAACTCCCTCTACAGTCCTGCTCACTCTCCAGGGATGAATGTGAAGTAGCTCCAATCTTCTCTCTTTAAAAGGCAAGTTTATGTGTAAGGGGCCTTGCAAAGGGTACAATTTGTGGAGGCTGTAACCACAGCCTTGAATTCAAATGTCAAAACACCTCCCTGCTTATGCACGTACAATGGACAACAGGCTGGTGTTCTGCTGTCCAAGCTACTGTAGTTAACAAACATGTATCTAGAACCTGAACCATGCGGTACAGCAGGGACTGGCACAATATTGTAAATCAACTATTCTTCAATAAATAAATAAATAGAAACTAAACCAACTGCCACATATTTCTGTCACCTTAAGAGGGTTTAATAGCACAAACACAGCCTTGGCTCAGGGCAACCGTGAAGTAGACTCAGGCTGTCTTTAGTGAATTCCACCCTCCACTCTCTGGGCCCCTTTCTTCTTTGTACCCTTCCCTGGTGCCCATCACCTAGCCCATTCTTACTCACAACTGGCTTAAGGTAATAACAACTTAAAAGAGGATTTTTATACCACTGTGGACGTCCAGGTGGTGGAAATGGAGAAGCCGACAGCTCAGCCTGATACAGTGACCCTGATGGCATAGCAAGGGCACTGAAAGCAGGGGCAGCCTCCAACGTCCTTGCACTACACACCACCCCTGAGAGGGAGACTTCACTCTTCTACCTTCTCCCTCTCAGACTCACAAGAAGAGGACCTATCCCCACACTTGGGAAAATGTTAGGAAATGACAGAGCCATGCCCACAATCCTAGAGTATAACCATCTAGCCCCTTATCCTAGAGATTACTCTTCTTCACAGAACGTACCCCTGAGATTCTAGCATGTTCTGTGTGTTGATTTCGTGGTCTGCCTCCCCCACTAGAATGTCTACTCCACGAGGATGGGAGCCACAGTCGGTTTGTTCACCAGTGAATCCTCGTGCCTGGAATAACTGGTGCCCTGAGAGCCCTCACCAGACAAGAGCTGGATGAAGGGACCAGTCTAGTCATGGTCATCTCTTCCTTTCAGTTTTGCAGATAATGGCTTATCAGACACGATGCCGAGATTCAAACTCCTGGCGGGAAAATAGTTTACTTAAATCAATCTTCCACTCCAAGTTCCCATTTCCTCATCTCCTTGAACCCTGAGATGGGGAAGAAGGGAGGAACTGAGATGGAAAGGAGAAGGAGAGGAAGAGGGCAAAGGGAAGAAGGAAGAGGAGAAGAAAAAAACATTCAAAGCAAAATGCAGATACTGTTTAGTTTTCCAGGTATTTTCTGTCTACTGTCTAAATCATATGGAAGAGGAATCAGGCTCAACAATTCATAATTATCCTGTGTAACTAAAACAGGGCCAGGACAGAGAAGGTGCTCAACAAATGACATTGAAGGAACCAATGAGTAAATAAATGAATTCATAAAAGTTTGAGAGTAAGGTAAATTAACAACAGCAGATTTTACTGCCATGTATCAACTCAGTTTTCAAATTAAAAACAACTCCTTAGTAAAGTGTTTTAAAGGTACGAAGTACTTGCCATTAGTTAAAATTCTTATCTGTTTCTCACTGACTGTTCCTGATGAAAATGTGTGAAGACAACAGTATAAGAAGGTATGATGTCACTAATCCTAGGCTGATGATAAGCATTCACTCTCCAGTATAATAAACAATGTACCACATCATCAAGTGAACCCCAATCTTTCCACTCATATTTCATTTCAAATCTGAATGGCACCATTGAGAGTATTTTGGTAACATATAAATTCATAAAAATTAGACAATATCAATTTAATAAGACTGAAATTCCTGAGGAGGCTGCTTTGATTTAGCACCTAAACAACAAATCTAAATGCTTTGGAAATTTAAAGCCAAGCACTTTGGGCTTTTAAATGGCTCCAGCATGACCTGTCCCCAGTTTTATTTATGGAGGCTCAAGTTCATTGTACAACTCAATTAGGGCAACAAGATAGTACATACTTCAAAAGAAATCCATTATCTCCTTGACTACAGAAATAAACTCACATTTACTACATATGTAAAATGTTCTCTGCTAAGTCATTCATAAAGAAGTAATAAAGCCATGTGGTACAAAATGTAACAATACAGTATAAAACATGATCTAAATTTTAAAAAGGTAAAGTATGAAACAAGATACACTAACCTGGAAACATCACAGCTCCAGTACACAATCCAACAAATTTCCTACTCTGTTCTCTAGTCTTTATCACAATCACACAAACTGTTCTGGAGTAACCTTTCACATGAATTTTAAATGGTGCCACTTCACTGCTGAAGAACCTACAATAGTTCTCCACAGCGTTTGTAAAATCAAATCTATATTCCTTAACTCTCCATTATTTTGTCCCCAACTTCATTCACCTTTTCATCAGCTTTTATCATTCCCTCAAATAATATTAAAGATAAAAGCAGCCCACATTGATAACAACTAATGGCCTTGAACTATATTAGGCAATTAACCAACATTTTTCTATACACTATACTTTCAACCACTCCACAAGATGGATATTATAATATCCTTCTTACAAGTAAGAATATTGAGACACAGATAAGTTAGGTAAATTATGTAAGTTACACAGTTAGTCACTTGGAGAGCTAGAGTTTGAACTCATATCTGTCTGGCTAATGATTAGTGGAATCCAAAATGGGTACGGAAATGAATGAAGCCTGAAGACAATCGAGAGACCAGAGAAAGCCATAGGAATAACGGAGAACACCAATGAAATTTAAGAGCAGATTTCATGGGTACAAGGAAATAAGAAAGGTAGAAGGACTCGGGGTGTGCTTGCAGAATGAGATTTTGGGATTAAGGATTCCTGAGGGTAGCATGACTTGGCCAGGGGTACACATGGCTGAGTGGAATAATGATAAGAGCTCCTGAGAATGAAGTCAACCAGGTGAGAATTACAGCTGCCTAGAATGAAGGTAACATCTGAAGTGCAAACAAGATTGTGGGGCGAAGTTCCGTTTAAACAGTGTGGAGTACGCTATGAAGACGGATATTGACGTCTCCAAGGCTGTGCCTTCAATGGGAGTTGGAAGACTGTGGAAGCCTTGACAGGAAAACTGTTTGCAAGTAAAAAGAGCAATGGTCCGTAAGTGGCTCCAGAGAAACAAGAGGTTTTCAATATTGCTCCAAGGATCAGGATATAGACTATAGTGCGTGAAGGTTTTTACAGACTGATATGGAAGGAAATGTTCCTTCTTTTCCATTCATATATAAAATGAATTCCAAAATGTGAATGAATCATAGGCAGGTAAGATTACATGTGGCCATTCCCTGGTTTTCTTTAAAATGCAAGATGCCTGGTATTTGCGTGCAGTTATAGATACGCATACAGAATGCGATGGAATCTGGCACGGCCATAAATTTAGAGACTGGAAAGAACATTGGCAGAAGCACGTGGGTCGTTCTTGTCATATAACACTGCCCTCCTTTCAGCTTTCCCCACCTAGAGCTTCACACGTAATTTTCGATGATTCTGCAAGGACAGAGTATTTTAACATAATGAAACATAACTAAATTGCTTGAGACTGAACCAGATCATTCAGTGAAGCTATATCACGTCCCCAGTAAGAGGATGTAAGTTGCCTTTTGGACTGAACATGACAAACCAAACAATGCTTTCTGAAAATTTCTCACTCATCATTTTGAAACTTTTTTTTCCTACTACTCATCTCCCACACAGAAGGTGGTTCCTATAACATTCACAATTTCTTGTAAGTGGTATTATTTAGTCTAAAAGGTTGTAAAGCACAGGGCACTTTTCCATCCATTATAGTATAAGCCTGCAAACCCCCCAAGCAAGTAACTGAATTTCACCAGTGTGTGTGTGTTCAGAAATAGGGCCAGGCACCTGGTCTCTATTAAGATCCTAGAGCCCTAGTGAACTTGGCCAGGCAGAGCCGCACCAGAGCCTCCCCGGACACCGGCCAAATGGAGAAGGGGAAGAGAAAGACTTGGGGACACAGATAAAGGAAGGAAGGTATAGTAAAGCAGACACAAAGACAGAAACACAGGAAATCTGGACCATCGATAGACAATATCCTGTTTAACCCTCCATGCGTCATAAAACCCAACACAGGGATGGTCATAAATTCGTTTAACATACAATAGAGTAAGTGTATAATATAAATCACAACAATATAATATTAAAGAGTCTTATTAGCATGAATCCAGCGCTTGCTTTTAACTAAGCAAAGCACAGTTAATAAAGCTTTATTTCAAATGGCCATGACTTCACTTATTACTATTAAACAAATGTGGAACTTAAATCTCAAAGTAATGCGGCAGAAACAGTGAACACTTTCAGCACGGAGGTGACTTTTAGCATACAGTTTTGGCTGGGTGTGAAAGAGATACAGAATAGTAGCAGCTTCCACTGATGTTCCTCTCCCTCTCACCTAAAAGTATAGCAGCTCTAGTCTACGAGGTGGTGAATGACTGAGGCTCCTTTTTTCTTGGGGTTTGGCCATTCCTATGCCATAGCTCTCCTCCCCGTGGCCCAAGATGACTCAAAACCACTGTAGTCAGCAGGGAGCAGGAAAAGGGGGGAGAGGAGGGCATGTGGCCTCCCTTTAAGGACATGATCTAGAAGCCTCACTTCTATTCACATCCAATAAGTCAGAACTTACTCACAAGGCCGCATCAGGTCCACGCGAGCCCAGGAAATACTCTTTACTATGGGTGGATAAAAATGGGGGAACATACAATGAAAGAAAGGAGCAAAATGAATTTTCAGAACACTTAACAGTCTTAAATAGAGATGACAATGGAAACTACAAAATAATTTTCACTAGATATTAATTGAAGTTTCACTGAGTGAATTAAGCCAAATTAGAACACTTTTCCTTAAAGGAAAAAACATATTAAGAGAGAAGCCAAACTACATTAAAGGTAGGATTGTATGAAATACTAAACATCTTTTAAAACTACCACCAAAATGGATATTTTCCCATTTTAGTTTCAAGCTCTTTTTAGCATAGAATAGAAAACACACAAATATGCATCAATAAGCTTAAATAACATTACTCTTGACCCCGGGGCGAAATACCCTCTACCTTTCTTTCCGTGATAAATTTAGAAGCAAAAGATGATTATACATAAAACATAAATTGAAGTTTCTTAAATAAACTTTCTCATCTGAACACAACCTACGTGGATCTTTAAAAATAAGCAGCAGGTCTAAGGTATCTTAGCCCTGAGTCCAGAAAAGGTCAAAGGAAGTTTTACACCACTTTCTCCAGGCACATTTCAAGATCTCACCTACATCAGCAGTAATGAGGTAGTTCAAAAAGGTGAGAAAACATTTCAACCACAATGGAACAGAAGCTTCTAGGGAACTTCTATGCCAAATTTCTAGACCAGAAAATTTAACATGAACAACGTGCTGCAATTCTTTTTAAGTTATAGTCTTCCTGCAAACAAAGAACAATTTAAGTAACAATCAGTTTTTTTCTCCTATCCCCCTATATAGTAACTGCTAAAGAGACACTGTAATATCCCCTAATGTAATGATAAAATAATGTTTTAAAATATCATTTTTATAAAGCTCATGAAATATGTCTACTTCAGGAAATAGAGGTAACTTTTTCAATCTGGTTTTGGACCTTATGACAAACTTTAGCATCAAATACTCAGGTGAAACAGATATAATGAATACTGTTTGTCTATACGATTGTTTTCTCATAGTGAAGGCAGAAGATCAACTCCTACACACAAAACTGAAGCTGTCTTCATGATATGGAAGATCTCCTTCTAAAATCAAAATTCTCTATCTCTTTCTTCTCCATTTCTATGGGAATAAGACTCAATATCAGTAGTAATTCCTAACCCTGTGTCACTTCACAATTCTCCCAAACTATCTTTAGGGTGAAACTAAATTCTAAAAAGAAAATCCTTTCAAAGTTAGTTAGCATTTACTTTCGTTTAAAATTTCCTGTCACTTAGTCTAGCATAGTACATAAAAATTTTTAAGATACATTATTATGATTCTGGAAATATTTCTTCACATTTATTGATCATCCCCCTGTAGGAGAAATTCCTGCTGTTGAAAGCCATTACAAGAAGGGCAAATTATTTATTACTGCTGAAAATTTAAATCAATGCAGCCCTAATAACAGTACTTGAAATGCTATCTTCAAATACTGACAGTTTTGACTTAAAGGGATATCTCGTTTCATATGTAATTATGTAGTTAGCACACCTGTAAACCCAAGAACCCTAACAATCAAATGTAGTTGACTTGCCGCCATTTTCACTGGAACACTTACTCAGGAATTCTACTGCTTTAGATGTTAAGAAACAAGTAAGAGAGCAACAATTTACAGTTATAATCTGTACTTTCTACGCCTCCACCATAATGCATTGTTGTCAACATCAAAACAACTTTTAAGACTGTCTGTGGGGCGGCCGAGGTCCCCACGCACCGGTGTCCTCACGCTCGACCGCGCGCTCCATGCGGCCGCCCACCATGTCTGGACACTTTCTGCTCGTGCCCATCCCCGAGTCCTCCTCCGACTACCTCCTGCCCAAGGACATCAAACTGGCCGTGCTGGGCGCCGGCCGCGTGGGCAAGAGCGCAATGATTGTGCGCTTCCTGACCAAGAGATTCATTGGCGATTATGAGCCGAACACAGGCAAGTTGTACTCGCGGCTCGTGTGCGTGGAGGGAGACCAGCTCTCCCTGCAGATCCAGGACACTCCCGGGGGCATCCAGGTCCAAGACAGCCTCAGCCCGGCAGTCGACTCCCTGTCCAAGTGCGTGCAGTGGGCAGAGGGCTTCCTGCTGGTCTATTCCATCACGGACTATGACAGCTACCTGTCTATCCGCCCCCTGTACCAGCACATCCGGAAGGTCCACCCCGACTCTAAAGCCCCCGTCATCATCGTGGGCAACAAGGGGGACCTTCTGCACGCCCGACAGGTGCACACCCGTGACGGCATCCAACTGGCCAACGAGCTGGGCAGCCTGTTCCTGGAAATTTCCACCAGTGAAAACTACGAAGATGTCTGTGATGTGTTTCAGCATCTCTGCAAAGAAGTGAGCAAGCTGCACAGCCTCGGTGGGGAGAGGAGAAGAGCCTCCATCATCCCCCGGCCACGTTCTCCCAACATGCAGGACCTGAAGAGGCGCTTCAAGCAGGCTCTCTCCTCCAAAGCCAAGGCCCCCTCCACCCTGGGGTAGACCCGTCTCCACTGGATGGACTCGTCCCCTTTTTATCATGCATTCATGCAGCTGAGAAGACTGGGGGTCACCCTTTTTAATCACACATTCAGAGTTTATTTTTATACAAACTATTGGTTTTCAAGTGTATGTGTATTTCTGAAAATGCAAATGGTGATTGCCTAGAAGTTGGGTAGAGTTTTTTTTTTTTTAATAAAAGATTTTTTTTAAACTGTAAAAAAAAAAAAAGACTGTCTGTGGTATGATCACTGTATAATTCGTCAAAAATCATGACGGGAAGAGCCTTCTAATAAAGCCATTGAGGGCTTCCCTGGTGGTGCAGTGGTTAAGAATCCACCTGCCAATGCAGGGGACATGGGTTCGAGCCCTGGTCCAGGAAGATCCCACATGCTGCAGAGCAACTAAGCCCGTGCGCCACAGCTACTGAGCCTGCGCTCTAGAGCCCATGAGCCACAACTACTGAGCCCGCGTGCCACAGCTACTGAAGCCCACGCACCTAGAGCCCGTGCTCCGCAACAAGAGAAGCCACCACAGTGAGAAGCCCGTGCAGCACAATGAAGAGTAGCCCCCGCTCGCCACAACTAGAAAAAGCCCACGCGCAGCAAAAACACCCACCACAGCCATAAATAAATAAATAAATTTATTTATTTATTTAAAATAAATAAATAAAGCCATTGAATACGTGTCCAAAATTGCCTAATAAGGTTGGCCCTTGTCTATACGACAGATGTTTAGATCCTTGTACTTCATTTCCTAGAGGAAGCAACATTTCCTATCAAAGGCTTTTCCTCTGTATGTAATACCTCCCCTGAATCAGCAATACAAGGATCTGAATGTTTTTCTTCTGAGAGGGAATGTGATGGTAACCTTGATACAGGGTCAATCATATGAAGCATCACATAATAACAAGAAAGATCAATCAGATCTTGATGAGAGAGAGAGGACACAGATAAGAACTACATTTTTTTTCTTTTAAGGAACCATCTCTGTCTCTCAAAGTTTGTTTCAAAACAAACAAGCAAACAACCCTGCAGTCTAAGATTATATTTTAAAGTTGAAGTTATAAGACAGTAAAATATCCGATTATATCATTTCAGAGACAAAACCATTTTAGGGTAGCAAAGTAAGACACACACCTGCATATAATCAAACACTTATCTCAGGAGGAGCCTAATGGGAAGTGCAACGTCTACTGGACATTCAATCAGGGCACAATGAAGAAAACTCACCAAACTTAAAAGTCAAACTCTGTTCTCAAAATCTGGGTCGATTCTTTTAGGTGTTCATTGAGTGCCCAGTGTGCATATGGCATGTGATCTAGTACAAAGCTGAAACAAGTGAAGCACCAAACGTACTAATCAGTAACACCAAACTTCAAAATGAACAAATAACAGTGAATACCCAAAATGCAAAACTTAGTCATTTAAATATGAAATTGTATGGTACACTATTAATTTCCATTCTTTCTTTTCTTATTGATGTATACTCTCCCCTCTACCCCTCATCAGAAACATAACCATGCTCGTGGTTGAAAAATCAGAAGAGAAAAAGAAAAGTATAAAAAGGTAACCAAAATCACCAGATTCCCACCCTGCTGAGATACATAATACCTGGGAACCCCAACACAATATGCTTTCTCACACTCTCAGCTAGGTGTGACCTCCCACTCCTTTAAAATGTCTTCCATGACACTCTCGCCCTGCCTGTATCTAACTGCTACTCCTACATAACTCTCCACCCAAGTCTTCCCTGACCCCCAAGTCAGCTCAGGTGCCCTCCTGTGAGTCTGGAGGACCCTAAATGTCCCTCAACTAGATACAGTACATTGAAGAACCAAGATAGAACTCTGCTTCTACATTACCAACTACCATGTTCTGACAAATAGTAAAAGCTTTTTCAAAAAACTCAAATTCTAGCACTCAATTATTCAGAAAATGCTTCAGGATTAAGAACTTCAATTATACCTTGAAAGATAGGTAACACACTTGGGAAAAGAAAGAAACCATCAGCAAACATTCAAAATACTAATTGGGTGGGAAAACCTATTTTAGATTGGGTGGGCAAATAAGACCCATCTAAGGAGGTGATACTTACACTTGGATCTTTGCCCCTCCTCTAAAAATGTGAAGACTCAGGGGAAGAGCTCTTCAGGAAGTGGAAGCAACCTGAAGAGGCAACAAGGTAGGAAGATCTTGGCACAATCCAGGAATTGAAATCAGACAGTAAGCCTGAAGTTTAAATGTTATTCAAGAGTAAGCAAGAGAGAGCTTCCCTGATGGCGCAGTGGTTGAGAGTCCGCCTGCTGATGCAGAGGACACGGGTTCGTGCCCCGGTCCGGGAAAATCCCACATGCCGCGGAGCGGCTGGGCCCGTGAGCCATGGCCGCTGAGCCTGCGTGTCCGGAGCCTGTGCTCCGCAACGGGAGAGACCACAGCAGTGAGAGGCCCGCGTACGGCAAAAAAAAAAAAAAAAAAAAGTAAGCAAGAGAGTAACATGATTTTCTTTTTAAACTGTTTCAAATTAAGAGTACCAAATAAACAAAGCTATAAAGAGGGAATACTGTATGAGATACTGAGTAATGGTTAGAGGTACAGAATATGGTTCAGAAAAGTAGGAGGAAACCAAAAAGCTAGTCAAAGTGTTTCAGGTTGATATACCTGGAAACAAGGAACCAGTAAAATAAAAAATTATTTAAAAAATAATCTGGCATGATATAATTATTTTCTTAAAAGATGGCAATTCTTTCAAAAAGATATAAAGTAACACTTGAATACTATCCACCTGTTTCATGAAGAGAGGTGTGTGCCAAAGACCCCTGTATATATTCATAATATTATGTTCATTAACTTCAGAGTTATAACCAAGAAATTACCCCATAGTGCTTTTGTCACAGAGATTTTGAAATTTTATTTAATTTGCATTAAGAAGAAACATAACATGGATGCATCAGGTTCCAGTTTCATGCTTCTCAGCAAAACTTTTAAATATGCTAATTTTAAGCAGTAAAGTACAATAAATAATTAAATATGTGGAAAGTGGTTTCACTTGTAAATCTGAGGTTTTTGTGCTATTTGGTTCTATGTTAAAACAGATTCTGGACCCTGGTTCTAATTATGGATCAACAGGCAAAAAGAGTGATGCATGTGGCTCCAAGGCCCTTTTCATCATTTCTAGAATGTCACATGAAAATATAATCCTCAACTGATTAAAAGAAGTATCTCTGGACCATAACAAGATTAACAAGCCCAATTTAATTCAATTTCTCCAGCTTAATAACTATTAAATTTCTCCTTCCATTACCAGAAAGAAAATAAAACTAGATAGAATAACAACAATAAAAACCAATGTCAGGAGCTTCCCTGGTGGCGCAGTGGCTAAGAATCTTCCTGCCAATGCAAGGGATATGGGTTCGAGCCCTGGCCTGGGAAGAAGTCACATGCCACGGAGCAACTAAGCCCGTGCGCCACAACTACTGAGCCTGCGCTCTAGAGCCTGCAAGCCACAAATACTGAGCCCACGTGCCACAACTACTGAAGCCTGCGCGCCTAGAGCCCATGCTCTACAACAAGAGAAGCCATGACAATGAGAAGCCCGCGCACAGCAACAAAGAGTAGCCCAAGCTCACCGCAACTAGAGAAAGCCCACACGCAGCAACGAAGACCCAACACAGCCATAAATAAATAAATAAATAAATGTATTAAAAAAAAAAATATATCAGTGACAGCTCCTGTCTGGGTAGAGGTTTAATGATGCCTACAATTTCATGATGCTGCTTAAATAGCATATAGGTTGAGATTAGTGTATATTCACCCCTCATTCCTTTAATACACAGGTATTGAGTACCTACTATGTGTAGGAACCGGAGTAGGCACCGGGGAGAGAGCAGTGAAGAAAAGAAAGAACATTATACATGGTTTATGATAGGATCTGGAAAGAAGAGAATAGAGGACCACGACAGAAAATAATGTACAGAACAATTTAGAGTGATCGGTCAAGGAAGGCCTCTCTGAGGAACTGACATTTAAGTTACAATCTAAAGGATGAGCAAGAGTTAGACAGATAGTGGAAAACATTTCAGGCAGATGAAGCTGTGGATGTGGAGCTTCTACAGGCCTGAAACACTGAAAAATGGTAAATGGCTAGAGCAAAAAGACCTGAGGGAGACTGATTTGAGATGGGGCTAGAAAAGCAAAGGATGAAGAAATATAAAAGATAAACCACTCATATGAGTAAATAGTGCTTTGCATAGTGTTATTACTCAAGGTTATAGCCATCAGTTTCCATTCATTTCCACCAGATACTCTTGTATAATGAGAATAGATTTTGAGGCCAGCTAATAAAAATGACAACTCACTCAGCATGATGGTTCTGGAGAACGTTCCAGACTCTTGCTTCAAGAAGAATAGTGAAAGACCAAACACCTTTCTCTGGGACAAATAGGCTTATAACTTCCATGACCAGTTAAAACTAAAGACAAAATTGGAAACTTTAATGCAAGATAAAAATTAGTGATTTTTACTCCTTTTACAACTCATTTGGCTTTCAAACACTTAGTAGGATATTTTCTTTCTGCTTTTAACCAATATCGTTTTCTAAATAAGAAATGCTGTTAAGATCTGTTTTCGGTATTGTAAGTATATATGTTTGAGTTTAATTCTGATTTTAAAAAAAAGTAAGACACATTCTTAAGCATTTTCCTTACAATTCAAATAATTTTATTACTCATCAAAATTTCAAAAATCTGATATGCTTCTCTTTTAAATCTACTGACATCAGTAATGAACAACTCAGAGATAAGTTTTCTCTTTAAATCTTGGAGCAACATAAATTTTAAAATGAAAATTCTATGCTTTATATAAGTTTCCTCTGAAATAGTTAAACAATCACTAAAGACCAGTATTCCAAAAGAATCAGAACTTGATAATTAAGTGAAACCTTTAATTAAAAAAAAAACTGAAAAGTTACTATTTTTCTAGATCTTAAGATTACCAGGTCCAGAATAAACTGGCTTCCTCAAATTATCCATTAAAATAGTCTTTCTGGTTTACTACTGATTTTTTCTCTTTTTTACCACAAAAGAGATCTTTAACTCTACTTCATCATAAACTATATCAACCAAAACACCCTCATTGTACATTAAAATGAGCTCAAAAATTTGAAAACAAAACGTTAAGGACTGGGTTAACCTCTAATAATAAAAGAACAGACTACATAGGGAACATCAAGCCTAGAATGTCAGGACTCCGCACTTCTTTTACTGTATTGACTTCATCTGGAGAAATAGTTCTTCAAACTCCTTAATATGCAATGGTACAGCAGACTTTCTGATGGTAATTTTCCAAGGCTTTCACTCAGAATCCAAGACACTATTTCCTACATAGTCGTACACAGTAGGTGGTACTATTCAGATAAGCAATGTTAAGTGCTACTTAAATCGACAAAAGAGCTGAAGGAAGCATAAATATATTCCTAGCAATTGAAGAGAAACCAGGAGGTTAATATAACTAAATGGGAGGGGGGTGCTACATAATATTGATATCATGCTGTATTTACAACAAACTTTAGCACAAAATTCTCTATATAAATTAATTACAAACCCAAAATGAGAAGGAAACAAAAAGGACTCAATCATGTTAAAAAACAAAACGAAACATATAATGTATGCAGTCTTTTTCAAAATTCTTATGTTTTCTCTAAGTGTATACCAATTAAAGAAAGTCAATTTTCAATTTTAACTTTACTACTACTACCATATCAAGAGAGGCTCTACATTCTTCAGAAATGCTGTCCTCTTGAGGGGAAGTCATCTACTGGACCTTTCATTGGAAGCTTTTCTTACTCACCAAACTGTGAATACATGCTATCCCCAGAGCTGGTGAGTTGTACACTTTGTAACATTTTGCAACTGAAGGACAGTCTGCCTTCTGCATATCACTTGTTAACCTCTATGAACTATCAGCACCAGCTCTTTATTTTTATTTTAATGGTGAGAAGCAAATGTTTATCCAAGATCTTCATATTATTCATACAGATGAAAAGAAATAGGTAATTCTACAAAGAATAACCTAAAAAGGCATCATATATGAATTTATTTTCCTATACCATGAATAGCTCTAAAAACTAGCTTCAGGGGCTTCCCTGGTGGTGCAGTGGTTGGGAGTCCACCTGCCGGTGCGGGGGACACAGGTTCGTGCCCCGGTCTGGGGGGGGTCCCGCGTGCCGTGGAGCGGCTGGGCCCGTGAGCCATGGCCACTGAGCCTGCGCTCCGCAATGGGAGATGCCACGGCAGTGAGAGGCCCGCGTACCACAAAAAAAAAATAAAAAAAATAAAAATAAAAACTAGCTTCAATCTAAAAAAAAAACTCAAGTCATATTTCACAGAAATTCTTTGTGAAAACTGAAGAACTGAATTTTGAATTATCTGTAACAACTACTATCTCACAGTGAAGAAAATCTCCAGTAGAGCTATGGGAAATTAAAAATAATCACCATGGGGACCTCCCTGGTGGTCCAGTGGTTAAGACTTCGCCTTCCAATGCAGGAGGTGTGGGTTTGATCCCTGGTCAGGGAGCTAAGATCCCACATGCCTCAGGGCCAAAACACCAAAACTTAAAACAGAAGCAATATTGTAACAAATTCAATAAAGACTTTAAAAATGGTCCACATAAATAAATAAATAAAACAACCCTGTTTTAAAAAATAATAATCATCATCATGAAGAAAAATGAACATGAGCTTACTAAAAAAGGAGAGATAAGGTATCAGTAGGAATTTTAAAATGTTTAAACCAACTTAATTCTGAACTCCAACTAGGAATTTTAAATAATATTATTTAAAATTACATAGAAAAATAGTTTTATTCTAAGGCACACTGGGACCCAGAAAACTTTTCACACTCTTAAAAATATAACCTACTAGTTCCCCATGAAGTCTCAACTACATGCAGTAGATCCTGCTTCTGTCAAAGCTTCAATGACCTGTAGTGAATTGGAAACTTCCTAAAATAACATATAATTAAAATTCTTTACAGTAGTCTGAGATTGTAACACAGTAAATAAAGTCCCGTTCTCACCTTGTTTACTTGCCATCTGTCTCTTTCTTAAATGTCAAGTACTGAAAATACGAAAGAATTCTAGTTATTTTACTCCCACATAAATGACAATTTACAATAAATGCATACTAAGAAGACATTAACTTGCTGTGGGAACGATGCCACACGTATAGCAGAGGAAGTAAATAAAGAGCAGTTACATAACGGAAAGTTGTCAGGGACAAAAGACATCCACACTGATCTTTAAATGTAATGGGTACTTTGGGTGACTAGAGGAAAATATTGTTTGCCTTTTGTGTCTCATCTACAAAACTTTTCCTTCCAACCATAAAGTCCTGCCAAAGATGTACTAGGACCACCATGTTGCACAACTTCCTGGAGTGCCATTTCTCTAAGGAAACAGTAAAAGGGTCAAGACAGATCTGCCTAGGCCACCTTCCCTCTGTCAATGGTTTCTGAAATCAGAAGACCCATTCAGATGCTACCAAAGACTTCCTCATCCCCGATCAAAAAGATCTACTGTGGTTATCTGTGTCTAAAACCACCACCCTGGAAATGAAATGTGGATTTGGGAGCGTCCCCAATCTTGCCAAAATAAATAACATTAAATTGTATTATGTAAGAAGAACTATTAAGATAAATGGAAAAGAACAACTCAAGGAGGGAGGTTCCCAAATTAGTTTGGGGAGATACCGTGAAGACATCACAGAGGCAACACGAAACAAAACAGAGGATATAATCTTAAGGACCGGGTTTTGACCTCCAGAGTTATAGGAAGAGGAAAATTATTTGGCAAAGATTTCCGGGCAGGTTTCAGCATTAAAATATGGCCTGAGAAATGGATGGATCATGGCCAATCAAAATGGTAAAGTTGAGATTACTGACATCCCACACTAGTTAACTTACAAAAACACACAAAACCACCCCCACCTTGGTATAGTGAGTCAAAACAAACTGCTGACAAATCCTCACAGCTATGTGAGGGGGCCGTAACAATGATACACAGTGAGAACACACATGTCTCTGTTTTCCTTTAAAGTCTGTTTCTAAGTCTGCATGGTTGATGTAAGAGAACAGCAATTCCTTTCTGTAAAAGCTCTGTCTACATATTCAAAATGTCTCAGATGTCCCTCAGAGCTGGTATGCTCGTGACCCACCCCCCCAAAAAAAGTTTAAAAAGCTTTCAGCTTTACAGCAAGAATACCAGATCTAACTGTCCAACCCTGTCTTTTAAAAGGGAAGAAAAAAAGATGGCGGTTAAGGAAATACATAAATACCAAAAAAAAAAAAATCTTAGCTAAAAATTGAAAACGAATTTTCAAGTTTCAAAATCCTTATCTGTAACAGGGAACTCCATCAGTAACAACACAAGATGATCACCATAATAAGACTTTTTTTCATTTGTGCACATGTATTTATACACTCCCTGAAGAGTCGTGAAATGATATAATGACGATCTGCTGCACAGCAAGTAATGAAGAGGATGAAGCACTTCTGTCAATAATATACACCAAACGAAACTGGACTATTCATGTCGAAAGCATAGAGTTTGGGAGGATTCCCCAGTTGCTGAAAAGTTCTGTGCATTCAGGGTCATAAATACAACACAGCATAAAAACAAAAGCAGTCTTTGAAGAAATGTTAAAATAAGAGGAAGTGAAAACATTCGTAAGAGCTCAGATGGAAAGCTAGTATGTCAATAGGAAAGCTGTAAAATATGTTCACTGCCATGTGTAGTTTGTAGGAACAGGCAGCATGGTGGCACTATGAGTTTTTCAGGGGTTTATTTCATAGGTACTAAGGGTAGCCATAAGGACACTCCATTAAAGTGATTCCAAATCGTAGTAATTTCATCAACTTTATCCAAAAGTGTCACTACATTAAGGATATTTTGCATACACAAAGAATTAAAAATTGGGAATTCCCTGGTGGTCCAGTGGTTAGGACTCCACGCTTCCACTGCAAGGTGCACGCATTCAATCCCTGGTCGGGGAACTAAGATCCCACAGGCCAGCCAAAAAAAAAAAAAAATTAAGAATTCCTGTAAAATATAACCATTCTACGATAAATAACAGTGGTATTACTGTGCTTATGGACATTTTCTTCCTTCTAAAATCAATGGCACTTATTGCCAAATCTGAAAAAGTTGATATTCAGAGTTTATCTACAAATTCTAAAAGCTAATAAGCCTTTGGACACTTCACCAGACAGTTTCCCATGTAACACTTTCATTTTCTCGTGTTTCTAGGCCCTAGTAGCTCATAAACAAGGAATAAATCAGAATTTTCAAATAATCCTACAGTAATTCTAGAGAAACAATCCTATATTTTCGTGAGTGTTGGCCACCTCTGAAGCACTGTTCTTGATACTGTGGGAGATACAAAGGAGAAGTGATTTTTGCCTTTAAACAACGTATAATGAGACATTTAAAATGACCTGTCTTATCAGCATTTTAAGATGGCAATATCTGACAATATACGGTTGGTTAAGGGTCACAAGAAAGGTCTTGATAAATGTCAGAGGGAAAAGAGATATTTTGGCTGGAGTGATCAGAAACTGCTGAGATAACATATGAATAGGGCAGAGTGGGAGCTTCAGCTATACCAATAATAAGAAAGAGGGTCTGCTAAATGGGGGGTGGGGGGACATAGGAAGATGAAGGGAAAATGGCAGGCTAAAAGGCTGGCATGCAAAGGTAAATTCCAAGGACAGTGATTAGGCCAATCTGAAAAGAATATTAAAAAGAATTTCAATCCTTTTTGTCCAACAAAACTCTTCCAAAAGCCTTTCAGAAACTTACCTGTCTTGGGATCCCTTAAAATGACTTACCATGCCGACACATATATATGGAATTTAAGAAAAAAAAATGTCATGAAGAACATAGGGGTAAGACAGGAATAAAGACACAGACCTACTAGAGAATGGACTTGAGGATATGGGGAGGGGGAAGGGTAAGCTGGGACAAAGTGAGAGAGTGGCTTGGACATATATACAGTACCAAACGTAAGGTAGATAGCTAGTGGGAAGCAGCCGCATAGCACAGGGAGATCAGCTCGGTGCTTTGTGACCGCCTGGAGGGGTGGGGTAGGGAGGGTGGGAGGGAGACGCAAAAGGGAGGGGATATGGGAACATATGTATATGTATAACTGATTAAATTTGTTATAAAGCAAAAAAAAAAAAAAAAAAAAAGACTTACCACTGGGAGTGGTCACCTACCTACAGTGGTGATAAAGGAAGCTTAGAAAAGTGAAAAGAGTTCTGAACAGATCTGGGCTTCTAGCCTCACCTGTGCCATTTCAATGATCCGAGGTGACTGTATACATAAAATGAGATGATTTGACTTGGGGATTTTAAGAGCAGGCAGGATAGCAGAAATAGCTAGGGTACTTTTAAAAACATGGAAACTCACATCCCAACTGGTAAAGGCAGAGGTATTGTAGGAAGTCAGGGACCTATACTTAACCATTCTAGAGGGTTAGAATGCATCATTTGGTCCATGGGCTATGTACAGAAGCCCTTAGATTAGATGATTGTCAAAGACATTAATGACATATTTTGTGTACCTTGTGTTTAAAACAAACAAACAAAAAAAACCCTACAAAAAAAGTTTAAATTTATCACACTTTAAAATTATATACAAATTAAACACATCATACTGCCACAAGATAGAAAATAGGGGTCTAATAAAGATTTAGCTCTCAATCATTGACTCCCTACCATTAACATTTTATTGTCCTCAGAAGGTCACAATGATCAGTAATTCATAAAGCATCACTAGCAGAACAGAACAGAAAATCAAGAGGAAGAAAATGTTTATGTTAAAAATGCCAAGTTTCTAAGACTGCCATAGAAGATTATATCAATAATGCAGGGGTCAGTAAACTTTTTCAATAAAGGCTCACATAGTAAATATTTTCAGCTTTGTGGGCCATATAGTCTCTGTGGCGACTACTGACGTCTGTCACTGTAGCCACAGAAAGACATGTCCAAGTACCACTGAAATTTTATTTACAGAAAGAAGCACAGGCTGGATCTGGCTTACAGGCTGTAGTTTACCAAATACTGGTAAAGTGGGTGAAAGATTGTGATAAATTACCAACTTTACGACTTCAGTTGCTTTATAAAAACAAAATTTTTACATATCCAACTCTGTGGAGAATAAACTAAAATTAGAATTATACAGGGGAAAAAAATCACAAAAAATTTGGTAAGGAGAATTCTCTGTTTCTTAGGACGTGAATCCGTACAAACCTACTTTAATCGGATAAATGAGACCTGTTTGACAAGAATAGAGATCTTTAGTCAAATTAAATTTTTCTCGAAAAGAATAAACTTGACAGCTCCACATGCTGTTACAACCATAGAAAATCAATATACCCCATAAAAAAACCTTTAGAACAAAAACTGAAATGTTTGCAGTACCTGCAAGATGAGTTAAATTTTATTTTCATTAATATATCTCAGCAAGGAAATACTTAGGTAACCTTTCCCATTTCCTCAAAGGAAAAGACTTCGCTCATCTGGAGAAACTAAAGTTTTAAAAGTCACAGGCAACATTTCTCTCTCTCTCTCAAACACACATGTAAATACAACAAAAAAACATGTTTCAGATAAACAGTCCTGAACCTAACTACTATAAGCTGTCTTGCAAAAAAAACAAACGTTCCTTTTACTGACCATCTGACATACGATATCAATAGTGGTTTAATGAAGATGAGAAAACACCTCATTTTCACAAGTATAAAATATGCTAATTGCTCAAATGAGTCTTCCTGAGACAATACCCTTCAGCTGCCAACAGCCGCAGGCTCACACATGCCGACTGGTAATAAGACATCATTTAGAAATACATCACACGTGAATATATAAAATTCCTGTAAAGTCATGTAACCTCCAATTTAGCTTCTCCAGACAGAAAATGGAACTGGAATACCTACCACACATTTCTGAGGTACGTTTGATTACAAAGATAATAATACAAGGCTTATAAAACATAATTTCAATCTTTCTTACCTATTGAAACTAATTATTTGCTTTCAATTACTTGGGTCTGAACATAAGTTTCCAGTCATCAAGGTTTAAAAGAGAATGAGGTATTATTCAATGAAAAAAGGAAACAGAATTGTTTTCTCTTTTAAAAGATAATGAGTTCAAGATGAAACTGTCTTAGTAAATTTGTTCCTTCTTTTAATTTTAAATATTTTTCTCTAGAAAGCCAACAAGAATAGAAAAAAATTTTATCTAAATGTTTTCACTATTGCTCTGGATATCACATTTTTCAGGCCTAAAAAGACCTAAGAGAATCTGCTGGAGGAACAAGTTGGTAGAAAGGTTCCTGGACAGCTTTTTGATCAATAATATAAAGAGAACAGGCATACATACCATTGCCCTTCTCTCCTCAGTCTTGTAGCCTTAAAAAAATATGGAGCTGCAGCAGGAATTCTACAGACATTAGGTGACTAGAATGAGGACAAACCCAACACCCTAAGGAAGGACATTACAAAGTCAGAAAGAGCTTAGTCTCTGACAGCACTGCTGAGAATTACATATCCCTATATATGTAAACTACTGTTGCTCAGGTACTATTACTTTTATCCAAACACATTCCTAGTTTATGCAATTTATATACTCAGCCCATGTTGATAAAACACTTTTAAAATTGTACTGTCCAAAATTTAGATTCTTTAAGGCAACAGTTGGCAAACCACAGCCCCCAGGCCAAATTTAGTCTACCACAATGTTTTTCTAAATAAAGTTTTATTAGAACACAGCCATTCCAATTTATTTAAATACTGTCTATGTCTGCTTTCCTACTATAAAGGCAGAGCTGACTAGTGACCAGGGACCTCGCAAAGTCTAAAATATTTACTGTCTAGCTCTGTACAGTCTGCTGACCCCTGGTTTAAGCCACTCAACATGCCATGTTCAGGAATAATTTACTCTTGTTTCCTAAAATCCTTGAGTTGATTCTCTAAAATCTTAATTTGAAATCATACTTACAATACTTTATATCTTAATAGTAAAGACACAAAGTGAACGTGAAGTGTAGTCTCCTCTATGCCACCAACATGGAAAATACCTCCCACATTTTTTTTTTAATTTGCAATACAGAAAACTTTGTAAACGCAGATTTAATGATGATGATGTAAGTCGTAATTAACTATTTTAATTAATCATCCAGAGCTTATCACAAAAATAAAAGAATAAAACAGGGATTCTTAATCAAGGGGTAATCAGGGCTACTATTAATATTGTAAATTAATTAAATATACATATTCATAGTACTAATAATTTCTAAAGAGATGGCATTTTATACATTGAAATCAATAAGAATGTTATAACAAGATACTTATAAGTTCACTTATTTCAATTTATATAAAAATTTTATTATTGATGAAAGTCAATTTCACCATGCTTTTCAATATATGCATAAAAATTAATCAATAAATTAATTCACTGAGCTTTTTATTATAAATCTGAAAAAAACACCTACAAAATTATTTGAGCTACAGACCCTTCAAAAAATAATTTTAAGTAATTTGTTTAGCATTATCTTCTACCGAGCAAAGTTTTTCACACTTTCATGACATATACTCTATTGAGTTTCAATTTTCTTTCCCTTCCATAGTATAAATTGTGCTGTATTCGGTCACTGTTATGGGTGAACTGTGCCCCCTAAAAAGATATGTTGAAATCCTTACCTCAACCCTACCTAGGAATGTAACCTTATTTAGAAATAGGGTCTCTGTAGATGTCATAAAGGTAAGATAGGGTCATTAGGCTAGGCCCTGAGTCATTATGACTGGTGCTCTCCTAAGAGGTAAATTTGGACACACACACAGAGGAGAACACCAGGTGATGACAGAGGCAGAGTTTGAAGTTAT
This sequence comes from Hyperoodon ampullatus, assembly GCF_949752795.1. Taxonomy (NCBI): domain Eukaryota; kingdom Metazoa; phylum Chordata; class Mammalia; order Artiodactyla; family Ziphiidae; genus Hyperoodon; species Hyperoodon ampullatus. The sequence continues at coordinate 93,722,749 of NC_136918.1, read as the reverse complement.
GCTGCCACAAGCCAAGGAGTGCCTGGAGCTATCTATCAGAAGCTACAAAGAGTCCTGAAAGCATCCTGCCCTAGAGAGCTGGAGGGAGCATGGCCCTGCTGACATCTTGATTTCAGACTTCTAGGCTCCAGAAGTGTGAGAGAATCAACTTAAGACAACATAAACTTCAGGTTTGCGGTAATTTGTTTCAGCAGCCCTAGGAAACTCAGTCACACATCTATGATTACATGTGATTACATCACATGATCAGATGTTCAAAGTAACACATTTCAAAAATAAATCTAAGTTGTCTCTGAGTTTAATCTGTTCCTCAGTGATTCTACCAAATAAGACAGGCAGCCTCGATCTCTCTTTATGATTTAAATCTATAAATGGGTACTTTCTGTAATGACCTATGTGTATCCTGCTATAATTAACACATCTAGAAACAACTCATGTATAAATGCAAACTCCAACAAGAACTCATGCTCTGACAATAATGAGCTTAAGGAGACAAAGATTAATATTAAAATGGGTTTAGAAAACTGAATATTCCTGAAGCACTTTATTTCAAAACTGTGAGATATGAGTACTATTTTATGACCTACCCAATTAGTGCTGGATGCTAATCTGTTTGGATTCCCGGAAACTCCACTTCTATATTAAATCACCGGGAAAAAAAGATGCTTCTTGGACTAGATTTCCAAGCATTCCTCAGGCTATAGAATTATCACTGCAGCTTGTCTGTTTTATAAACAAACTTCAATTTAGATTCGTAAAAATCTGCCAAAGGAGCTCTCTTTAACTAAATAACAAATCTGCCACTTGAAAGACATCATTCATCAACCTTCTTTGTGGGAGTATTGTTATTATGAAACTGAAAACAGGCATTCTTTCTTGAGTGCTTCAGGATTTTAATTATCAAATTTGAATGTCACCAGATATTTACTGAAAGGAAAACATCAATTTTAATAAACTGCCTTAAGACTGAAAAACATAAAAGGTATTCAACCATAAAGTGCACTTGAGTCTTGTGAGTTGGCTTACTGTCTTACGATACAATGGTTATCACTCAGCAATTTATGAACCTTTAATCAACTCTAAACTGCAAGGAAAAAAATTCTCCAATTTTAAAATCAAAATATCACGTGTATATAATATATATTTTGACCTGGAAGGAATTTAAATGAATTGCAATAAAAATTTTAATACTTAATAAACCAGGTGTTAGAGACTGAATGGTATTAACACGGGGCTGGGGAAAAGAAGTAAATAAACAGCAAATAAATGGATTAATTGTAAACACTTTATTTAAAACTTTCAAACAGTGGACAGTGGATTTAGTCTTAAATTTGAATATCTGAATAGCAGAATAATTTGTGTTCTTTCATATTTTGAAAATATATGCCAAAGAGGAAACTGCTAGAGAAACCCTTCACGTTTGACTTACATGAAAATCAACACATAAATTACTTTGTATCCAGTTAGCAAAGCAGCATGGGTGTAGTTGGCCATAAAGTCCTTAAGAGTCAAAGATACTGCAAGCTCTCACCTGCCCACTCTGACAGACTCCCTTTGTTTAACTTTGAAAACATTTGTCTAGAAAACTTTCTTGTGGCCTCTACTCTCACGGTGTGTTAAAGAAATAAGTCCCTTCATTTCCAAACTTTAGAAAAGTATATTCACATCTCTCAGATGCTTTAAATATGAATGAAAGCGTTCTTATCAAGACTAAATAAACTTTCTATTCATTCATGATAAATTAATCTCAGGAAGATATTCACTTTTTCTAGAGAAAATTCCATTTCCTACTTGGCAGAAATATTTCTACTTAAAAGGATTGATTACTATTTTCCTCTGAATCCAAATTATGTATTATCATTTTAAAATGTCACAAATTAATCTTCTACTTCCTCTGTTCTTCCACTGAAAAGAAAAACAATGCCTAGAATGCAGATACATATAGAAAAAATTAAATAGCAACTGAGTATGTTTATATTAAAATACTTATATTCAAACCTATCAGTAACCTGTTTTGACTTACTTAGAAATCATATTTTTCTACTTGCAACTTGTCCCTTGTCCTCATGAAATGCAAAAGCACTGCAATTTTCACCATTAGTAAATAAAAAGAGAAATAGAAAGATTAGGTTAATATTTAAAATATAAAATTGTTTTTTAAAGGGGTATAAACCATTCCCTCTCTTGCATCATTAAACAATAGATACTTCATAGAATAAATGGAATGCATTCAATACTGTACAAATTATTTATAGATAACATAACTTCCCTAAGATTAATTCTCCTGTAAATGGTTACTGTAATAAAAAAAAAAAAACAGTATTTTTACTAGAAACTACTATTGGATTTGCAAAACTATTTAACAGACTGATGGAGCAACAGTAACATTTAGTCTGAAACAAACGACATCTTCACTTGTTGATGCTGAAATGTCTTAGCCAACAAATATTGTGAATATCCAGAAAATAATTTAAAGACTGAAAAAACACTACTGGAGTCAGGAAACCAACCAAGGTTACAAAGAACCCTTGGAGGAGAAATGGCATCACACCACCAGATTCCTGCACTCTTTCCTCATGTCCTTCTCACAATGTACAGGGCTGCCCAGGAGAAAATGTGGAACTTGATGTGGGATTATAAACAAGGCCATTAACCTGTGAGATCCCATAATAATTAAAACTATTCCACAGAACCCAAACTGTGTACACAGGTCAATCTCTTCCTATGGTTAAACTGAAAACCCACAAGGAATTTCAAAACTGCTTCCATGACCATGTATCAACAAGTACTCATGTTTATACCAATTTAAACATTTCAGTTAATGCATCATTCTTTGGCCAAAGCAATGTTGTCATACAGAGGTATGAGGAATGCAAGCAGGTTGGTTTGCAGCTTTGTGTTTTGTTGTTGCCCTTACTGTTATTATTGTTGTAGCTGATGTTGTTTTGTTTCAACTTTTAACTTAACCATTTCTCTTTAGTATATCAGTTTCAAAATGTTCTTGGTACACTATCTCATGAATTGTAATAAACAGCAAGTAGAGTGATTTGTAGTTCTTTAGAGGGAAAGGCACTTTATTAATGTAGCAGGCTATACATTTTTCTTTGTTCAGCCAAATGGTCAATAGAGAAAAAGATTTTGCCTGATGCTCCTGAAGGATTTTAAATAAAGGCTAGCATCTTCTAGAACTAATTTTTTAATGTCAAAATACTTTTTAAAAAAATATGTCATTTAGAATGAGTATTATTATACAAGCTATGCACACTATGATTTGTTTTCTAAAACACATGTGCATAAAGAATGGTCCAGGGGCTTTCAAATGATATTAATAATAAGACAGCATCTGTGTATTACTCTTTGGCATGAATTGTTTAAAAGCCTTTATTTTTTTCACAGATAGATTATCAAACTCAGAGCTATTTTTCCACCTCAGTTGACTTCTGGTTTTGTTCCAGTGGTTGCAAACCGGAGTGTGGGAGGGGAAAATGGGTTGTAGCACTCTGGTTCACTGAAGCAGTTCTAAAATATGGAAAATCTGATTATCGTTATGCCATCACCTCTGGGTGTTCTAAAAAAACACAGTGTCCAACACCAGGGCTTGAAGAACAGGAGATTAATACATAACTTTTTATATGAAAGAGTAAATATTTTTCTATTAAAATGGTCAACTGACGAAACTGCCAGCCACATCACTGAAGAAAGGCATCTCCTGTCAATTTCATATTTGTCACCTGCAACTACCTTCACACCCACTTTGACTTTTGCCACTAAAACTTTAAGCAATATGTTATAAAGTTTCTCCTCTTCCCTGTGCTTGAAATTATAAATTGTCCCTTCTCTACATGATTCCTGAAGCCCACTCCACACATACACTTGAAAACGTTATGTGTGCCAGAAATCACTGAATTACTCTTCCCAGAAATACCAGCTCAGAATGGTTTAGACACAGCTGGAGAAGCACCAACTCAGTGTGAGGTTCAGCTGTTTGGCGGGGAGGGGGAACTGGGGAAAAAGTGATACTGGAGAAGGAAGAGGTTTACTATAAACATCAAGCGAGGCATGCAGGCTGCCTCTACCAGAAATCATTATTCCACCCATTCTCAAAGCAAGAGGCTTGCATTACGCACTCTTAATATCTATTTCCACAGCAAATAAACTTACCTAACTATAATTTCTACCTTTCACCCGCTACACAGGGAATACACTGCATGCCATTTGCTATATCTATTTATTTTTCTATTTATTATATTTATCACATTTGTGTGAAATTGCCTTAAAAATTCGGGCTACTCATATTTTAGCAATCAATCAAAGCACAGCTAGTTCAAAACTGATGCCTGATTTTTTTTCCCACTTGCCCTTACGTTTAAAACAAATCCACAAAGAAGTTTATTTTTGATACAACAGGAACATTAAAATAAACATTTTGATTCATGTACTCATAAAGTACAGAATCTCTCAGGGAAATGCTGGTTTAGTCAATGAACTCCAAATTACTATTTCTAGTATTACTGTCCTTCATTTTTAGCTTAAAAATACTAATGTCCCTAGTGACATTATTTACAGAACAACAAAAAAAAAGATTGTTCAGAGAATTTATAAGATTCCCAATTAGCAGTGTGTAATACATGTTAGATAAGAGTCATACTACTAAAAAGAATTTTCAATTGCCTTCCAACCCTGAGAACATTCTAAGAAGTTTCTTTTATATTCTATAGAGCAAAACATCCAGAGTTCCATGTACAGTGGCACGTTTTAGCCTCAGTTACATTTGGAAATCTAAGGGAACACAGAAGTGAATGTTTAAAAATATATTCCTACTAAAAGAAATATAAAGCAGAAACATAAATCAAAAATTTATGTCTTGCTACAGTGTACCAAGAATAGTACATTATTATGAATTATGATCATTTATCAAATGTAAGTTTTGCATAAACACAGTGGCCACTGAACATTATCAGAAAATTGAACATGGATGAAAGAAAAATCCAATTAGAAATATGCTATACCAGCACAGAAGCTAATAAACTTTATTTTAGAATTGAATTTAAGATAGTGACAAAATTTACTTGGACACTTAAAACACAGAATTTACACAGTTGCCTCATTGTGATCAGTTAACATTATGTAATCTGTCATCATCTATGGAAATCTACACACAATCAACCAAAATTTATAAAGATTCCACAATGATATGCTCCCACATAAAAAGCCAAAAAAATCTAAATTTATTTATGAAATGGTAGTTATAAGACATTTCCTGAGTTAGGAATGTTTCAAGTTTCTAAAAAAGATGTAAAAGTGAGATACAAGTTTACCCCATCATATATTACTACATCCAAAGAAAACACTTCCACCACTCAAATTCCTAGTCCTAGAAGTTACACACCTTCTCACTGATCTAATAACCTAAAAAGTAAAATTTCATGGATTACATTGCTAGATCAAGAAGAATCTCAGGGCTACCAAATGTGAGAAAGAAGTATAAAGATGTTACTAAAACAAGTTAGTTTTATTAGATCTACGTTAAAACTACAAGGCGAAAATACAGTTTTAAACATACATCTGGCTTCCCATAACCTTGGCCATTCTTGGGAAGTCTATAAGAAGAAGCAATCACTATGACATTTCTACTCCTTACTTCTGGAAACTTGTGGCAATTCAAAATGCCCATTAACAGTCCTGGAGAGAGTCTTAGAGCTTGAAGCTAAAAGGCAGCTAACTGGAAGGATCACCACCCTCAAGATGTATAAACTGTGGTCCAAGAATATTAAGTGATGAGCCCATAGTTACACAATTGGTTAGACTCCTATGATTATGTTAGGATTCATCACTAATTTAGAAAGCAAATTATAAATAAGTAAACATTTATGCCATTTTACCTTTGGCAGAGGGTTTTACTATGCTTGAATTTGACGGTTTTACTCACTCTGGGTATTTGTTTGGCTGCTATTTACAGACAACTTCAGAGTTTATATACCTAGATAACTGAATTTTCTGTTACACAATCCTATGTTTCATTAGACTATATGAGACTACTGTTTCTGACCTGAAACATTAGAGATTTCTTAGAGGTTTTTCCCATATCTAAGAAAACTAAAACCCAGAGACGTTAAGAGTCTTAAACTAAAATTCACCTCAACTACGTTAAGACATTATATATTTTAATTAATATTTATTTTCCAGTCTGGAAATCTAAATAGACTATCACTATCGGTGAATATTCTAGATAGAACTTAAATGTCCCAGAAGTGGAAAACTCTATTATTTACTCTATTTAGTTTAAGATAGATCATGAAATTTAACGTTGAAATAGCCAAACAACAAACTTCAATGAAGAGTCTCTAAGTCAAAAATCCTGGCTATAAGATGAGGATTCAGTTGATGTCACTTCAGTCATCACTGCCCCTGCTTCTCACTTACTAGTCAAAGTATAGGAACTGAAGTTACATCTTCCACCCACATCTTGCACACCTACACCTCCAATCAAGACTACATCCTGAAGACACTGTCCAACACCAAATGCTGGTGGAATGGAGCAACAGGAACTCTTACTGCTGGTGGGAATGCAAACAGTACAGCCACTTTGGAAAACAGTTTGGGAGTTTCTTATAAAACCAAACATAGGCTTATCATAATATCAAGAAATCGTGCTCCTAAATATTTGCTCAAATGAGCTGAAATCTTATGTCCACACAAAATCCTACACACCAATATTTATAGCAGTGTTGTACATAACTGCCAAAAATTGGAAGCAACCAAGATGTCCTTCAATAGGTGAGTGGATAAACAAACTGTGCTACATCCATGTAATGGAGTATCACTCGGTAATAAAAAAAAAATCAACTATCAAGCTATGAAAAGACATGGGATAACCTTAAAGGCATATTGTTAAGTAAAAGAAGCCAGTCTGAAAATGTTACATATTATATGATTTCAACTATAAGACATTCTGAAGAAAGCAAAAACTATAGAGACATTAAAAAGATGAGTGGTTGCCAGGGCTTCAAGAGGTGTATGGTGGAGGCAGTGGGGGAGGGAAGCAATGAATAGGTGGGACACAGGGCATTTTTAGTACAGTGAAACTATTCTACATGATACCATAATGGTAGATATATGATATTATTATACATTTGTGGAAACTCTGAGAACCGTGCAATACAAAGAGTGAACCCTACTACAGACTATGAACTTTAGTTAATAAAACTGTATCAATACTGGTTCATCACTGTAACAAAAGTACCACCTTTTGCAAGCTTTTAATAATCGACGAAAGGGCAAATGGCGGGAGGGAGTATACAGGAGCTCTACTTTCTGAGTCATTTTTGTGCAACCCTAAAACTGCTCTAAAAAATAAAGCTATTAAAACAAAATAAGAACACTGTCTCAGGAACTAGCTATTGACACAGAGAAATTTGTGTAAACCTTGTGTAAAACTACAAGGTTTAAATAATATGAAAAGCGAATACACAAATGCAATGATATTTCCCCCAAAACAAACACATGGTAACATTCATCCTAACTGTGAAACAAAAAGCAACATAAATGACCTTAACCCTGAGAAAAATAAAATCTGAAATATTCTTACCTGTCCTGCGACTGCTCTTCGTACATCCTCTCCTTGCCTTCTTTAAAGAGTCTTATTGCTCTTTTTGACTTTTTCATTAGACTATCAATGTAGATTTTAAAATATTCATTCTCACTGAGTTGGGCAAGTTTCTGGTTGTCATCATATTTACTCAATATAAGTCTCAAATGCTGATATGTATCAGGTAAAATATCAAGTATATATGGTGGGCTATTCTTCAACTGAAGTTTGGGATTTTGGCACAGTCTGACCTAAAAGAAACAAAGACAGAAATAAAATATTTTCATATGAACTGTAACACTTTCTTTCACAGAAGAGCTGAGAAAATTATCAAACTATGTACTATTTCTTTGCCTTCCATAATATACATTTTGATTTTAAAATTATCATCAGCAATCTACAAAGAACCTATATTCCCATCTGTTTTCATACAATTAAATACTATTTTCTTCTCTTCTCAGTTTTTCTATGTCAGACCTTAACTTTCAACCCCTAAAGTTTTCATTCTCTCTTCAACATCCCATTGTTCACGGCTTAACAGAACACCTATGTGCTAATTATTATATACCACTAACAGTCTCTTTTTTAAACAAAAATGAGGGAATGGGCCTCATCTGCTGGCCCATTTTAACATCTCACATTCAGAGATTATTTTCCCAGCTAAAGCTCTTTGATAGATTTTTTTTTTTTTTTTTTTTTTTTGCGGTACGCGGGCCTCTCACTGTTGTGGCCTCTCCCGTTGTGGAGCACAGGCTCCGGACACCCAGGCTCAGCGGCCATGGCTCACGGGCCCAGCCGCTCCGCGGCATGTGGGATCCTCCTAGACCGGGGCACGAACCCGTGTCCCCTGCATCGGCAGGCAGACTCTCAACCACTGAGCCACCAGGGAAGCCCTCTTTGATAGATTTTAATTTATGTTTTGGTGTATTGTTTCCAAACCCTGAGAAGACTAAAAACAGATGCCCTTTTAATAACTGAATTATTAAGTAGTAAATGGGTGTCAGGTCAGAACAAGTCTTTTCCACCTCTTCTCATTACATCCCAGGCCTAGAAACACATGTTACATAACGGTTCAGTCTTCCATCAGATGCCACCCAACGACTGGGGCGTTCAGGGCTGCCTGCAGAACCATACCTTCTGCTAGCACGAAAAGGTAGTAACTCTACTACTACATTCACTTCTTTCTACATGTTCATGTGATTTAGTCATAAGTAATTTTACCCATCTCTCATTCTTATTCCTCCAATCACAGCATAAAGAACCATCCAATTAAACGACTGTTTAAATAAACTCATTGGGAATTGCACAAGTGCGTACATAGTGTAAAGGCGCACACTCTTACAAAAGGCAAAATGTACACATCAAAGCAGAGTTACTGAGAAGCTCATGAAGCATAAGCTTGAGGGTCCCTCAGACACTTGGCCCTCTTCTAAAGGTCTTGTCATACATTTTTTTGTAAAGTTTTCAAGAACAAGATATTTTACACACAATTAGTTTAGATTTCTGTCTTTTTCCCAGTGCAACATCCCTTCTGTCAAACTTAACCTTCTGCTGGGTGGCACTGAAGGAGCTGGGGGCATTTCTGGAGTCTGGCTAATGGGAATTTGAGTTGAAATACACTTAGTTTGGCTTTAGTGGAAGGTACATGTAAGGAACGCAGTCACTTCTGGAACTAGTTAAATCACTGTCAGCAGTTGTGATACAAGAATGGCTTCGGGAATATTTCAAGTGTTCATGGTGCTGACCAGCCCAGCACAGGAGCAGGAAGGTCACGTTTAAATTTCGTAATTTGAATGTGTCAAATGGTACCCAGAATTGGAGGCATACATGGGCAATGGAAGAGAATCAAAGCATAAAGTGTACAGAGGGCTTCCAGTGGTTAAGAATCTGCCTGCCAATGAAGGGGACACAGTTTCGAGCCCTGGTGCAGGAAGATCCCACATGCCGCGGAGCAACTAAGCCCGTGCGTCACAACTACTGAGCCTGCGCTCTAGAGCCCGAGAACCACAACTACTGAAGCCCGCGCGCCTAGAGCCTGTGCTCCACAACAAAGAGTAGCCCCCACTCACGGCAACTAGAGAAAGCCCACGGGCAGCAACGAAGACCCAGTGAAGCCAAAAATAAATAAATAAAATAAATAAATTTTTTTAAAAATAAGTAAAGTATACAGAGTCTAGATTATTTCTCTGATGTCTGTGGACTTAACCATTTCTTTTAATGGTCTTTCTTTTCATACCCAATTTTGTATTTGTACTTTTTTCTTTAAAAGGACCACTCTAAATTTCTGGTTCCACAAAACACAGATCCAAATGAAAAAGAGTTGAACATTAATAATTTCAAGAACCACAAACACAATAAATCAAGGAAATGACAAATGAAAAAGTACTCTTAAACTTACTTTCTCACTTGTTTCCTTTGAGAAATGACCATATCTTTTGTAGGGGAAAAAAGTCTGGCTCAAACTATCAAGCATCAGCCCCTAATTTAAGACAACCATTTCTCACATTAACTAAGGGCGTTCTATCTCCCTCCTCTTTGTACACAGTGCCTAAAGCAGAACTGTCTAGCATACAGTACAGAACTAATAAATGGATGTATAGATGGCTGGTTGATTGATTCTGAAATTCTTTATATGTATTTTTACACACAGATGTTATTATATTACTTCCTTATTTTCATGACTGAACTATATAATAGTATTTTCTCCCCTAAAGACAGATGAAGTCCCAAATATATCAATGATTTAACAAATCTTGCTTGAAACAAGATGGTTTTTCAGTTCTTAAAACTAAAAGATAATATCACGAGTACACACAAATTTCAAAAATATCACCACCAACATCCTACAGCAGGCAGTTTAATTTCAGCAACATAAAACTGGGTACAACATGTCGCAGACTGATAAATTATTAACTTGTAGTTAGGGGGCTAGGCAGTTTTAAATTCATTTCCTCCAACTGGTGAATTTTTTAACTGATAAATAAAAAATTTTTCAGACATTCCAAATCACTGTTCTTTAATAGATTCTTTTAAATGTTACAGATTTTTAATTTACTATATACTACCTGGTCTTGTTCTCATTTGTTTTATTTAAATTATAATTCTATCTGAGTATTGATTTATTCAGTAAAATTGTTTGAATAACTACTATATACCAGGTACTGAGCTCAGTGCCAGGAAATTATAGATGACTAGAGCATACTTCATGCCTCAAGGACTCTGGCAGAAGAGACCTAGTTCTCTATAATTAACTTAGGAGCAATGTAATTCTTGCTCTAAGGGATCTTAGTAAAGATCCTGTCCAATCCATTCATTTTTCAGAAAAAGAAACTAAGAACTACAAAGATTAGGCGACTATTGAAAAATCATTAATCCAACACAAGAGTCTGCATTTTATGAATCTCAGGCTGATCTTCTTTCTAACTATATCACAATTTAATTAGAATTAGGCATATAACTAATGATCCCTGGCTAAACTCATTTACATTTTTATTTTACTCCATTTGCAAATTTACAGGAACTTGAGGACCCATTTGTTAATTCTACAAACGTTTATATGTCAGGCATTGTTTCGGGCCCTATGGAGTACAGCAATGAATAAATCACACACCTGTCCTCAAGGAGTGTTCTAGTGAAAAAGACTTGTGGCTTAGAAAAGAATGACAGGAGAATCAGAGTGCTATAATGGAGGAGACTACAAAGTGCTGGAGGAGGAATGAAGCAGACACATCTACATGGCAGGGCCATGAAAGGCATACCTAAATTTGCAAAAGGAATATTCCAGGCAAAGGGATGTGCAGAGGCTTGAGAGGCCCCAGAGAGTAGGGTGTGTGAAGAGCAGTCAGTGCAGTCATTCTAAAAGGTGGGGGCATAGGAGCCCCTGGGTGAGTGGGATGAGGAGATCTTCAATAGGCTAGAGCCAGTTCATCAAGGCCTTTGTAGGCCACACAGTTTTCTAAATCTGCACTCGGGCAAGTGCAACATAAAATGCTGAACTACTTACTACTGCATGCCACTGACTGTGCAGTTCATCAGTTGGATTAGTGTTAAACTGTGATTTATGACAACTTTTGCCAAAAATTGCTGAAAATGAATAACCCTATGCCAGGACTATGACTTCCTAGCAGGTCAAATTCAATTCAATTCAATAAATATTTATTGAGTGCCTGCTATGTGCAAGGAACTGCGAAAGCCAGGGCGAGAAAAATTGCTTTTCTAAAACCAGTATTTTAAGGAGAAAAATCAAGCTCACCATTTAAGGTTCAAGTTCAGATTCGAATGACTCAGACTTCTAGAAATATCGAAGTCACTCCCTAGAATGAAAGCGGGTCCCAACACAGGAGAGCTTTCACAAAGAACACATCTACAGTCACATTATACACTGATGGACTTTTTAGGGCACCAACTGGTACATTAAAGGATTGGTTCATTAATCTTTGCTTTTGAACTAATTGGGTTGAACTAATTGGAATTGGGCTAAAAATTCCATTATAGTCATTGGCTCAAAGGATTTTAGTGTTAAAGAGGACCTTGGAGGTCACCAAGACCAACTCCTTCCTTGTTACATAACAATACTTAAACACGGAAATGGAACCTAGTTAAGTTTACTGCTCAGAACCCTGCTGTCTGGACTTACAAGTCAGGCACTCTCTCCATAACAGTAGACAACTGCCTGATGTATTTCTTGAAAAGGTATTTAAAGATTTTTAAGTAGACCTCTCTGTATATGTCTATATACGCATCGTCTCACATACATAAAAATATATATTTTATATTTAATATGGCACTACATGTGTATTTCAGTAAATACATGAATATGTATTCACATACATAAAATATATATTCAACCATATCAAAGCAAAGGCACAAATATAAACACAGGATTTACTAGGGCTACAAGAATCTTCAAAGCCATTGATTATTCTGGAACACTCTTGCATTTAAACAGTTTCCTGACTGTGCTTTAATTAAAATTTCCAGCCAAAAGGTAACAAAGAAGTATTAGGTCAGCTAACATATTTTCTGCAAACAAGGTTCAAACCAGCCCCTGAAACCTATGAAAGAAATTCTACTGAAGCAAGTGGAAACTTCAACAGTAAGGAATTGTGCGCATACCATAAAAGACTTTCATTATAAAACACACCTCACCTCATGGAGCATTCAGTTATATTAAATCATGTATTGTATCTGCAAAATGAAATATCCCATTTTTTAAAGACAGTAAGGGAAGCCTGAAAGAATCCCTTGTTTGTGCTCCTCAGGTAACTGCTGTACGAGATTCCTTACTGCAGTTACTTAAAAGTATGTCACTATGACAAAAAAAGTGTATCTGTGAGTTCTTTGGGTTCTTTACAGTTTAGTTCAGCAAATCACACCACTAAGTACATAAAAGCATAAAAACTTATACAGCATAAAATTTTAAAAATATAAAAATAAAACAGAACTCTTTCTACATAGAATATTAATTGGGCAAAACAAGAAGGTTAGCATATAACTGGTTATGAGTCTAGAAATTAATCATAGTAGGATTTGGGGGAAACTACCAATTCTTTTATGGCTTTCAAAGAAGGTTTCTTTAGAAAGACACCTTTAACCTTTAAAACCTTTTATAACCTTTATAACCTCTTTATAACCTTTTTTATTGTTATAAGAAGCACCATTAAATAACTGACTAGTTGTAATTAAGATGTCAATTGTGTATTCATTTGTTCACATATCTGTCTTACTGGTCTATCTCCATCACCCAATGTAGGATCTTGCATACAGTAGATGTGCAATAAATATTTGATGGAGGAAAGGAGGAAAGGAACAAGTTAAGGAGGAAACCTCTCAGAAGTAAAGTAATATTACAAACAGGATAGCCATACCTATATTGAATAAACCTGTCGACAAATGAATACAAAGCTTGGAAAAGAACTTGATCATTTCAAATATAGGGGGTAAAGATCCTTCTGATTTACTTCTCTTGGAAAGAGGAAGATTCAAGCAGCGTGCTTGGGGCTTCCCTGGTGGCGCAGCGGTTGAGAGTCCGCCTGCCGATGTGGGGGACGCGGGTTCGTGCCCCAGTCGGGGAAGATCCCACATGCCGCGGAGCAGCTGGGCCCGTGAGCCATGGCCGCTGAGCCTGGGCGTCCGGAGCCTGTGCTCCACAACGGGAGAGGCCACAACAGTGAGAGGCCCGCATACCGCAAAAAAAAAAAAAAAAAAAAAGCAGCGTGTTTGAATCTTCATACTATAAACATAGGCATCAGAATCAATCAAACCTGGGATCTAGCCCTGCCAGTTACTAGCTTTACAGCCTTGGGCCAGTTTCTTCTCCTGGAAACCATGAAAACTTCTAAAGATGTTACAAATTCTCAGAAGAGGAAATGTAAAGTGTTCTGCACAATACCTGACACATACTGGGCACTGGCAACTTTTTAGGATTTCTTCACCTTCCATATTATACCACAACATGGCAAAATCCCTGCAAGTTTTGCAAAGATGTAAGAATTAGACCAAGGGCACTGGCCACCTTGTTGGGGATCATTTAAGAGTTCTTTTATTTAGTTCCTAAAGTTTGTTATACTACCTGAAATCCTTAAAAAGTCTCCTGTTCTGTACAGAATAGGAGCAAATAAGGCTAATAAGCCCAGGTCACTTCTCCTGATTCGGAATCAGTGCCTAGGTATTCAGCTGATCTGGAATCATTTGAAAGGTAGAATACTTAAGAACTATTTTTTGTAATTCCTATTAGAAAACAGTGTGAGCTTAACAATTATTTAAATGTTAATATGTTAAAAAGCTAAAAATTTAGTCGGATATTTTCAAAATGCTTCTTTAATTACTAGGAGAAAATCAGCACTTACAAATACATTTTAAAATATCTTAAATATATGCCCAATCAGAGTAGATAAAAACAGCATTGTGGCATCATTTAAGTCACAGCATGTTTTTGGGGGTTTTTTTTGCTGTACGCAGGCTTCTCACTGCCGCGGCCCCTCTGGCTGCGGAGCACAGGCCCTGGACGCGCAGGCCCAGCTGCCATGGCTCACGGGCCCAGCCGCTTCGTGGCATGTGGGATCCTCCCGGACCGGGGCACGAACCCGTGTCCCCTGCATTGGCAGGCGGACTCTCAACCACTGCGCCACCAGGGAAGCCCCACAGCATGTTTTTAAGGTGATCTTAATATAAAGGCTCAGGACTGATTTCCATTTCAATTTTTTACTTATTTATGCACTTAATTGCTATAAAACTAGTTTAAATATATATTGTTTATTCTATAATATACAATTTTAAAACATGATTTAGACATTACAAATGTTACAAGTTAAATCCCTTCTTGACAACCCAACATAAAATTTAAAAATTCTCCAAAACTTCTCTGTATATTTCCTTACTTCCCTCTTATCTAAGCGGAAGTTACAGTTACCTACCAAGGATTACCTTTCTACTTGTTCTTAGCCTCTCCTTCTCACATTGTAATCCAGGATGCCACTTCATCAATTATTTCTTCTTCCCTTACATCTTAAATCACTCCCTACCTACATTCCTTCCCCTAAATCCATGAACTTCTCCAATAGCACCTACACACAAAGTTATGCTCTGCTCAAACCCTCAAGCTATCTATCAGAACTTTCTTTCTTTACACTAGTCCCAGTTGTAGAACAATTTTTTTTTTTTTTTTTTTTTTTTTTTTTTTTTTTTTTTTTTTTTTTTTTTTCAGTACGTGGGCCTCTCACTGCTGTGGCCTCTCCCGTTGCGGAGCACAGGCTCCGGACGCGCAGGCTCAGCGGCCATGGCTCACGGGCCCAGCCGCTCCGCGGCATGTGGGATCTTCCCAGACCGGGGCACGAACCCGTGTCCCCTGCATCGGCAGGCGGACTTTCAACCACTGCGCCACCGGGAAGCCCTAGAACAATTTTTAAATAATCCACATACTCGTTTTCATCTAGCTGTCACATAAGCAAAAGTACACTGAAAGATCAACAATGGACTCGACTCAAGAAATTCAGTGACTTCTTGAACTTTCATTCGGCTTGGTTTTCTCCATTTGAACTTGGTTTCTCAGACTTTGAAACTATATCCTCATTAAAGCTATCTCTACTCAGGAAATCAGTATGCTCTCATTCTTTTCCTATCTGTCTCATCACTGTTCTTTGCAGGATTCCCTTTCCTTCACTGCCATCTAATTATAGATACGTGCCTGATACAGCCAAGAATTCCAATCTAACTTTTTCTCCACCTCTCACCTTCTATTCTGCCCTCCAACTCTCTTGTTGTTCTATAGCTTGAAATGCTGCCTCTATGGGCATATCTACCAAACATATGTCTCTAGTTTCAACTTCTCTCTTTAACTGCATATTCAATTTTCTGACTTCAAAATGGATTTCACTCTGGCAAGTCAAACTCAACATGGCCAAAAACAAACTTACCATGCACCAGCCCCCAAGCTTCCTCTTTTTCTTCCTATGTTCTTTATCTCATCAAAGGCATCACTGCCTTTAGAGTCAACTAAGCTGAAAACCTCAAGAGTCACTTTCACTTCAACTTCTTGTTCATCCTCTATCTCTGAAGGGTCACCAGGACCTTAGATTTTACTCCAAAATGCCTCCCACGTTTGAACCAACACTTGCTATCTATCTACTGTCAATTCTCTAGCTCAGCCCTTCATTATTTCTTGCCCAGTCTGTTTTAATTCCTCTCGATCATTATTTCTACTTTTAAGGGTTTCTTTTTTTCTCTTAATTCTACTTTCTAGAGTCAAGACAGTAATTTATCACAGCATAGCCTTGACTTTCTCTCACTCTGCTCAAACATCTCAGTGTTTCTCTGCCTACCAAATAAAGTCCAAATTCCTTGACAAAACAGTCAAAGCCTCTTCATCTTTCTCTAACTAACCTTCTTTCACTCAGCAATCTCCCTTTACTCATCATTCCTTCTGCCTGATGTGCCCTCACTTCACTGGAATCCAAAGCATCCTCTAAAAAATAGCTGGATAATACCTCCACTATGCTGCATTCTACACCAACTTTTCACCCCAGCAAGCAACACTCACATCTACCAGATGCTGTGTTACAGCACTTTATTTACACTGTATTACAGCACTTAACTACACCCTACAGGATAACATGGTTATCTATGATTCTCTATCTTTCCATACTTAGGATATGATAAATGAATGATGAAATAAATAGACAGCACAGAAAGCAACTCTGAAAGAAAGAAGTTGATTCAAAATCTGAATGGTTAAAATTCTACAGGAGTTAAAAGATAATAACTGATTAAGGCTTCTGGTAAATGTATGCTCCATATCACACGGATAAAAACCCAGGGAACTCTTGGGAGGATTCCTTTAAATCTTTTACTTTATCCAAAAGCTTTACCTAGAAGTGACAAGAGGCAAACTTTGGGATCACTTCATTTATCTAAGCACAAATCAGAATCTAACTCAGTAGTAAACAAAATAACCCAGACACGTAATGTGTTACCATATCAAAGTCTACTAGGGCCCATGATTCTGCTAATATAGAACAACCTCACTAAGGAAAAAGAAATATGTGAAGAATAATTCAAATAATGATATTCCCTGTTCCAAGGGCCCAAGGACAGTGATATTCTCAAACCGAACAAACATAAACAATAGGCATCCAAAACCTAAATTTTATTCCACATGCAATATTTTTCAGAGGTATGAGTAATTCAACTTAGAAGAGAATACTTACTCTTATTTTTTAATAGCTGCATATAATGTAACCATTTTTGATTGACAAACTTTAAAATATATTATGGGGCTTCCCTGGTGGCGCAGTGGTTGAGCGTCCGCCTGCCGATGCAGGGGAAACGGGTTCGTGCCCCGGTCTGGGAAGATCCCACATGCCGCGGAGCGGCTAGGCCCGTGAGCCATGGCCGCTGAGCCTGCGCGTCCGGAGCCTGTGCTCCGCAACGGGAGAGGCCACAACAGTGAGAGGCCCACGTACCGCAAAAAAAAAAAAAAAAAAAAAAAAAAAATATATATATATATATATATATATATATATATATTATGGTTGAAGCGAAATTATAAAGGTAGAGAATAAATTATATTCCAAGCTTGGCAAATGTACTAAATGTACTAAATGTACTGAGGGTAAAAAGCAGGAAAAGGCTGTTTGGTATCATCACTTTTTAAATGTTTTTAAAACTCTTTCAGTAATGTAATTTCAAATGAATGACAAGGACAGCAAGACAAAAACGTCGGCAGGTACTCAACTTGCTTTGCTCTTTGGCATCAATTAATTACTCTTTAATTTCCTGAACATCCATTTACGCTCAGTACATTTAGTATCTATTAGATGGAAAATTGTTTCTTCCACTTTCCATCACCTGGCTAAGATGCTTGTGAAAACCATGCTCAGGAACCTCACATTAATAAATCATCATTCCTACCATACTGATTAGCAATCATTTCCTTACCCTCACCACAGCATTTCCAACAAGAGTACAATAACGCTATTCCTAAAGGCAGTGGCCAGCAGAATCCAGACAGACAACAGTCTGAGCAGTGGCCAGAAAAACAAGACAGATGTTCTCGACTGCTCCCACTGTACGTTGTATAGGTCTGTATTACAGCCCCTTCCATACTACATGGCAATTATCCACTTACATGCCTGGCTCTGATGCTGGTCTCTGAGTTCCATGACAGGTCAAGCGCAGAGTTATATCTTGTATAGCTTTGCATCCCCAGGTAATCAGCACTTCATAGAAACACAGTAGGTCCTCAAGAAATGTTTTCGTGTTTAAGAACCTCCATCTCTGTAAGACCTTTGGAACAGACTCCACATTTCAGGTGTATTTGAACCTTGCTGTGTATTCATGAGTAATAGTTCTGTCACTATATCAAACAGGCATCTACTGACCTGAAGAGTGTGGGGTCAGCTATTGACTTACACTGACACGTAGAACTAAAACCAGAAAATATGTCTAAATGAGATGCTTTGGGATATGCTACTATTCTTTTTCTCAGTAAATGTACTCTGCTAAGTCTGTGCCACTGATGTTTTCTTACAAAACACTTTACATCTTAACAAGGAACACAGCTGAGCAATCACTCCCTCCCACTCTCAGTGACCTTGTATAGAAAGCCTGCCCTCTGAAAACATAACAATTAGTTGGAACTGGAATTTCAGTTGACTGTTTTAAATTCTAGAGGCCAGGGAATGGTGTAACTACACATTTACTAGATATTTCCCCTACAGTCTAAGACTGTTTCACTGCCTTGTGAGATGTTATTTTACTTTATAAGTGGTTGAGACGACATACTGTACTTGGAGCTTGTTTACAATTTTACACTTCTAAGATGTGACCTTGTTGCAGAGGCTTCATGAAGAAAAAATGCCAAATGCTTAACCTTGCCTTTTACATAACTACCAGTTAGATTTGAACGTTACTATTTTCCGTTATTCAGAAGCTAAACTCCTACTATTGCAGTTATTTTACAAAACAGGTAATGTGTCAAGGGATTAACTTTTGGACTAATAATAAAGTTCCTGATGTAATCACCAGGACAGTGTTGATATTATGAACTACTTCCTTCACCACTGACAAGGAAGGAAAGACAAACACATGTGGGTGATTCTTCTGCATTACACAATTAAATAAAATAGACTTTCCAAATAGTAATTATCAATGCTTTTTTGTTACTGTGAGATAGAGTAGCAATAAACATACTGGACTCTTTTAAAATGATGTATATGGTTTCCCTCCACAAAGCCCACGAATGCATTCATAAATGAGCACAACAATTTTCAGCCTTGACAAATAATGAAGACAAATAGGGAAAGCCACACAATGCGCCTCTGGCTAACACCCATACCCGCATTTCACTAAGTAGAGACTTTAGGTAGTAGATTTCCTTGAGTCAAGTTTCTCAATTGGAGAGGCTAAACACAAACCCACAAAAGGGTTAACAAAACAAACAATGGCAGAAGCTTAACTATCAAATAACCATCTATTTTACCATAACCCATGGTGAAATAATTAAAAGAGAATAAAACTCAAGTTAACAATTGGTTACAGACCAAAATTACACACACATTTTTTAATGTGTCAAAAATAATGACTCTATATTACCTACAGTTTACCACTTCTTATATAAATCTTTTTCATTTGATGTTCTAACATTTACTCACAACTGTACAAATTCTGACCACTCAAAGAAGGGGTGGGGAGAGAGAAGCAGCTCCCTGGTAGAATCTGACCCATTTCTGCCCACTCATATAACAGATAAGTTAAAGAAAAACCTTGAATCTCCTTCTCTTATGCCCAACTAATGGTTCAGGCATGAGAGTGACCTTAAATTGCTTACTCCTTAGAAAAGCAAAGACAGCTAGTATTGTGCCTGTCAAATATATACAATTTTTCCAACTGCATGCCCCTCATTCTTAAGTATCCAATGTTAAAATCAAAACCTGACCTCAAGCAGCAAGTTGCAATGTTCTGACACTATGACATCATTCTGTCTGGAGCACTTTAATATCACAATTTGAATAAACTGGCAGAGGCTTAAATAGGTCACACTGAATCCTAAAACTAAGGATATTTATCTAACAAAAATATTCTGGCTCTGCCTTTAGTATCACCAGCCATATAATGCCAGGTCTATTGTTCATCTACCCATCTGTGCTTCTCATAAGGAGAAATGAAAATAAAGTAAATCTTATCCCCTTCCTGTATTGCTAATACCACTGACAGTGGCTTTTTGAAGCAAATATTTGAACACCGTTACAAACCAAAGTAAAGTTGACTGCTACCATATGACTTTGTGAAGGCTTTAGCACACACCTACAAAGAAATATTTTTTAAACCTCCATTTCTGTAGTTATAAAGACATCAAGAGCCCTGCATCAACTAACTTTATAATTAGCCCCAAATCTCTATGAAATAAAACCATAAGGCGCTACATTTACCAATATATAGGGTTCAGTACTACTGCTTCAAGAGCAAAACTATTAATTTTGCACAGCAGCAAGCTACATCTTAATTATATTTATTTCATAATCCTACTTAGTAAAATAGGACACAGTTACAGTTTTCTCCATAGACCCCTGTGAAGTATTCAGGTTGCCTGGACTTCTCTGGGCACTGACAGCCAGCATTATTTCTTCTTGTAACATTGTAGTTCATCTGAAAGCAACATGCAGAAACCACAGAAGTTTCTGATACTCTCAGTCCCACCACCTCCATCAGAAATTTTCCTTTCACAATAAACAATGTGCAATCAAAAAGGTTTCCTGTTTCAAAATGGAATAGATGAAAGAAACTGTAACTCTATCATTAACAACAGCAAAAAAGTTCCTTAATGAAGATGAATTCTCAAAGACGAAAATGGAAACTCTCAAACACTGCTTCCTCACTTAAGGACTAATCTGGTTCTTTCCCCAGTTATCATTCTCAGCATCATACATTGTGGTTGTCATGAGTGGTCCGTCAGAGACTTTTCTTAAATTACTTGTATACACTCTTTTGTTATCTAACAGCAAGACAACCTTACATAAGATGTAACAAACACATCCAAACTATTCTATGCCATGCACCAACAAAGAGCAGCCAACAGTAAAAACTTTGCATATCTGAGTCATGTAGAGGAACTTTGAAGCTTGAAGAGCAGGACAGAAGATAAAAAAAAACAAGTCTTAGCTCTGAACCCAACTTTTCTAAACACCCAGAGCAGATATAAGAAAGATGGTCAATCCAAAGCAAAAGATTGTTGCTACAACAATTATTATTATTAAGTAACAGTACAAATAAAACTGGAGAAACCAGCCACATCCAGGGTCAACCCTGCTGTGTACAGACACGGTCAGATAGAACTTACCACTTTGTCCATGAGTTTCCAAGTTTTCTCCACAGTCCTGCGATCTGCTGCTGCTTGCTTAGGGGGTCCAACTGCATCTTGAATAGCATCAATAATACCCAAAATTCGTCCTTTTCGGGGGTTTCCTCCTCGACCACCAGGGTTTCTGCCATTCATAGAATTTGCCATCTGGAATCTTAGTTCTCTGAAAGGGAAATTAAAAAAAAAAAAAAAAAAAGTTAGTTGGTCATGAAAATATTTACCCAACAGAAAACAGGTTAACTTGTACCCACTACACCCTCCTCCATCAGTGAGAACAAAATCCAGGGCCCCAGATTCAACTTTTCAATAGCGTGTGAATTTACACTCTCAATCTTTACACACAACAAACAGGTTTAGTAGCAATAACCTTAGATTTGTTTTTGGAACATTAAGAGTTAAAGATGCAAGTAATGAAGGCTTAATACCAAACTCATAACAATAAAAACTTATATAGATTTCCTCCAACTAGATAAGGACACACTATTCTGTTTTTCCCCTCCCTGCCTTAATCCCAATTCAAAAGACTAGAACTGAAGCCCCCAGAAAACATTTTGGGAGCCTCCCTCAAAAACCGCACTTTCACTCTGTTAGATTTCGTCAAGTTATATAAACGTAAAGATAATTCTACAGCAGCGTAAGGGGCACGTCTGCTGTCAACAAAGGCTTAGGACTTGGATTTTACCCGCTAAAACCACCAACTACGGACTCATGAACATGGACACACGAACACACAGTTCTTCAAACAACGCGGTTGAGGAGTTGCGCCCAAGTTAAGAGCCAAATAAACCAACACACAAATAACCCATTTTAAAAGAGAGTGAGAAACTGACAAGAGCGGGCACAGAAAGCAGGAGAGAGTTCACTTCTTTCGCTCCTCGCCTCTTGTCTCATCCAAGTGGGGTGGGGGTAAGGGGTCCAAAGCTTTGTTTCGGGACATCTGTGCCTCCTCCCGGCTCAGGCCCCTCCCCTGCCACTCTCGGATCACAGCTGGGGGAGGAAGGTGGACAGAGAAAGGACAAAGTATCGCCTCGCGCCTCCAGCGCCTGCAGCCCGGTCCGTCTCGGGCGCTCTGCGCTCGGCTCCCCGGGTTGCCTGCAATCCCAGCCGCCGGTCTCCCTTTACTCCTTCTTCCTCCCTCCCTGGCCCTTCCCAGGTCCGGGCTTTAAATACCCCTCTTCAAACTGTGACGGCGGCGGCGACAGCAGCTGGAAGCCGGGGCTCTCCCCTCTTCCTCTGTGGCCCGCGCCTGGCTGCCCCAGGGCCCCCAGGGCGGAAAGCAGCGTCGAGCCTCCCCCGCGCCCCCTTCCCTCCCGGCCTCTCGGCGCAGTAGCTGCCCAGAGACACGCGTGTGCGTGGGTCTGACTCTACGCGCAGGAGCCCAGGGTGCGTGGGCAGCCCGGGCAGGGAGTGTGTAATTGCCGTGAAAACCCCGCTCCAGAGGAAGGAGTGACCCAGAGCACCGGCCATCGAGACAGGGAAACGCAACAATTACCGTCAAGACCAGTCCACGCCCGCTTTCCCCTCCCGCCCGACTCTCGGGGAGGCCGCGGGACGCTGCAGCCGGAGGAAGAGACCACTCGCTGGCCACCCCACCCCTGTAGGATACACACACAGAGAGCCAGGCGTGGGGCGGGGCCGGGGGCGGGGCCGCGCGCGACGGGGCCAATCCCGAGCACCCGTGACCTGCCCGACAGCGGGCGGTGCCAATGGGCGAGAGGCGCCCGTCCTCCTCGCACTACCACCCGGTCCACGTCTCCCACAGTACACAATGGCCCCAGAGGAAGGCCGGCTCGCCGCACGTCCCAAATGGAAAGGGATTCGGAGGGAAATGGCGGGACTGGACTCACCCGAGAATGAAAGTGGAAAAGGGAAAGGAAATGGAAGAAAGGATGCAAGGCACTAGGGAATTGACCAATAAGGAGTGGGCGGGTGGGCGTGAGCGTTGGGAACCGGAGCCAAAGCGGACTCCGGCTAAAAGGCGGGACTTCCTGCTTCGCTCACTTTCCTAGTCTTTTGTTTCATAGCAACAGAGTAGTGGTTGAGAGGGTGTTGCTTCTTTACTCTGGGCGGATCCGAGGCTGAAGAATTCATCTCCCTAGGGCTGCCAAACTCTTCTACCCAGGACAGTGGCCAAACAGGTCTAAGGCATGGCTGGCTTCTTGCTGACTGTCAAAAAAAGAGCAAACAGTCACTCAGCTTCTAAGATGAAGTATAAGCCTTTCATAGAATAGACTAGACTAGGGTTGACACCTGATTGCCAATCAAAACTTCCTAAATTTCTGAGTGTGTTTCCCTTTTACTGTTAGTTTTAAAGAATTGCTGATCAAACATCAGGTTGATGAAAAAGTAAATAGTTGACACCGCTGGCCAAATTGTCTCTACTGATCGTGCCAGGGCAGTGAAAAAACCAGACTATGTGGGTTGCTAATGTATACAATATACCTTTTTATTTAGTGCAAGTTGTGTATAAATGACTGAAGAGGAAACAGCTTTTGTATTTTGTCAGTCACCTTTACTCTGTGTCTGCCATTCTCTCCCAGCATTTGTAATCTCTCTGTGGCTCCATCCTTATGTCTTTAGAAACGTCCACATCTGGCTAATCTTAAAAGGAAAAAGCTACTGTGCTGGGATCCTTCTTTCAGCAAGATCATATATTAAACAAATGCCTTCTATTTCTTTCTATTTAACTTCAGCCCCACCACAGGTGCTACTAACAATTGCTCTAGACTGTCATGCTTTGGAATTTTCTTTCCACCTCAGTTGGTAGAGTTGAATACACTTTACACCTTGGGCTTCTCAGGTGTTGTAATCTTTTGTATTCAAAAAATATATTTTTTAATTCTTTCTCTAACCAGTTAACCCGATAAAATGTTTCTTAATGGTTCTAACCACTTTCTACCTAAATAACCATTTTAGTACTGTGGTAATTACTGTCAAGGATCATGAGTTGTTATAAACATTCTTTACAGCCCTAAATTCAGGTGGTTAAGATTTTCATTTGATTAAAACAGGCAAAACGTGCTCTTTGCAACTAGTCAGGTGATAAAATGTAGTTCAGGAAGTAATTTTGTTTCTTTACCATTTTTTCTATGCCAATAATTAAAGACTAGTTCCTTGTTTTCACACTGCGTTTATCTACATAAGTACTGGCCTCTCCATATCTCCTCCACCCATGCCTATCTCTTTTACTCATAGTAACAGTAGCTAAATTTACTAAACGGAGACTGCAAAAAGAAAAAACTTATTGGGTCACCTTTTAAATAAATCCAAAAAGAATATATGTATAGAAGGTTTTTCAGCATGTAGGAAAAGAGTAGCTTAAGGAAACTTTACAACTAAGTACATTACTCATATTCATATCTAGATAAATGCAGAATAAGTAAAATACATGTTATAGCATGTGGCATTCCTTTGATGTTAGTTTTGCAACTGAAAGAGATGACAATGAGAAAATAGCACTGCCTATGGTATCAAGCATATCATATTGAAACAAATTACAAGTTTTGTGGGATATAGTTTTATATATATGTGTGTATATATACATACATATATATATTAAACACATACACACACAACACACATACGTATATATATAATACCAAGAATTTACAGCTTCATTCTCCACTAGCTATTTTATCAAAGCCATCTTGAATCCAAGTCAAGTTCTGGTGTAGTAGAGTTCTCATTTGAACCCTACTAGGATTCAGGATTTGCTTATGTCTGATGAACTGAGGTAGTAGTAGCCCTCCCTGCAAACTATTAGCATGAGTTGATGTGTGTGGGAGGATAAATACCTGTTGGGAGGAACCTTCATATCCCAGATGCTTCCAATGAAGACACAAGAGATAAAACATAATAAAGGACTGCATGCTGAGGACTATAGATAAAAGCACAAAGAAGTGTTTTCATAGTAGACTTTGTGATACTCAGAGCATAAGTAGTAGTACTTCAAGGTGATAGAGTTGGCTAGAGAAATACTCTCCTCATTTCTGCATAGAACAAGTCAATCTCCAACATGGTGCAGTTTAAGGTGAATGCAGTATCCTTCAGCAGCATGGTGATTTGTAACCTAGAGGGAACTTGGGTACAACACTTTTATAGGAGAGGAGTGTTCTCCTGGAAGATCCTGGCATGAGGGAGAATGGTGAGACTCCTAACAAAGCGCTTTCCTAGCACCATAACAGCCAGTAAGTGAATAATATAAACAAACTGATTATAAGTTTATGTGAGACCCTTCCCTTAGGACTCCCAGAAAAAACTGGGAGACATTGTGGCAGGGGTACTGAGAAATTCTGTAATGGCAGATATGAACGCTTGTCATCTGAGCATTAATATTAGACATTAATATATGTAGTCACAGGCTGGTGCCATTTGAGAAAATGCAGATTAGAGTCCTGTCTTTAAACAAAGGAAAAGTTTTTTAAAAAGAAGATACCTATTTGGGCAAATATTTATACTTTTTTCATTCAGTTCAATTTTTCTTCTTTTCTTTTTTCTACTTTCTCCAAATTCACAGGTGACCCATGTGATATTAGACTAGTTGACTAAATAACAAAGCCTTCCTGTAACTTATTTGGTCTATAAATAGCCACTCAAAAAATATTTGTTGAATGAATGAATTGACCGTTTGAGGATATTTTATAGGAAGTATAAAGTTGTCCCTGTTTCTGTGCAATGGAGTGTCCACTTTATTCACAATTTCTAGCAAGATGTTACTTTTCCTACCAGGTAGATTTACAATGCCCCTCCAACTCAAAATCAGAATGACATAACACAAAACACTAATCTCCCAGGGAGATTGTGGACACAAATTCACAGGTTAGAGATAAATAAGTGGATTATTACCTAGTCATATTGGGGTCTAACAAGTCATCCCTTATTAAGGGTAATAGATTTCCATCTTTCCTTAACAACACATACCAATAGCTAGCAGTGAGGTATGTTGATCTATGGATTCACCAGATAGAACCAGAATCTAAGTACTAGTTTGGGATCAACTGGAATTCTTGCTTAACAACAAAAGCAACAATAAATAACAATGCCTTAAACAAGACAGAATCTTATTTCTCTCACAAGTAGAAAAAATCTGAAAGTAGAAATTACAGGTAAGAATGGTGGCTCCACAATTTTTTCAACTCCTTTTTCAAGGACTTTTTTCAAAGAGTTCCTACCTTTCCTCTGCATCATCCCAGCACCTTTTTTCTCACCCTCAGATCACCTTATGTTCCAAGATAGCTATTGGTGCTGCAGCTATCATCCCTTATTTTCAGGTTAAAAGCTAAGAGGAAAGGTAGAAGGGTATTACAAACTTCTCCCTGAATCAATTTCCTTTAAGTAATTTTAAGAGAACTCCCACAAATATTTCTCTTTAATAGCTCAAGGCCAGGACTCAGTCCCATGGTCAAACTTAGCTGCTAAAATATCTGGAAAGCAATGTGCTTTTTATTATAGGAAGCAATATAACCAGCTAAAAATTTGAGTTTTGTTTCTAAAGAGAAAGAGGTGAATAGATGTTTGGCAAGAAACCAGCCAATACTATCACAAAGGTCTTGTTCAAGAATTAAACTTATGATATAAATCAGTCCTTGAAACAAAAACTAGAGATTGCAGGTGGTATGAGATAACAAAAATTTGAAATACCAGATACCAGATAACATATATATGTTTTAATTTATTTATTTATGTATGAGATATTTATATATGAGTTACACATATGTATGTGTGTGTGTGTGTGTATATACACACACACACACACACACACACACACACACACACCCCTATATATATATATATATTCCTTAGAAGAAACTAGCATCTGCTATTTGCTATTACTGGACACAAATATCATTAAAGTTTACTATATGTAAATAAACATAGTAAATTCTCATTACAACATGTGAGTCCAGTAATCCTGAACAATTTCAATATCACAGGATGCAGAATGAGCAAAATTAAGTAAGCAGCTTCCTCAATACATTTCTATCCTAAAGTTTATATCAGATTAAATAGTTGCATATTTGGAAAAAAATAACATCTGCAAAATCACTTCCTTGTGATTTTCTTTCCCAGGCTATTGATTCTCAGATTAATTATTTTCCAGACTGTGATTTATTTGGCAGTTATTCTTTGTAATAAAATGGGTTTATACCAAAGTGTTAAATATAGCTACTTTAAAACTTGGAATAAACCTACTACTTTGTCTCAGTTCTGTATTCTTTTGTACCCCCGTTGCATTCTTTTTATTTCACAGTACATTTTCCATGTTCCCTAACATGCTTTGATTCAGAAATACATTGATAATTTTCTTTTCCCTCAAGAATTGTGTGAAGAATGTAAAATGTGATAGAATTTGTCACAATAATTTATCTATAGTCCCTACACATTTTGATTTATGCCATATTAATACAACATTGAATTTTTATTTTTCAATTAAACAAAATGTAAATTCAGAATTTCAAGGCTGAAAGGCATCTCATTACTGATCACATCACTCAGTTTGGCAGATCTGGAAACTGACAAATTTTTCAAGGTGACTGGACCCTAAAAAAATACAGACAATAAACTCAAATTCACAGGAGATTAATGTGTAGTATAAAAACCATGTAATTATGTGAGAAATATAACTGCTAATCAGACCAGCATTAATATAGACCAGTTATATGTTCATTTTTCTTCTCAAGAAGCCAAATTAAGACCAGAAAGTTCCAAAGTGAATGTATAAATCAGAAGCAAATTTCCTGCAGGAGTAAGTCTAATAATGTCAATAAAGGTCTAATATATTCTAGACCTACAGAAGGTCTTCTCTACTGGTTTCACAGTTTCCCATTCTCAAGGTACAGTAATTACCCTTTTCTATTTTAAATCTCTTGATTGTTTCAGGACACAACATTTATTAGTATCCATTTTTATTTTATCAGCCATGACTTCTAACTGCTCATTCACTCATTTATTCAACAAACCTTTTCTGAGCATCTAATATATCCCAAGCATTATGCTAGACACCAGAGAGTACAAAGATGACCAAGCACCAGTCATTGTTTCCAAAGAGAGAGCAGGCATATAAAAGATCATTATAAACTTAAGTGGTAAAAACAGTAATTTCTTTAGGCAGAAATCATTATGAGAAACTGAGGAAAGGCACTTAACCCAGCTTGGAAAAAGTGATTACAAAGCCGAGACTTATGAAATGAATAGGATTAACAGTTAAAAAAGAAAGGGTCATTCTAGTCAGAGGTGACCTCATGAGCAGGGGCACAAAAGAAAGAAAACAAATATGTATGTACAGGGATTAAGTGGGTCCATTTTGTGGGAAGCAGAGAAAGGTAAATAAAAGGCAAAAAGTGGCAAGTGATGAGTAAATTAAAATAAGGCCTCAGGTGCCCAAATGAAGAACTTGGATGTGATCCTTTTTTTGATGAGAAGCCATTAAAGTGTTTGAAACCAGGGGAGAGTGTTCTGGATTAGAAAAGTAAGGGAGATGACACTGTAACATTTATATTTCCAAATGATCACCCTGATGGTCAGATTGATAATAGATTGCAGAGGGATGAGACTGAGGCAGGGTGGCCTGTTAGGACATATGCAATAAGTAATGATGAGGACCTAAAATGAGGCAGTGGTACTGGAGATAAAAAACAAGTGATATATTTGAGAAATATTGAGAAAAGTAGTTCCCATCTGCCCAAATTTCCGGGCCCCACTATCAGAGATTCTGCTCTGATTGAGCTAGTATAGCACTGAAACTTCCCAGGTGATCCTAATTAGCCACTGAGGCAGATTAGTTAATTAACCAGATAAGTTATCTTTGTAGTAACTGATAATTACAGAAATATGAAAAGTGCAGAAAATGGAGGAGTCAGGAATGATCGTCAAAATTCTAGCTTTAATGACTTGGTAAAAGATAGACTCAACGACTAGCATAAATAATACCAAGGGACAGTCTATTTAGGGAAAAGGGCGAATTAATTTGCTTTTTAAAATTCGAAAATGTAAGGCATCCACAGAGTAAGCAGAAGGATATTTTCGTTAGATAATGGGACATATGTGATCATAGGTTTGGCAACACTGACAAGTGAGAAATACCTGAGAGTTACGAAGTCATAAAGAGAGATTATATGGAATAAGAAGAGTTGAGAGTTGAACCCTGAGGATCAACATTCAGAGAAAAGCAGAGAAAAAAAAATTACAAAAAAACAGAGGATCACAAAGGAAACTAGTTGAGTGTGGTATGCTGGAACCCAGGGGAGTACAGTATTTCCCTGGAGCAAACAACAATGCAGGAGAGAGGTCCAATTAAAAAAAAAAAAAAAGATTACAAAACATCCATTGGAGTTAGCAGTTGAGAGATCATTTGGGACCTTGGTGAGAATGACGTCAATTAAAGAATGGACGGACAGGAATGGGAGATGAGGAACTGAAAAGTAGAGATTAGTCTATTAAGAAATCTGTACAAGGATGGAGAAGAGAAATGAGAGAAATTTCAGCATGAGTGAATATGCTGAGAGATAAATTAGAAAGAAAGACATTAAAGGACACCTTATCCTATGAGAATGAACAAAAAAAAGACCTCTGAGAACAAAAAAGGTGGAGATAGGGAAATATATGAATAATAGTAT
Source organism: Hyperoodon ampullatus (assembly GCF_949752795.1). Lineage (NCBI taxonomy): Eukaryota > Metazoa > Chordata > Mammalia > Artiodactyla > Ziphiidae > Hyperoodon > Hyperoodon ampullatus. The sequence continues at coordinate 93,692,691 of NC_136918.1, read as the reverse complement.
CTATAAAACTATATACACATAGTTTTATTATGAATACATTTCTAGAGATGATTAGAGGTTGAGGTCGATCATGTTTGATGGCTTCCAACTCTTCTGGATGAAACAGTAGACAAAATTGTCATCTCAAATTGAAGGGAACTTGAGGAGAATGATTTTGAGTTGAAGAAAAGGAAATGGACAAGAAAAAGAAAGACTGAGAATCTATTCTGAATACATAGTGGAGTTTGGAGACGATGCACTGGGTAGTGGTGCCAACCTGGCAGGATCTGTAAGTTTCTCTAGCAGGGCACTGGGGTAGTAAGGTTGTCACTTCAAAACACGTTTGTGTTTTGATTGAGCAGGTGCTGCAGAAATACAATGAAAGAAGTCAAGGCTTTTGGTGAAAGAATAGTTCAGATGATCAACTCTGGGACTCAAGATGGGTCAGGAAGGAAGCAACAGCACATAGAAAAGAAAAGAAAAGAAAGTTATCTTTTTAATATGGTGCATTAACATGCCTCAGCCTACCAGGAAAGCCATGTCATAATAAGCCAATCCCAAAAGAAATTATTCCACTTGTCATGCATGTGTGCATGTGCTTGTGTAACATTTTTACATAGCTATGTATGGCATTTTATATTATTTGATATACTTTTATGTATAGTTAGATGTATCTAATACTACATTTCTTTTATAGAAAATTTTATTTTCCAGTAATCAAAGTGAAACAGGAAATAAGATACTTTCTCACATTAATAAAATATTGATTTTAAATGTCTGAAGTAATATATTTTTCACAAAATAATGAAACATTAAAAAACAAAACTATTAAATTCATTTTACTATTTGTAAATGTATGGGTTGCCCCAGATTACAAAAGAAATTTTAAAAACCCAGGAGGGTTATTCACTTTTTAGCCATTTGTATATTCTAGCCGTTACCTAACTTTGTATGTGCCCTTTCACGCTATGTGAAACAGTAGTCATCTAAAAAAGAAAGTGGCTTCAGAAGATGACATACAGAAGCAGAGGACACACCAAGGACAACTTTCTCGACTACTGCATGCCCTACAACATGACATTTTAATTTCTTGACCAGTGAGTAAAGGGTTTATATTCATTAGCAGGATCCATTTCCATTAACTGGGTGCTGCGTGTTGAAGAATCAGAAGGGGTACTAATCAAGCCCCAGCTTTCTCAAACCATTATCTAAAAACATCAACAGTATTAAGTCCATCATCAAAACTCTTTTTTCCATCAGCTGTCTGCATTTCTCAGCAGGCATGTTATCAGACTATATCAGACTACCCCACTTATGAACTAGATTTCCAGTGTTTTCAATCAGAACTGGAACTCAGTATGACGGAAATCATCTGATCCTTTTCAATGGTTTCCCACTGAGCACGTCATCCTAACTTCATAGTGTTACCCCCTTCACATTTGCCTGCATCACACATAAACACACACACACACACACACACACACACACACACACACACACGGGAACATATCTTTAGGTGGCCCAGCTGAACGAGCCTGCTTTACTTAACCAATCTCAAGTTTCTATGACTCAGCCATCTGTGCCCTTTAACGTCAGTTTACCTCCATTGTACACATTGTATTCAGATTGTGTTCAGTTTTTTTTTCAGGGAAGCTCCATTTCTCTCTCTCTCTCTCTCTTTTTCCTTCTCTCTCTCTTCCCCCTTCTACGCCCTACTTGCCTGGTGAAAAACTACGAGAAATTTTCTCACATAGTAGCGCAATGTGTTATCTTTTTCCAAATAATTACATTTATTTCAGGATAATAGGATGTCTTCATTGGGTAGTGCTTTATTAAGTGTCAGGATTGGGTAGGGTTGATGATTTTGGTTATATGTGTCTCACCACCACCACATCAGACACCTCCCTAGCAGAGAGTCACTTAGACCACTTACACACACTCTTTTTTTTCCCTGTCACATCTTGTTTTGGTTTTGCCTGTGACTAGAAGAAAGCGTCTATTTCTGATATTAAAAGGGAAGATCATGAAGCCTTCACATTGCTATTTAATCTTCGTTGTTAATGAAAAGCTAGACATATTTTTAAAATATGGTTTCATGACCAGCAAGCAAGGACGAGAGGCAGAGACTTCAGCCAGGAGATATGTGCAACTTATATTTTCTATACTAATGAAAAGGAATAGTCACATGAATAATACTTACCTATGAAATATAGATCAAAAGCTCTCTTACCAGTTGCAGTTGCATCTAAATAATGAGGAAAAATGAATTCAAAAATAAAAGGCACAATTTTGGAAGGCATCCTCTGGGAAGGGACTAAGGTAATGAATACAATTGATTTCCTACTTTTCTTCCCCCTGTGCCTGCTCTCCCAACGACCTCTTTCCAATTTTCCATCTTACTCTCACAGGTCACCAGAAGATTGCTAAGAGGGCAATCAAAATTGTGAACGTTGATTTTTTAAATGTACATAAAAGGATAAATGATAGGATTGTTTGAATTGAATGTCAACAGCAGAGAGAGAGAGAGAGAGAGAGAGAGAGAGAGAGAGAAGTCGTAACTACCACCTGCCAAAGTTAGTCTATTTCCTAAAGGAGCATTAGAAAAAAATGTTTATAAAAATTCTTAGGGAAAATAACCACTTCATTTCTTCTCAGCGGCTAAATATTGACCGTCTTTTTTGCAGTTACAAAAAAAGAGAGAGAGAGAGGAATGAAGAAAAGCAAAGCTGTAAGTCTCTTTTCTTTTTCTCATGTTCTTCCTTACTTGGTTTTTAAAGCATTAAACAATTCTACTGTTGCATCAGTGTATGTAAAAAATAGCTAGAGAGTCTTTGCTCTGGGTCAGGTGCAAGGTAATTCTTGCATGAAATGAGCTGTTCCTTGGCAGATTTAAAAATAACAAATTAAGATGGCTCATTCAGCTTTCAAGCAAGTTTCTTATCTAAATTCTGATGTAGATAGCTTATCCTGTGCCTCTTAGCCATAATGCATCTGATGGAAACATTTTCTCCTACCTATGGATATTAACAGAGAATTATCACATATATCTTTGGTCTAATGTTATAGGAAATAAATGTTATTGTGGAATTCAGATTACAATATGCACAATTAAGCCATTTTATTGGTAGAAAATGAACAGGACTGTATTATGTATCTGGAGTTTCCCTCATACACACTATATATTGGCTGCTACTAGTTTGATCAACAAGTGCTTTATATAAATATATGACTACAGTGCCTACTACAAAAGTAAGAAAAAATGGGTGTTTAACTTGGGTAAGAAAGGGAAGGGAATGCCTTGTGGAGAAAGTAAGCTAGATCTTCCTTTGAAGGTCATGTTATTGAAGGAAGAACATACAAGTTGGGAGGTAAAGATTAAAGGTTGGGAAATGGAGCATACACAGGAAGCATAACAATAATCAGATTTCTGTGTCCAAGGGAAAGAAAAGTATCAGCCCCTATGCCAGAAAGTTCACATCAAAAATGACAAAATTCAACAGATATCAAAAACTAAATTATGGAAGTTTAAATGATACAATTGGCAGTTTGTACTAATTCTGTAGTTGAAGGTAATTTGAAAGGTTACTGAAGGAGGTAAAGAGAAAATAAAATCAGTATCTGACATTATTGTGAAATGAGGAGACTAGTAGCAAGGCTCTTGTTAGGAGGCTGTTGACCTGGTTTGGATGTGTCCAGTTTAGAATCTGGTATGGTGTGGTAGCTCTAGCAAAAGGAAGAAATTAGGAGGAAGAAGGTTAGACATAATTTAAAGAAGAAGGATCATGACCTTTGACTCTAATTGAATATGATTTTAAAGGGAAGTTAAAATAACATATCTGCACATACATGTATTTGATAAAAATAGAGAAGTCAGGAAAGGGAACAGACTTGGGATTAGAATGAGTCCATTTTTATACATCTAGGCTTGAGGCTATATTAGGTGATAAAAGAGGTCTTTTTCATACATGCACCCCTATGTTCATAGCATCACTATTCACAATAGCCAAGTCATGGAAACAACCTAAATGTCCATCGACAGATGAATGAATAAAGAAGATGTGGTACATATATACAATGGAATACTACTCAGCCATAAAGAAGAATGAAATAATGCCATTTGCAGCAACATGGATGCAACTAGAGATTATCATACTAAGTAAAATAAGTCAGAAAGAGGAAGACAAATACAATATGATATGACTTATATGTGGAATCTAAAATATGGCACAAATGAACCTATCCACAAAACATAAACAGACTCACAGACATAGAGAACAGATTTGTGGTTTCCAAGGGGGAGGGGGGTGGGGGAGGGAAGGACTGGGAATGTGGAACTAGCAGATGTAAACTATTATATATAGGATGAATAAACAATAAGGTCCTACTCTATAGCACAGGAAACTATATTCAATATCCTGTGATAAACCATAATGGATAAGAATATTAAAAAAAAGAATGTCTATATGTGTATAGCTGAGTCACTTTGCTGTACAACAGAGATTGACACAACATTGTAAATCAACTATATTTCAATTTAAAAATTTAAAAATTAAAAAAAAATTTTTTTAATTTTAAGAAGAGTCTTTTTCATAGAGGTTCACTGTCTTCTTCTATTGATAAATCATAATAGCTACCAATATCTGCCTAAATAGTCACCAGTTTGATAGATGGGGAAACATCTTATGACAGAAGAAATCTCTGGATTAAGAAGATACAATGCACTTTGTTATAAGGCAGAAACTAATGCATCATTGTGAAGCAATTATACTCCAATAAAGTTGTAATAAAAAAAAAGAAGATACAATACTTCAACTCCATATACACAACCCCACTTAGTGATATAATAAATAGCCTTTAGTTAAACATACTAAGGCAGAATTCCATTCCCATGCAGACACTTCTGAATGTGAAGAAGAAAGCTTTTCCTTACACAGGGCCAAAATCTGCGTACCCTGAGATACCTCAGTGACCTCAGTCCTGCAATTTGGGACCATAGAGAAAAACGCAAGTTTCCTTTTGGTTGAAAGCTCATCGCAGTATATTAATTTGACAACATAGAGTCCCCTGAACTTTCTATTCTTTAGGATAAATGACCTTAAACTGGTCCTCAAGTTATCTGATTTTTATCCTTTCACCTTTTGGTGTTTCTTCTCAGGCCATCCTCCACTTTATTTTTTATCTCTTAAAATAATAAATATATGTAAATAGGTAAAATATCGTGGTAAACTATGGACTTTGGGTGATTATGGTGTGTCAATGTAGGTTCATCAATTGCAAAAAATTTACCACTCTGGTAGGGCATGTTGATAATGGGGGAAGCTATCCATGTGTGGGGCAAGGTGGCCATATGGAAAATATCTGTACCTTCTTCTCAATCTTGTTATGAACTTAAAGCTGCTCTAAGGAAATAAAATCTGAAAAAATGATGTTCAGACATGAATACTGTTGCAACTACGGTCCCATTACAAAGGATAGTTGGACTTAGCCATTTTACAGACTATGAGCTTATTAAGGCAGCTTCTATGCCATTACTGTGGTCTGTCATATATAACTTCATATATAACACATAAAGAGGTGTGCTGAATCAGGATTTGAGAAGAATATTCTTATTCTGTATGTGTTTTTTAGGTTTCTGTTTTTTCATACATAGCGGCTTCTAATATGTAATACTTAACTAGTTAGGGAAGCCTATCACTGTGGAAACAAAAACGTTTACTTGAAATCTGAAATGGAATGGATGGATTCATTCCAAAGAGGCCTCAATGATGTTCGTATCATAAAATCCATGTTAAAAATAGAAAAGGAGTTAAGCACAGCTATTAAAGCACAATGTGTGAAAATAAGTATTTAATACATGCTAGCTTTTCCAAATAGTGAAAAAATTGGGGAGGGGTGTTGAGATTGAAGGAAACTTCTTTATATCAGTGTAATTTTAATTAATAACCTAACATGTTAAAAGACAAAACTGAATCAGGTTAGGCCAGAAAAAGTGTGAATGAGCTTGGATTAATGACTTTTGATGGAACCAAAAAAAGACAAAGCTGTGGAGGATTGAGCTATGTAGTGACTAAAGTTAATTGTAGGGACTTCCCTGGTGGCACAGTGGCTAAGAATCTGCCTGCCAATGCAGGGGACACAGGTTCGAGCCCTGGTCCGGGAAGATCCCACATACCACGGAGCAACTAAGCCAGTGTGCCACAACTACTGAGCCTGCACTCTAGAGCCCGTGAGCCACAACTACTGAGCCCGTATGCCACAACTACTGAAGCCTACACACCTAGAGCCTGTGCTCCGCCACAAAAGAAGCCACTGCAATGAGAAGCCAGTGCACTGCAACAAAGAGTAGCCCCCACTTGCTGCAACTAGAGAAAGCCCATGTGCAGCAACAAAGACCCAGTGCAGCCAAAAATAAATAAATAAATAAAAATAAATAAAGTTAATTGTAGAGGTTGGTGGTTCTTGGACTTCAATGTAATCCACCCTGTTCATAGGCAGAAACCAGATTCATTTATAGTTTCTGATGTAAAGACATTAGAAGTATAGATGCTGTGGTGGGCAGAATAAGAATATTGATAACAGGCCCTGGAGATGGGCACTTACAAGTAATGATTCCATAGGGTGCTAAAATTTCATTACCTTTGTCCTAAAAGTAGTCCCAGAAGATAGTGGATTACTTTCCCCCTGTTAGTAAAAAAGAAAGTGTCTATAATTTCAGAAGGGAAAAAAACAATGGCACCAAAACAATGGCCACCATATTTACCCTAGGATACAGAAGTCAGATTTTTCTTTCTGATCCCAATGAAATGATGAATAATTAAAAATCCTGTTCCATTCCCCAAACAGTTGAGGACCTGCACCTCTAAGTATCTTCACTCATGAAATATATCGTTACAGGCTTACAGAAGCAGAATTTTCAGGTGACAACTGGGTATAATAATAATGCAAGCGCTGACTATGTCAATAGTCATAATAACATTAACTTATTTTTTATATGTTTTGAAGTTTATTTGCAATTTAGGGAGACAAAAAGCATTATACCTAACACTTATGGTGAGGACCAATTTATCAAGTTGGACCTCAAGGGGCAGCAAGGGTAAGAAAGAGGGTTAATTTGACAGTAAACTGTTAAAGACTAGATAGAAAGGCAAATGAAACCATCAGGAAGAACGTTGCCCCAAAATATTTGTCTATCCATCAAACTATAAAATCAAAGTGGAGGAGAAAAAAAGAGTGTGGTCTTAAGTTAAAAAAAAAAACAAAACTAAAGTATTCCTTTCTCAAAGTGTTGATATTTTTAATAGACCAACAATTTTGGTTGAAGCTATTTTTCTCCCATAACAGAATGTCTTTGAGTAGTAATGGGAAAAAGAGTTTTTAAAATTCTTTAATTTGTCTATGTTAAATAGCTGAATTGATTGCTTAATTTTATTTATTTATTTTAACATTAGAATACTTTTTTTTTTGCATTACGCGGGCCTCTCACTGCTGTGGCCTCTCCCGTTGTGGAGCACAGGCTCCAGATGCGCAGGCTCCGGACGCGCAGGCTCAGCGGCCATGGCTCGCGGGCCCAGCCGCTCTGCGGCATGTGGGATCTTCCCGGACCGGGGCACGAACCCGTGTCCCCTGCATCGGCAGGCGGACTCTCAACCACTGCGCCACCAGGGAAGCCCCTAGAATACACTTTGCATTTACATAATAAAATATAGAAGACAATAAAAATAAGTGAGCATTACTACAAGCAACAACAGAAATGGCAGACATGAAATGATATACATTGTATGGTTTCTTTTTAAGAAATTCAAAACTGGGCAAAAAAAATTTATGGTGAAGATAATGGTTACTTTGGGGGCGGAAAGCAGGGGTCATGACCAGGAAATGGTATAAGGAAGGCTTCCGAGGTGCTGGGAAAGTTCTGTTTCTTGATCTGAGTACTGGTTATACTAGTGGGAGTTCAGATAACTCACAGAAGTCATTAAGTTTATAATTAAACTTAATGACTTATGCACTTTTCTCTGTGTTATAAGTTATTAAGAAAACTAAGACAAAAGCCTTATTTAGTTCATTAAGATCAACAGTTGGCAAAGAATTATTGAATATTATTTTAGACACCTACAAAGTTCAAGGAACTGTCTTAGGTGATCAAAGATTCCAAGTCCATTCTACTATCAAATGATTGCTTAATTTTAAATCAAAATGTTATCATTAAACATTGACATTTCAATTTTATTTGATGAATATTTATTGAACATCTTTTATGTACAAATGGTGGTATGCTGGTATACAAAGGAAACAAGAAAAAGTATTGTATTCAAAATTTTTTGGTGTCAAGTAGTAAAAATCCAATTCAAATCAGTTTAAGTAAAATTAGGAGGGAAGTGGGTACAGGGAATGGTGCTTTTGACTCAGGCCTAACTGGTTTCCAGGAGCTCAAACATCCATTGTGTTGGTCCTGTTTGTAAGCAAGCTCTCCCCAGGTGGTAGCAAGTTAGCCACTGGCAGTTCTAACCTTTCCTCATTCTCACAGCTTATTATCCCTGTGAAAAGAGTCTCCTTTGCCCAGTTAGTTTGAGGAAGCTCCCAGAGAAGGCTCTGATTAGGTTGGCTTTTATCAATAATCCATCTCCGAAACAGTTCCTGCAACCAGGAAGTAGAAGGGCTAAATAGGGGGCCTCACTCCAGCAGCATGGAGTGGGAATGCAGTGGGGAGGCCTAGATGCTAACTAGACAAAAACTAAGTGTTCCCTCAGACATCTCGTGGTTCCAAGAAGTCTATATGTAAGATGAATAAGATCTCATTTTAGCCCTCATTCTACTGACCACTGCTTTCTTCTACTTGCCCAGCTACTCCTTGTCTTCTGCTGTCTCCTCCTCTTGAGGTGATTTCTAATGTGGAACTAACTAGTGTTCTACCCTTTATTCACCTCCTGCCCTTTCCCACCCACAACATCTCTTTAAATGACCTCACCTATTCTCATGGACTTAAATACCATCCATATATCCTTTCTAAATACCTATCTCCAACTCTGACCTCTCCCTGCAACATCAGACTCATATATCCAAATATGTGTTTAATATTTCCACATGAATGTTTAATAAACCTGAAACAGAACTTTTGATAATCACTGACTCTCAAAACCACTTCTGTTAACAAACGCAAGTTCGTGTGCCGATACACAGTGAGGCCAAACAAACTGATACGTCGGAGTTTGAAGCAGAGAAAGGTTTATTGCAGGGTCAAACAAGGAGAACCAGTGGCTGGTGCTCAAAAAACCCTGAACTCCCCAAGGGTTTCAGTAAAGCATTTTTAAAGGCACCGTGAGGGAGGGGTGTCCCAGAGTGTGTGATCAGCTCCTGCACAATTCTCTGATTGGTTGGTGGTGATCAATCCTTAGGTGCCAGAAGCTCTGGAGGATATGTGCTCATGATCATCAAGTAGTTAATTTCTGTCATTTGGTGGTGGTTTTAGCATCTGAAAAACTCAGGAAATATGTGTCAGATGCTATTATCTAGGTACTTCAGAGAGGAGCTAAAGCAGAGGATATGGGGGAGGGGTCTGCCCCTGGAAGGCCCCATAGGGTCCTGCTTGGTTACATTTCCTCCCTTGAGTCCCCCATCCCCGCCATTAATCAACAGCACTGCAACTCATGCAAATACTTAAGACAAAAATCTAGAAATTATTCTTGACACTGTTTCTTTCTTCATCCTTCAAATCCACATTATTGGTAAGTCATGTAAAATCTTTCAAAACTTATTCCAAATTCATCCTCTCTTTCCATCTCTGCTATTAATAGCTCAGCCCAAGAAACTATTGTCTTTTCGCTCCACTATGAGCATCCTAATTGATCTTCTTTGCTTTCCTATATCTTGTTCTCAGGAGAACAGCCAGAGGATCTTGTAAAAATGTAACTTAGTTTACATCACACAAAACTCTCATATCTCATTCAACTTCCCTTCTCACTTGGAGTAAAAGCCCTCACCTCTAGTATTACCTACAAGGCCTACTTAATTGGGCCCCCATTATTTCAGATTTCATCTTAGGCCATTCCTATCCCTCACCCACACTAGCTCATTCTTGCCTTAGGGGTTTCATTCCAGTTTCTCCTTTTGCCTCTTCTTTCCCTTCATCTTCTCAGAACTGATCCCTTCTAGTCAGCTATCAGTTTAAATGTCATCTGTGCAAAATGTTGTTGTCTAGGAAAAACGTATCTGTTATTTCTCTACTATTCACTCAATACTTCTGTACTCTAAGTGTGTGGGAGTTTTTCCACATCAGGCAATTCTCCAACTGTGATGGACACCAATTGGCTGTCCTACAATTCAGTTCTGACACCATATACCTGGAGATAGCATCAGATCCCACAGGTTAGAGGCTCAGTCCTGTGAGACTGCCCCACCTCTCCCCCACCTCAGATGCTGATCATAAATCTAGGTTGATACCTGTACTCCTGACTGGCTAGGTATCAGATGTTCCCATGACCTCCCCTCCTCAGGTTTGATTAATTTGCTTGAGCAGCTCACAAAACTCAAGAAAACTGTTTACTGATTAGATTTCCCATTTATTATTACAAAGGATAGTAAAGGATAGGAATGAACATTCAGATGAAGAAATACACAGGGTGAGGTCCAGAAGGGTCCAGAGCACAGGAGCTTCTGTCCCTGTGGAGTTTTAGGTGCACCAAACTTGTCCACCAACCCAGAGCCCTATGAAACTTCATCCCTTTTGTGTTTTTAATGGAGGCTTCATTAAGTAGGCATGGTTGATTAAATCATTGGCCACTGGTGATTAAGTTACTCTCTATCCCCTCTCCCCATCTTGGAGGTGAGAAGGGGTGTGGGGTGAAGCTGATCTAATCACTTCTAATCACCTCCAATCACTTGGTTTGTTCCCCTGGCAATCAGCCCCCATCCTTCCGGACTTTCCAAAACTCTCCTCAGTAGCATAAATACGGTGTGGTTGAAAGGGGCTTGTTCTGAATAACAAAAGACACCTTTACAGCTCTAATCACTTAAGAAAATTCCAAGACTTTCAGGAGCTGTTTGCCAAGACAGGGCAAAGACCAAATATGTATTTATTATAAATCTCAATATCACAGCTGTTCTCCAATTATTTAATCAAAAATGGCCACCCAATCTCTCACTACTACAGGAGTCTGCAATTTTTTTTTTCCTGTAAAGGACCAGATAGCAAATATTTTAGGCTTTGCTGGCCATATGTTCTCAGTTACAACTAATTGACTGGTGTTGCAGCAGGAAAGCAGCCATAGATAATATGTAAATAAATGCGTGTGGCTCTGTTCCCATAAAACTTTATCTGCAAAAAGAGGTCAACATAGTTTACCAATGCCTGCTCAATTACATCAAACTGTTTTGATTCTCTGCTTTTTATCTGTGCACTGTGCTTTCCCTCGTTCAAATTTAAACTCTGAGAACAGCAGCACCATCATTTATCTCACTCCTTGGTACTTTAACACCTAACAACTGGAGCAGAGAGGGAGCTTGAAAATACTTATCGAATGAATGAATGAAACTGGTATGTTAAATTTAAAACACTACAGAAAAACCAAATACCACCTCAGAGTGTTTACCTAATTGTTCGTTAGGACAGGAAAGATTAGGAAATTATTACTATCAATAGATGATTTTACTATTTAAAAGTTTCTATTTATCCTTTAGGTACTATTATACCTCGTAATGACAGAAAGACAAAGGGAAGTTTAAATTATGTTTCCACAATACGTATCTTACAGATTCTATTTTTTTTTTTTTTTACTTTACATTAAGGCAGTTCTCTTAGGCCAATGGTTCTCAACCTAAGATGATTCTGTACCTCCCCACCCCCCTCCAGGGACCTATGACAATGTCTGGAGATGTTTTTGGTTATCACAACTTGGGGGTACCACTAACATCTAGATGACAGTAACCAGGGATGTTGCTAATTATGCTACAATGCACAGGACAAACACCCACAGCAAAGAATGATATGGTCCAAAATGCAACAGTGCTGAGATTAAGAAACCTTGCCTTAGGTTTATTTCCCATGGAAATAGGTCTTTGTTTTTAGGGAAATTTTTATGGAATTTAAGAATGCTACCTAAATCTGTAGATGAGTTTTGAAAATTTGTGAGAAGGCAGGTTGTATTTCTTTAAAGCCATAACTTTTGTATGAGATGGAAAGCAGTTCTGAAGGGTACATTTCACTTGGGGAAAAAAAAAAAAGACAAACCTCACTGTCACATCTGTATTCCAAGAACATTCAGCCAACCTGATAACCTCCTTAGAGGGTTCAGACTTCACACTGCCTGCTCATGGACTCACACAAGGTTAAGTGCCTACTACATTTCATGATATTCATTGACCAAATGACAACAATAACAGTAAATTTGAGCTGACATCCTATGGCAGCAACAAAACAGGAAAGGAAGGAAGGAGCATTCCAAGGGCACGAACAATACAGCAAGTATCCTTTTATAGTTTCCATGTGAGCCGGTGACGTTGTTGTTATGCGCTGATACCGTCCATTGTTGAGTTAAGCTGGCCCTACGCCACAATATCTCAAGTTAAGCTCAGACAAACAATAGCTATAGTCTCTGGATACTTAATGCTAGAGGTAATTTTTAACTATCTTCTAATTTTTTTAGATCTCAATAGAACATAGTAAGAATCTGTTGGTCTGAATACAGACCTATTATTGAGGAATATAACCCTATTTCATAACCATTGACTCACAGTTACCTAACAGCAGGGGAGTGTGTGAGTGAGTGTGTGAGAGAGAGAGAGAGAGAGAGAGAGAGAGAGAGAGAGAGAGAGAGAGAGAGAGAGTGTGTGTGTGTGTGTGTGTGTGTGTGTGTGTGTGTGTGTGTAGTGGTGGGGAAAGGGTGGCTAGAAGACAAGCCAAGGCAATGTTTGTACATTTTGATGCTGTTCATATCATTAAATAAATAACAGGGATTACACACGAACACTGTGGGTAATTATGTCTTCATGAAACTAGATGGTTTTTCATTATTCAGGCTATTCCTACCTCTGTGATTTTTCCTCCCCTGCCACCTTCTCGGGGATGTCTTCCTTCTGTTTCCTCATGTAGATATTTCCTAAAGTTCTGTCTTTGGTCTCCCTAATCTCATTCTGTAATCTATTTTAGGATTTTATTTATTCTAGTGGCTTCCACTATCACTTCACTGTCAGTGACTTTCCAGTCTTTACCTGAATTTTTCACCTACTTCAGGAACATCTATTGTTTAATTTTTTATTTTTTTTATTTTTTTTTTTTGCGGTACGCGGGCCTCTCACTGTTGTGACCTCTCCCATTGCGGAGCACAGGCTCCGGACGCGCAGGCTCAGCGGCCATGGCTCACAGGCCCAGCCGCTCCACGGCATGTGGGATCTTCCCAGACTGGGGCACGAACCCGCGTGCCCTGAATCGGCAGGCGGACTCCCAACCACTGCGCCACCAGGGAAGCCCTATTTTTTCATTTTAATAGCTACAAATACACCTATTTGGAAATCCTCTTGGTGCCTTAAACTGCATATTTACAAAATGCAGCTCATAGTTTCTTCCTCTTATGTGGTCTTTTCCACTGATCCCCATCTCATCCATCCTGTTGGGTGATACAAAAATATAGAACTCGCCCCGACCCTGCCTTCTTCCTAATGCTCAATTTGCAAACCATCATAAAATTCTACTTTTTACCTCTGAAATATTTCTTAAACTTGCTCACTTCTCCCCTGTCTCCTACCCCAGCTGTAGTCTGTGTTACCACCTCATCCTCTGATTATGATACTTTCATGCTTAAACATTTTCAATGTCATCCTATTGCTTTTAGGGTCAGAGACCCTTTAACACAAACCACAAGGATCCGCATGGATAAGCTCTTTCTTGCCCCTCTTGTCCAAGATCATGCCCCCCTTCTCTCACTGTCTCCACTTCAGCGACATGGCCATCTTCCTATTTCTCACACATGCCATCCTCCTGCTCTCCACAAGGTGCTGTAGCAGTGATGGTAGTTGTTTTTACCACACACACACACACACACAGCTTTAGAAGGCCCTTTGCTGCCCTCTTTTTCTATTTGGTTCCTATCACCTAGTCTTCAGATTTCAGACTGAGGGTCATTCTAGTGGGAGAAGCACTCCCCTAGAAACACTGAAATCACTCCCTTTACTGTAGCCTCAAACATAACTAGGTATCTCCCCTTCACAGTGCTTGTCACATTTGTTACACTTTTAAATTTATATTTGTTTGTATTATCAAATAGCCCAGCAGCCTTCCTCAATAGAGTATAATCTATCTGTTCCAGTTCAGTATTTTATCCCCAGCACTTAGCTTGGTTTCTGGCACATAATAGGATATCAAATATTTGTTAAAAGTATGAATAAAAATTAAGCTCATCTTTTCAACACATCAGTTCACCCCAAAACACTTAACATTTCTAAATTCTCTCATTCTGTTGGTGTTCCCATCATCTCCTAAACCCAAGGCCCAGATTTTCAGACTCCTTTGGCTTCTCTCTTTCTCTCTTGCTACCCACATCTAATTGTTTGCCAGGTATCATTGATTCTACCTCCAGAGCACATTTCCCACAAAGCTTCTCAATGCCATTACCACTACTTCCTGGTGTAGGTCCACCCCATCCTATCTCTGGGCTATTGCAAAATCACCCTATTGGGTTTCAGATCTAATCTCTTCTTACCTCAATTTTTCTTCCAGCCTTCCAAAAACACTGTTCATGTTGCTCCTGTGATCAAAATGACTTTAGGATTCTTAACTTTCTGTTCAATACAGCAACCAGCATGCAGGTTCTCTATGATCTTGACTCAATGAACTTGAAACATTAACTTGAAACATTCTCTTTCTAACATCTTATATTCCAATCAGACTGAAATATTTTGTGTACCCAGCACATCCCTCACGTTTACCACTTCAGGGACTTTATTTCTTATACTTTCGTATTACTTCTTGTCCTTCAAGTACAAATTCTACTTTCCTTTTCTAGACTACCTTTTTATATCCAGGGACTCTTTCTTATTTATCATTGCATAGACTACAGTGATTAACATCAGGGCTTTGGACAAATAATGTTCAATAGATATATTTAATGAATTATTTCATTCCTTTCTCTTTTTTCTATGCAGCTTTAGTCTATAAAGGGGAAATATTTTCTTATGTATTTTATATTGTTCTTTCAGAGATTTTTCCATGCCTTTTTTTTTTTGAAAAGGCAGCCCCAAAATAAGATTTTATGAAGTCTTTCTCCCTTGCCTTTTAAGAATGCTTCATTTAAAAAAAAACTGAGAAAGTAATAAGAGCAGGATTTTAAAATTATGATCTAGGAACAATGAGCACAAACACTTGCTAAAGATTTGTGCTTTTCTCTACTCAAAGATGACATGCAATTCATAAACTGGTCAAAGACTGAATAGGGATGAAGTTTATCTAACTTAACAATATATACTGTCAGTAGTAAAATAGTAGCCCTAGAAAACTTTACATTGGCTTTTACTGCAATATTAATCTTTCATTTCAGGAAATACCTTAACTGTTTTTGAGGACGTTAAACACGAGTGTTCTAGACACTTTAAGCTAAGACAGCTTACCACAGTATTGACTGTATTTATTTCTGTGGTAGTCAGCCTAGAAACTATGATTCTGAATTGTTAACACCATAGATTTTTTTTCTTTTCTGGAAAACAACTGAAGTTTTCAAAATAGTGTTTTTAATAATTATACTCTACCAAATGTTTTGCCCATATTTTCTAGTAAGACCGTTTTACATTTTAAAGGAGCTTTTGTCTTCCATTTAAATATTCTTTCTAAATAAACCATATAAGTATATATTACAATTTTTACTAAGCAGATATTCACTTCTTTACCTTAAATTTCTTATATAGTTTATTGCTCCAAGCCATAGGCACACCCGCACAGTATGTATAGTATAAAAGATTTATAGATTAAAAGAAGAATATAAACGTACATAGTATGAAGTTTAAATGCCATTTTTAAAGCACCGTCACATATAAAAATCATGGTGGTAAAACCACAAACTAACCAATGCATGGAAATCTTTCTTTTTAAGTTTCAAGCCTTTTCCAAACAGAATTTAAAGCCACTGAAGACCTTTCTGTGGAGTAAACTTAATGTGCATGTGTGGAAGTATCTAAAAATAAAATAATCCCATTTTTGCACCATTTCAAATTTAACCCTTGTGGTCATGAAACCTACAGTGCAAAATTGAGATGTGGTATGGAAACTGTCCATTATCCGTTAAGAGGCCTTAGTATATGGCAAGAGGAAAGTTTATTTACTTAAAAGTGAAACTACAGCAAAGAAATCCTACATTGTTGAGTTTATTTTAACATCAATTTAATGGTTATTTATTAATTTCTTCTCACTTAGGTAAAGGTAATTTATGAAATAAAAAACATTATTTAAAACATTGATGGTCAGGAAAATGTTGAGGAAAAGATCTTATTTTTGTAACAGCTGAATTGAATTAATAGAATATCTCACTCAATAACAGCAGTGACAACTATTATTATTACTTATGCACTTGGCAGCATTTTATAGTTTTTATATTTTAGTTTATGGAATTTATGGAAGTTTTTTGTAGCATACAGATTTGCCTTGGGTATAAGTAACTAACATCTTGACACTTATTAGCTTGCATTCTTGAATATTTACCATGTACTATGCAAAGTATTGTGCTTATATTTTCTCAGATAATCCCCTAATTCTTACAACACCCCTGTGAAGTAGGTGCTATGAACCCACTTTAAAGAAACTGATGTTTAGAAATTAAGTAGTTTGCCCAAATCACACAGCTAGAAAGTAGCAAAACTTGGATTCAAACTCAGGCTCTTTGGAGTCCAGAGCCCATGCTTCAAACTCTCTTACAATATTGCCTCCCTAAACTAGGCTTTCCTGACCTAAGACACAACATTTAATCCTAACAACAATGACAAGAAGCAGAAAATATTATTTCTATATTAAAAATTGAAATTGTGCCCCAAATAAATCCGCTTCCAACTAAGTGTTGAAGATACAAATCAAGTTTTGTCTAAATTTAGAACCATGCTGTTTTCACTATACTAGTCCAACTGGACTTTCAGCTAGCATGGAAATGGTCTCCTTTGGTTGTCCAATAAAGTAGTCACAAGCACATGTGGCTGGTGAACACTTAAAAGTTGGCTAATGCTAGTGAAAAACTACACTTAAAATTTTATTTATTTTTTTGACTCCCATTGCCCATTTCTCCCACTCCCCAACCCCTTGCCTCTGGCAACCAACAATCTGTTCTGTATCTTTGATTTGAGCTTGTTTTTGTTTTTTAAGATTCCACATATAAAAGAGATCACTTTATATATAAAACAGATAACAATAAGGATAACAATATAGCACAGGGAACTATATTCAGTATCTTGTAAGAATCTATAATGGAAAAGAAGCTGAAAAAGAATATAAAACTGAATCACTTTCCGGTACACCTAAAACTAACACAACATTGTAAATCAACTATACTTCAATCAAAAAACAATAACAACAGAAAAAGGGATCATACAGTATTTGCCTGTCTTTGTCTGACTTACTTTTTTTTAAAGGTTGGGCATGCCAAGATTTATTTATTTGGCCACAACGAGCAGCTTGCAGGATCTCAGTTCCCTGACCAGGGATTGAACCTGGGGCCACGGCAGTGAAAGCCCAGAATCCTAACCACTAGGCCACCAGGGAACTCCCATGACTTATTTCATTTAGCATAATGCCCCCAGGGTCCATTCATGTTGTCGCAAATGGCAAGGTGCCATTCTTTATAGGCTGTATAATAGTCCGTTGTATATATATATATATCACATCTTTTTTATTCATTCACCCATCAGTGGACACTTAGACTGCTTCCATGTCTTGGCTGCTGTAAACAATGCTGCAGTGAACATGGGAGTGCAGATATCTTTTCAAGTTAGTGTTTTTATTTAGTTTGGATAAATACTCAAAAGTGGAATTTCTGGATCATATGATATTTCTATCTGCACCAATTTACATTCCCACCAACAGTGCACGAGGGTTCCATTTTTTCCACATCCTTACCAACACTTGTTATTTCTTGTCTTTTTAATGATATCTATTCCGACAGGTGTGAGGTGATAGCTCATTGTGGTACTGATTTGCATTTCCCCTGATGATTAATGATGTTGAGCATATTTTCATTACATTTTCAAATTAATTACATTAAAATTCAAACAAATGCCCTATGTGGCTAATGGCTACTTTATTGCACAGCACAATCATGACTACACTCAATTATACTCACCTCCTAAGCAATATATAGACACTTATAGAAAAAAGTTAAATGAACTTAATTTTTAAATAAACTCAAATTTAAATAAATTCAGTTATTTCTCACTAGTTAATTCTTTAACTCAACATAAACTGGTATTTCCAAGTAAAGTAACCCAGCCATATCCAATGTAGAACTCAAAAATTTTTTCTTCTCAGTTCTTGCTCTAAGGTGCCTTTTTTCCCCTAGTTGCTTTACTTTAACTTCCTTTACTTCAAGTTCTATTTACTTTAACTTCCTTTCAAATTACTTAAAAGTAAAAAAATTATATATATGCAAACTTTAAATCACGTTGAAAAATATTTTTTTACTATGCATCTTTGCTAGTCTCCCCCTTTATTTTTCAACACCTAGAAAATGTGAAATCAGTCTCCAATCTTTCTGTAGTAAATCTGTTTCATATTTCATGCTGTGACAGTCACAGATCAGCAAATCCCAATTTAGAAGAACAGAAGTCAGAGATAAGGCATTTCAGTCAAAAGGGGACTGAATTTAATGTCCTGGCTCCTAGTCTGGGCAAACAACCCAAGGAATGAAGCTTCCAGTTTTCCACTCTTTCAGTAACATGAGAAAAGAATCCAAACATCTACAAAATTAAATGTTTCCCCAGGGTAAGGTCTACAACAAAAGTTATTGGTGGGCTTCCCTGGTGGCGCAGTGGTTGAGAGTCCACCTGCCGATGCAGGGAACACGGGTTCGTGCCCCGGTCCGGGAAGATCTCACATGCCGCGGAGCGGCTGGGCTCCGTGAGCCACGGCCGCTGAGCCTGCGCGTCCGGAGCCTGTGCTCTGCAACGGGAGAGACCACAACAGTGAGAGGCCCGTGTACCAGAAAAAAAGAAAAAAAAAAAAAGACTTGCTACTTGTCTAGTTGCTATGGGAACTGCATTCTTTTGTTCACTAAATTAACCTACGCAAGAAAAGAAACTTCGTAAATGGTTAAGGCAATATATATTTATTAAATAAAATTTGGAAAATACTAAATAGTATTTTAAAAATGCCACCCATAATTATTTCACCAAACATACTCTGTTACTATTTTGAGATGCTTCTCTTTTATTTCACTGCACACATTTTTTGTTGTGGTAGTGGTATTTGAATCATTTGTACATTTTTGCATCACTGTTTTCCAGTTAACATTATAGCATACTTTTTTCACTAAAGTTATATTTCAAAAAGAGACACACACACAAATCACATAAGATTATATGTTCTTTAAATATCATTTTGCCGTCTTGCATGTTAATGCCTTTAAAACAATCTGTGATAAAGTGCATTTATATTCCTTCTCCAACTGTTCTTTATAACACATTTGGTCTCAAAAATTAGCCCATTCTGTAGTTCAGAGTCCATTTTACTTCATCATCACTTACCATATTGCCGTATATGGGCAGGCTTTTTACAAGGTTTACTCATGGTTATGTGTCAGACTAACTTCTAACACAAACGTACTTTTGGAGAAATTATCTGTGGTGATTATGCCACAGCTCTATTCCTCTCTGTTCATATATCCCTCTCTATGATCGTTCTTTCTCCTTTGGCTCCAACTTTCATTCACTTACTCATTTGGTGAATTTATTTATGGAGCATTTAACAAGCCAGGCGTTGTGCTAGACACTGGGCTATAATGGTGAGTAAGGCACAGTTTTGACAATCAATTACTATATAATGTGATAAGTGCTGACTGGCAGAAATAGAAGGTATTTTGGCAGAAGTAGTAAAGGTCTGTCTTAGAGGATCAAGAATAGCTTTCTTATACAGGAGCCGGAGGAAGATGGCGGAAGAGTAAGACGCGGAGATCACCTTCCTCCCCACAGATACATCAGAAATTCATCTACACGTGGAACAACTCCAACAGAACACCTACTGAACGCTGACAGAAGACCTCAGACCCCCCAAAAGGCAAGAAACTCCCCACATACCTGGGTAGGTCAAAAGAAAAAAAGAATAAACAGAGACAATAGGATATGGACGGGACCTGCAACAGTGGGAGGGAGCCGTGAAGGAGGGAAGGTTTCTACACACTACAAGCCCCTTCGAGGGCGGAGACTGCAGGTGGCGGAGGGGGAAAGCTTCGGAGTAGCGGAGGAGAGCACAGCAACAGGGGTGTGGAGGGCAAAGCAGAGAGATTTTGGCACAGAGGATCGGTGCCCTCAGGCACACACCAGCCCGAGAGACTTGTCTGCTCGGCCGCCAGGGCGGGCGGGGCTGGGAGCTGAGGCTCGAGTATCGGCTTTCAGTCGGAGCGCAGGGAGAGGTCTGGGGCTGGCGGCAGGAAGAGACCCTGAAGGGGTTAGTGCTAGCCCGGAGGGAGTCCGGGGAAAGGGTCTGGAGCTACCGGAGAGGCAAGAGACTTTTTTCCCTTTTGTTGCCTGGTGCGCGAGGAGAGGGCATTCCCCTCCCTCCCCTCTGCCTGAGTGAGCCAGAGCCCCCGAATCAGCGGCTCCTTTAAACCCGTCCTGTCTGAGCGAAGAACGGACGCCCTCCGGCGACCTACGCGCAGAGGCGGGGCCAGGTCCAAGGCTGAGACCCGGGAGCTGTGAGAGCAGAGACAGGGAAATCTCTCTGTGCAGCCTCCGAGGCAGCGGATTAAAGCTCCACGGTCCATTTGATGTGCCCTGCGTCTGTGGAGTGCATGAATGGACAGCGAATCATCCCAAATTGAGGAAGTGGACCTTGAGGACAAGATTTAAGACTTTCCCCCCCTTTTTTTTCCTCTTTTTACAACGAATTATCTCAAATTAAGGAGGTGGACTTAGCAAGATTTCAGACTTTTCGCCCTTTTCCTCTTTTTACAACGAATTATCCCAAATCGAGGAGGTGGACTTGGAGAGCAAGATTTTTGATTTTTCCCCCTGCTCTCTTTTTGTGAATGTGTATGTGTAATCTTCTGTGTAAGATTCTCTCTGTATAGCTTTGCTTCCACCATATGTCCCAGGGTTCTTTCGGTCCGTGTTTTTTTTCAATAATTACTTTTTAATTTTAATAACGCTACTATATTTCATACTTTATTCTATTTTACTTTACCTGCTCTTTCTTTTTTTCCTCCCTTCCCTTCCTCCCTCCCTCCCTCTGCTCCTCCTTTCCTTCTTTCTTTTTCTTTCCTCCATCCCTCCCTCCCTCCCACCCTTCTTCTTTCCACTTTCTTTTTCTTTCCTTCCTCCCTCCCTCGCTCCTGTCTTTCTTTCTTTCTTTCCTTCCTCCCTCCCTCCCTCTCTTCTTCCATTCACTCTTCCTTTTGCTTTCATTCCTCCCTCCCTCCCTCCTTTCTTTCCTTTCTTTCCATCCTTCCTCCCTCCCTCCTTTCTTTCTTTCTTCCTTCCTTCCTTCCTTACTTCCCTTCTTCCTTTCTTTCAATCTCTCTTTCTTTCTTCTACTAATTATTTCTTTCTACTTTTTCTCACTGTTATTCTGAGCCGGGTGGATGAAAGGCTCTTGGTGCTGCAGCCAGGAGTTAGTGCTGTGCCTCTGAAGTGGGAGAGCCAACTTCAGGACACGGGTCCACAAGAGACCTCCCAGCTCCACATAATATCAAGCAGCGAAAATCTCCCAGGGATCTCCATCTCAACACCAGCACCCAGCTTCAGTCAACGACCAGCAAGCTACAGTGCTGGTCACCCTATGCCAAGCAACTAGCAAGGCAGGAACACAACCCCACCCATTAGCAGAGAGGATACCTAAAAACATAATAAGGCCACAGGCACCCCAAAACACACCACCAGACGTGGACCTGTCCACCAGAAAGACAAGATCGAGCTTCAACCACCAGAACACAGGCATTAGTCCCCCCCACCAGGAAGCCTACACAACCTACTGAAACAACCTTAGCCACGGGGGACAGACACCAAAAACAACGGGAACTACGAATCTGCAGCCTGCAAAAAGGAGACCCCAAACACAGTAACATAAGCAAAATGAGAAAGCAGAAAAACACACAGGTGAAGGAGCAAGATAAAAACCTACCAGACCTAACAAATGAAGAGGTAATAGGCAGTCTACCTGAAAAAGAATTCAGAATAATGATAGTAAAGCTGATCCAAGATTCTATTTCCCAGATCCAAAATCTTGGAAATAGAATAGACAATATGCAAGAAACAGTTAACAAGGACCTAGAAGAACTAAAGATGAATCAAGCATCGATTAAAAACACAATAAATGAAATGAAAAATACTCTAGATGGGATCAATAGCAGAATAACTGAGGCAGAAGAACGGATAAGTGAGGTGGAAGATAAAATAGTGGAAATAACTGATGCAGAGAAAAATAAAGAAAAAAGAATGAAAAGAACAGAGGACAGTCTCAGAGACCTCTGGGACAACATTAAACGCACCAACATTCGAATTATAGGGGTTCCAGAAGAAGAAGAGAAAAAGAAAGGGACTGAGAAAATATTTGAAGAGATTATAGTTGAAAACTTCCCTAATATGGGAAAGGAAATAGTTAATCAAGTCCAGGAGGCACAGAGAGTCCCATACAGAATAAATCCAAGAAGAAATACGCCAAGACACATATTAATCAAACTGTCAACAATTAAACACAAAGAAATCATATTAAAAGCAGCAAGGGAAAAACAACAAATAACACACAAGGGAATCCCCATCAGGTTAACAGCTGATCTCTCAGCAGAAACTCTACAAGCCAGAAGGGAGTGGCAGGACATAATTAAAGTGATGAAGGAGAGAAACCTGCAACCAAGATTACTCTACCCAGCAAGGATCTCATTCAGATTTGATGGAGAAATTAAAACCTTTACAGACAAGCAAAAGCTGAGAGAGTTCAGCACCACCAAACCAGCTTTATAACAAATGCTAAAGGAACTTCTCTAGGCAAGAAACACAACAGAAGGACTATACCTACAATAACGAACCCAAAGCCATTAAGGAAATGGGAATAGGAACATACATATCAATAATTACCTTAAATGTAAATGGACTAAATGCTCCCACCAAAAGACACAGAGTGGCTGAATGGATACAAAAACAAGACCCATATATATGCTGTCTACAAGAGACCCACTTCAGACCTAGAGACACATACAGATTGAAAGTAAGGGGATGGAAAAAGATATTCCATGCAAATGGAAATCAAAAGAAAGCTGGAGTAGCAATTCTTATATCAGACAAAATAGACTTTAAAATAAAGACTATTAGAAGAGACAAAGAAGGACACTACATAACGATAAAGGGATCGATCCAAGAAGAAGATATAACAATTGTAAATATTTATGCACCCAACATAGGAGCACCTCAATACATAAGACAAATACTAACAGCCATAAAAGGAGAAATCGACAGTAACACATTCGTAGTAGGGGACTTTAACACCCCACTTTCACCAATGGACAGATCATCCAAAATGAAAATAAATAAGGAAACACAAGCTTTAAATGATACATTAAACAAGATGGACTTAATTGATATTTATAGGACATTCCACCCAAAAACAACAGAATACACATTTTTCTCAAGTGCTCATGGAACATTCGCCAGGATAGATCATATCTTGGGTCACAAATCAAGCCTTGGTAAATTTAAGAAAATTGAAATTGTATCAAGTATCTTTTCCGACCACAATGCTATGAGACTAGACATCAATTACAGGAAAAGATCTGTAAAAAATACAAACACATGGAGGCTAAACAATACACTACTCAATAACGAAGTGATCACTGAAGAAATCAAAGAGGAAATTAAGAAATACTTAGAAACAAATGACAATGGAGACACGACGACCCAAAACCTATGGGACGCAGCAAAAGCAGTTCTAAGGGGGAAGTTTATAGCAATACAATCCCACCTTAAGAAACAGGAAATATTTCGAGTAAACAACCTGACCCTGCACCTAAAGCAATTAGAGAAAGAAGAACAAAAAACCCCCAAAGTTAGCAGAAGGAAAGAAATCATAAAGATCAGATCAGAAATAAATGAAAAAGAAATGAAGGAAACGATAGCAAAGATCAACCAAACTAAAAGCTGGTTCTTTGAGAAGATAAACAAAATTGACAAACCATTAGCCAGACTCATCAAGAAAAGAAGGGAGAAGACTCAAATCAGTAGAATTAGAAATGAAAAAGGAGAAGTAACAACTGACACTGCAGAAATACAAAAGATCATGAGAGATTACTATAAGCAACTCTATTCCAATAAAATGGACAACCTGGAAGAAATGGACAAATTCTTAGAAATGCACAACCTACCAAGACTGACTCAGGAAGAAATAGAAAATATGAATAGACCAATCACAAGCACTGAAATTGAAACTGTGATTAAAAATCTTCCATCAAACAAAAGCCCAGGACCAGATGGCTTCACAGGCGAATTCTATCAAACATTTACAGAAGAGCTAACACCCATCCTTCTCAAACTCTTCCAAACAATATCAGAGGAAGGAACACTCCCAAACTCATTCTACGAGGCCACCATCACCTTGATACCAAAACCAGGCAAGGATGTCACAAAGAAAGAAAACTACAGGCCAATATCACTGATGAACATAGATGCAAAAATCCTCAACAAAATACTAGCAAACAGAATCCAACAGCACATTAAAACGATCATACACCATGATCAAGTGGGGTTTATTCCAGGAATGCAAGGATTCTTCAATATACGCAAATCAATCAATGTGATACACCATATTAACAAGTTGAAGGCGAAAAACCATATGATCATCTCAATAGATGCAGAGAAAGCTTTCGACAAAATTCAACACCCATTTATGATAAAAACCCTGCAGAAAGTAGGCATAGAGGGAACTTTCCTCAACATAATAAAGGCCATATATGACAAACCCACAGCCAACATTGTCCTCAATGGTGAAAAACTGAAACCATTTCCACTAAGATCAGGAACAAGACAAGGCTGCCCACTCTCACCACTCTTATTCAACATAGTTTTGGAAGTTTTAGCCACAGAAATCAGAGAAGAAAAGGAAATAAAAGGAATCCAAATTGGAAAAGAAGAAGTAAAGCTGTCACTGTTTGCAGATGACATGATACTATACATAGAGAATCCTAAAGATGCTACCGAAAAACTACTAGAGCTAATCAATGAATTTGGTAAAGTAGCAGGATACAAAATTAATGCACAGAAATCTCTGGCATTCCTGTACACTAATGATGAAAAATCTGAAAATGAAATCAAGAAAACACTCCCATTTACCATTGCAACAAAAAGAATAAAATATCTAGGAATAAACCTACCTAAGGAGACAAAAGACCTGTATGCAGAAAATTATAAGACACTGATGAAAGAAATTAAAGATGATACAAATAGATGGAGAGATATACCATGCTCCTGGATTGGAAGAATCAATATTGTGAAAATGACTCTACTACCCAAAGCAATCTACAGATTCAATGCAATCCCTATCAAACTACCACTGGCATTTTTCACAGAAGTAGAACAAAAAATTTCAAAATTTGTTTGGAAAAACAAAAGACCCCGAATAGCCAAAGCAATCTTGAGAACGAAAAACGGAGCTGGAGGAATCAGGCTCCCTGACTTCAGACTATACTACAAAGCTACAGTAATTAAGACAGTGTGGTACTGGCATAAAAACAGAAAGATAGATCAGTGGATCAGGATAGAAAGCCCAGAGATAAACCCACGCACATATGGCCAACTTATCTTTGATAAAGGAGGCAGGAATGTACAGTGGAGAAAGGACAGCCTCTTCAATAAGTGGTGCTGGGAAAACTGGACAGGGACATGTAAAAGTATGAGATTAGATCATTCCCTAACACCATACACAAAAATAAGCTCAAAATGGATTAAAGACCTAAATGGAAGGCCAGAAACTATCAAACTCTTAGAGGAAAACATAGGCAGAACACTCTATGACATAAATCACAGCAAGATCCTTTTGGACCCACCTCCTAGAGAAATGGAAATAAAAACAAAGATAAACAAATGGGACCTAATGAAACTTCAAAGCTTTTGCACAGCAAAGGAAACCATAAACAAGACCAAAAGACAACCCTCAGAATGGGAGAAAATATTTGCAAATGAAGCAACTGACAAAGGATTAATCTCCAAAATTTATAAACAGCTCATGCAGCTCAATAGCAAAAAAACAAACAACCTAATCCAAAAATGGGCAGAAGACTTAAATAGGCATTTCTCCAAAGAAGATATACAGACTGCCAACAAACACATGAAAGAATGCTCAACATCATTAATCATTAGAGAAATGCAAATCAAAACTACAATGAGATATCATCTCACACCAGTCAGAATGGCCATCATCAAGAAATCTAGAAACAATAAATGCTGGAGAGGGTGTGGAGAAAAGGGAACACTCTTGCACTGCTGGTGGGAATGTGAATTGGTACAGCCACTATGGAGAACAGTATGGAGGTTCCTTAAAAAACTAAAAATAGAACTACCATATGACCCAGCAATCCCACTACTAGGCATATACCCTGAGAAAACCATAATTCAAAAAGAGACATGTACCAAAATATTCATTGCAGCTCTATTCACAATAGCCCGGAGCTGGAAACAACCTAAGTGTCCATCATCGGATGAATGGATAAAGAAGATGTGGCACATATATACAATGGAATATTACTCAGCCATAAAAAGAAACGAAACTGAGCTATTTGTAATGAGGTGGATAGACCTAGAGTCTGTCATACAGAGTGAAGTAAGTCAGAAAGAGAAAGACAAATACCGTATGCTAACACATATATATGGAATTTAAAAAAAAAAATGTCATGAAGAACCTAGGGGTAAAACGGGAATAAAGACACAGACCTACTTGAGAATGGACTTGAGGATATGGGGAAGGGGAAGGGTAAGCTGTGACAAAGGGAAAGAGAGGCATGGACATATATACAGTACCAAACGTAAGGTAGATAGATAGTGGGAAGCAGCCGCAGAGCACAGGGAGATCAGCTCGGTGCTTTGTGACCGCCTGGAGGGGTGGGATGGGGAGGGTGGGAGGGAGGGAGATGCATGAGGGAGGGGATGTGGGAACAGATGTATATGTATGACTGATTCACTTTGTTATAAAGCAGAAACTAATAAAAAAAATAAAAAATAAATAAAAAAAATAAAAAAAACCATATATATGTATGTATAACTGAATCACTTTGCTGTACATCAGAAACTAACACAACATTGTATATAAAAAAAAAAAAAAAAAAAAAAGAATAGCTTTCTTGAGAACGTGGCTTTATCAAATGGAATACTGCCAGCTTAGGATATGACTGATGGCCAGAAAAGGAAGATCTAGTTATTATAAAGAACTTCCTCAAGTATAAATTTGGTAACTCAGGTAAATTCAGGAATTTACATTCTACACCTGGGATAATGCATGGTGTTAAGAAAAGGGTAACGAATATTCAGTCAAAGATTAAGGCAGGGAAGGAGCTGGGCAAATTCATTTAGCCACAGATACTGCCTCAGAAAACTGCCCCAGGCATAGGCTGCCCAATGTGTAGTGCCTGATGGACATAGCAAGCTCCCACCAACATATGTGTTCATTGATATCAGGTGGTTTAGCCTAGTGGCTACAGTAAGGCAGCAGAATTCTGGATAAATGCTGGACATTAGGAGAACTTTCTATACATAGGAGAACAGCAGACAGGAAGTATGGAGACGGGACATAGACCGGGGAAGGGTCCACATCTCTCAGCTTTGAATTCAGTAGGCTTCACTGCCAGATAGAAAAACATTGGTGTCTAGAAGAATTAATATATAACTGAATCTTAGGGGAGGAAACCCAGGCTGAATTCTAATAGCCTGGCTCAACATGAAGCATATGGAAGGCTATATTATCCAGAACGGGACACATTTCAAGCATGAGCTATACTGAATTGGTGATGTAGTTAGGAATATTCTTTCCTTCCCAAATAAAGTATGCTTGCAGACACACTAAGTTCTTTTTCTCCATCTATAATCCTTCAAAATAGAGTCCCACACTATCAAGTTTTAGTATCAATATTATTTTCAGTAAAATGCTGTTAAATATTAATTCTCTGACAGTAAAGAGGAAAACTTAAGTTAAAAAAGTATTGTCAGAGAGACAGACTATCCCACAAGATTCCCAGTTTTATTAAATTAGAGGAGCCGGACTCTTTGGAAGGCAGCTTGTGGGGCTTCTGAGAAGTGTCTGGGGAAGAGCAGGTCTCTATACTGCTATTTACACTGGTCTGTAAGCTCTGATAGTAGGTGTTGATTTTGTGGATTCATGACATACAAGCTTAGGAACCGAGTAAACTTTTGAGAACAATTCTCTCCCTAAGTTCCATTATGGTAAATCATTTTTGCTGATGGTCTTCAAAAAAGAATCTGAGAAGGACATGAGAAATTCCCACAGATTATTTATCTCAGGAATTCACTTCCTGACTCAAGAATCCCAGTCTATTAAGCAATAGGCAGAAGCTGACGAACGGTATCTACGACTCTTGTGAGCAGTCACATGCACGAACTTCCTCTGATCAAGAATTTCCCCTGACCTTGCAATCCTCTTAAAGTTCTTTATTTTATTATTGTTTATAAAAATGAGTTGCCTAATTAATATATGTTCAATATAAAACATTTTGAAGGTTCAGATTAAACGCAAAGAGGGAGGAAATATCTAACCGTAACTACATTGACTTTTTCAATTTAACATGTCAGGGACCTAAGTTTTTTGAGAGTCAGTATTTGTAAGATTAAAACTGCCCAAGGCAGAGCAGAGTATCTGAGACTCCTATATTTTGGGGGGAAGGGGCGGGGGGTGGGGGCTCTTCTTTTACCTGTAAAATTATTCAGAGAAGTGAAATAGAATTGCTACTGACCTGAACAGCAAGTGGATTTTCTACTCTTGAGCTTCCAAGGGCCAGTATAGTTTCTCATCAAACCTATATAATGATTAGGAAAAGGCTATTTCTAATATTATGGCTCATTCACACAACGGATCATCATGCTTGCATTATGATAAAAATAAAGTAGTTCTTTATTCACTAATATGAAACAATATTAAAGATGTATTAATTAAAAACAGAATTAAACTTCATAATAGGTTACGATGTGTTTATATTTGTGTTAGAAAGGTAGGTCTTTTTTCCAGTAGAATATACAAAAAAACTAATAGCTGATGACAGTAGTTCCTTAAGGGTGGGTTGGGAGAGAGGAAGGCTGAAGAGGTTGCAGAACATGGGTACTGGTGGCTGGGGAGGGAGGAAGACTTAATTCTTATTTCACTGCCTTTCTTCTGTTGGATATTTTTACTATATAAATATATTGCTATTTTTATTAAAAACTAGTTAAATAAACATATCACTCCATATGCCTTAGCGAATGGTATAGATTTTAACCTAAAACTTACTCTTTAGCATATGATTGTTATATCATATCCAAATAATTATTTAACATTGAACCTATAAATTAAGGCTGTGTTATTTGCCCATTTCCAATATACTACATATTTATAGAAATTGGATCTGTAGAAGACTGTACTGCAGACTTAGGGAATAACATAGTAAATTTATCTGTTTTTTCAGGGTAAAGGTTTCTATTGTTTTAAAAATCATTATTTAGGAATTTAAAACCTTCCTATAATTCTATACTGTGCAGCCATCCTCTGTTTATTTTCCATTTTTTAGACTACTGGGCATTTAGATAAACTTCAAGTCATCCCTCACTTGTTCTGCCAAAGAGAGGTTTCCTGGGAATATCATCCATTGCCCAATCTGAAAAAGCTGTAAGACACAATTTTATTCCTTTTGGAAATGCAATATTTATTGGGTGTGAATAGCTTCTCTACAGCAGTTGATGACCTTGACTATGTGAATCAAGAGAGATGTAGAGCACATTCATTTGCTTATTTTTAATCCCCTGAAGAAAAATATAGCATTTTAAGACATCATCATTATTCATATAGATAATTGTAATTTAATGTTCTGAGTAATTCTCCGATAATTCTTGATGATAGTCCACGAAAGTAGGCTATTCATAACATCCTAAGAGACTGACCATTTTCTGAATTTATATATTTAAGAATACATTTCTCTTCCATTATTTAAAGTCTTCTTATTTTAGAGTCTGCAAAAAGGAGATGGATCTTAACGAAGGAAATTTTATCTCATTGTAGAAGATATGCTGAAGTGTCAAGAAACAATGTTTCATTGGAAATATTATCTGAGACTTGACACATAAAAATACATCCTGGCAGTGAGTAAGCAGATGAAAGGGAAGTGGAGATTTGACTGAAATAATCTGTATTCTGCTAAGAATTTTTTCCTTTATTTTCTGACTCGACTTTTTTTTTTTTTTTTTTTTTTTTTTTTTGCGGTACGCGGTCCTCTCACTGCTGTGGCCTCTCCCGTTGCGGAGCACAGGCTCCGGACGCACAGCCCCAGTGGCCATGGCTCATGGGCCCAGCTGCTCCATGGCACGTGGGATCCTCCCGGACCGGGGCACGAACCCGTGTCCCCTGCATCGGCAGGCAGACCCCCAACCACTGTGCCACCAGGGAAGCCCCCTCGACTTTTTAATCTCATTTTTGATCACCTAAGCATACCCATCTTTCATGGGTCTTTAGTCTATGCCTAGCTGACTCAACTTGGGCTAAAAAGTAAGTTACATTATAGTAAGGTTATAAAAACCACATACGTAACTGATTTTTATAATCGTACTCCTTGAAAATAAAAGCAAAAGAGCATTTCACACCAAATATACTTTACATAACAGTTCCACTTTGAAAGTTACTTTTTCAGTTTTTGAAAAATCTAATCTGCTCCTATAGCACCTTTTAACTAGCTCTGAAATATTCCAAAAGAATTGTGATCTGATTGTCTCATAGGGGCCTCAAGCTAAAAAGGTCCAGAATTAAATTCGGTATTTTTCTTCACTCACTGTCCCATCAGCTCCCTTTCCTGTTGTGTTTCTAATCTAAGCAAAAGGCTCTACCCTTAATTATTCCATCTCCTCTGCCTCATCCTGTCAAACTGACCTCCTAAATATCTCTTAGAGCCACTGCTTTCTTCTCTCCTATTAACCTCATCCTAGTTATAGTTTAATAACAGCTGAGTCCCAAGAATTTTGCAGCAGTTTAATAATTAGTCTCCCTTCACCTCTTCAGTCTTTCCACTTAAAGTCCATTCTCCACAAACTTTTTTGAAGACATAGATACGATCATGTTGCTTCCGTCAAATGACTTCTTTATGAAAAGGTCAAGGCTCTTAATCAGCTGACACTTGTCTAATTTTCCATGATCAAATTTTGTCCTGTTTTCTCTATGTAATCTGAATTCTCAGGCATAGTACACTCATGGCCTCTGCTTTTCTTAACAAGACAATTTTTCTTATGAATTTGTGGAGTTTAAAGTGTAGTTGGGCAAAGAAGAGTCCTAAGAAAGAACTTCTGCATATATCCCCAGGAACAGACTCAGCAGTGAATAATTAAAAAAAAAAAAAAAATATGGGAAAAGTTGGGCTTACTCTCTAAACAAAACAAAGTATAGATATAAGAAAACTTTTTTTCCCCAAAGACAGATATGAAGGAAAAGACTGACAAGAAATGAGGCATTGGGGCTTCCCTGGTGGCGCAGTGGTTGAGAATCTGCCTGCTAATGCAGGGGACACGGGTTTGAGCCCTGGTCTGGGAAGATCCCACATGCCGTGGTGCAACTAGGCCCGTGAGCCACAACTACTGAGCCTGCGCATCTGGAGCCTGTGCTCCGCAACAAGAGAGACCGCGATAGTGAGAGGCCTGCACGCCGCGATAAAGAGTGGCCCCTGCTTGCCACAACTAGAGAAAGCCCTTGCACAGAAACGAAGACCCAACACAGCAAAATAAATTAATTAATTAATAAACCCCTACCCCCAACATCTAAAAAAAAAAAAGAAAGAAAGAAATGAAGCATGACCATGATAGTTTGTACTTTTCTTTTTGTGAAAGTGGGAAAAGGCAGCGAAGAATAATATTGCTTTATTTTTGTTATTGTCTTGACCTATAAGAGGGTATAATAAGTCATTTACATGAAAGTATGAAATGATGTCCTAGGAAGGAAGTGACAATATGGTAATTCAGGCAGATGAAGAAATCCACCTTTCCCGGGTCCCTTAAATTCCAGGCAAACCACACTCATTACCTGATATCCCTGAACTAGTGCAGCTTTCCCACACCTTTAGGCATGCTGCTCTCTTTCTGCCTAGAATGCCTTCCCCTCTCTTTGCCTGACAGTTTAACTCTTATTCATCTTTGAAGTTTCTATTTCAGTGTCAACACCTCTGTGACTCTTTCCCCATTACTCTCCTCTGCTGTAACACTCTCCAATGTATATTGAAGATGTTTACCCACTTGTTTATTTCCTCAAATATTTCATGCTTTCTTCAAGGACACTACTGTATTCCTAGTATCTGTCATGAAGTAAGAACTCTACATTTGCTGAGTAAATAAAGGAAGGTATCTACTACAAGTTCTGAAGAAAGAAACAAATAGCAGCACCATTAAAATTATTAGATAGGGTCCAGGTTTATAATCATTAACTTGAAAAAATTAACATTCAGTCCACAGTATAAGTTCAAGTTAATCCACTAAAAGTTACCAGCCTTATTACCATCATGAGGCAAATCATCCAGTCCTTCTTTCCGTGTCCTACTTTGTTCACAAATAAGGAACTTCCACTCTCTCAAAAATATTACAGTGAGACCATCTACTTTTCTCTGACCTCTCACTTGTTCCTTTCCTTGGAAGAAGGAGTAATTTATATGATGGGCATCATGGTGGGAGTCTGACTTACAGTGATCTACATCTCTTTTTTCTAATGTTCAATGTCAATATGCTTAAGGTTGCTAAGCATGTGTGACCTTCCTCTGGAGCTTTCTGTGTGCAGCTCAGTGTGAGGCAGCTAATAGAGCATGTGCTGCTTTGCAGACCCACCTCTCTCCAAATGTAAGTCTCAATGCCTAGACATGTGAAGTCACCCATTTTGGTTTCAGAGGCAAGAGAGGTTTTCTAGTCTACCTCTATCAGATATAATTCAGAAGATATTTTCATCTATATCTGAACCTTCTGTTTATTTCTCAATTACTATAGAATCTATCTGTGTGGGGTGAGAATAGCACTCTCAAAACCAGACAACACTTATTAGACCTCATAAATGCACATATCTACATGCAGTAAAGCAATCTTTTGGCTTTCCAGATGTCAGAGTTACCATGTTGGTGGTTCCACCAGTATTGGAATCAGAGTGTAACTAGGGGTTACTTTAATGAAACGGTGGGAGTTATTCCATGAAAACATGATAATTAGATTCTATTCCCAAGAAATCTATTCATATAACAGAAATTAGAGCTCAACTCTTCTCCCTCACCACCAGACCCTTGGAAATCCCTTAGACGTTCCAGCAAAGTTACTCTCTGTGGTTCATATTGCAATCAAGACTTGGCCTCTGGCTTCCCTGGTGGCGCAGTGGTTGAGAGTCCGCCTGCCAATGCAGGGGACACGGGTTTGTGCCCCGGTCCGCGAAGATCCCACATGCCGCGGAGCGGCTGGGCCGTGAGCCATGGCCGCTGAGCCTGCACGTCCGGAGCCTGTTCTCTGCAACGGGAGAGGCTACAACAGTGAGAGGCCCGCGTACCGCAAAAAAAAAAAAAAAAAAAAAAAAAAAAAGACTTGGCCTTTGCTCTTATGATGGTTCACTTGGCCCCTGCATTTTACTGCTAAAGCTGGATTTTACTAAGCTCTGATCTACTCTCATGTAGCATCTTCTTCCTTCACGCAGGCCAGACACCTCCAAATGACAAAGATAGTGGAAAAAGGCAGGATAATATCTCTTTATCTGAACATGGTCTTTCCTTCACTTTTTTTTTTTTTTTTTTTTTTTTTTTTGCGGTACACGGGCCTCTCACTGTTTTGGTCTCTCCCGTTGCGGAGCACAGGCTCCGGACGTGCAGGCTCAGCGACCATGGTTCACGGGCCCAGCCGCTCCGCGGCATGTGGGATCTTCCCGGACCGGGGCACAAACCCGTGTCCCCTGCATCGGCAGGCGGACTCTCAACCACTGCGCCACCAGGGAAGCCCTCCTTCACTTTTCTGATTT
The DNA here is from genome assembly GCF_949752795.1 of Hyperoodon ampullatus. Lineage (NCBI taxonomy): Eukaryota > Metazoa > Chordata > Mammalia > Artiodactyla > Ziphiidae > Hyperoodon > Hyperoodon ampullatus. The sequence continues at coordinate 93,658,349 of NC_136918.1, read as the reverse complement.
AGGACTAAGATAAGGACTTAGAGTTGGGGTCATTTGTTTTTCTCCCCCATCCTAAGGAAGGATTTGGGCAGTTAGTTGCTCCCTGTCTCTTTATTTTATGGTAAAAATCCTTTCCCTAGAAGAATTCAAATTGTATAGCATAAATATGGGAAAATGCACTGCAGAAGAACATATCCAGGAATAGGTTTTGCTAAAGTTTTCTGAAAAAAAAAAATGGGTGAAAATTAGCCAAGAGAAGTTTTGGAAAAGGAAGCACTTAGATTGCTGCTCATTTTAATATGGGGGTTGGTAGGAGGTAAGTTAGGATGTATTGGGAGGTTCCTATGAGTGGACTCCCTTGTGAAGAACTCAACTCTTGTATCTTTACATTAGAAACTGAAAATATACTATTTACCATAAAGCTTTAGTTTTTCTCTTTTTTTGGTTATCATCTTAAATTGCACTAACACTTCAGTAAAGAAAATCATATACAGATACATATATAGCTTGATGGTCTTGGAGACGCTAAAGGCATGAGGTGGTAAAGAGGTAGGATAACCTGTTTTACTCTCTTGAGAGAAAGCAACCTTCCATGCAGACAGTGGCCATCAACTCAGGAAGAGTGTGACCTCACTCTTTTCCGTTGTAATCCTTAAACTAGGATGCAGCTTTTCTCTGAAGGACAGGGCATGATGCATCCTGTTTGTCTCATGGATAAAAAGATATGTGAGTCAGAAAATCTAATGATGAATTTTAGAGAACAAAACTATGGTTAATTTTCAGGTGAAATACTGACTTGAATGAACATGAAAACACAGTTGAGAAAGAGCTAAATATAATACAACATGGAATCACAGAACTTAGAGACAGAGAAAGCTTTAGAAATTATTTAGTCTTCACTTCTGGCCTTGAATCTAAGGTTTAAAGATGTTAAAATCTTGTCCTAAGATCACATAGTGTGTGATGGGGAGTAGGGATGTGGTGTAGCCTAGAAACCATGACTCCTGTCTATAATCTGTGTCCCTTATATACAACCCCATGCCTATTCCCAAATGGCCCCTATTAGCTGTGATGAAAACCAATCCATGCCTCAAATCAGCAGAGTCCAAGAACGATCAGTTCTCTAGCTGACTGTACCTGTGGAGCTCTATGACCTGGATTTCTCCTGCAATGTCTCAATTTCCCCTTGCCCAGTTATTTTTATGACCTATTTAATAAATTATAAAATTATGTTCTAAATTAAAAAGACAATAACTTGTAAGACTATATTATGAGAATAATGTCATTGGTAAGGAATCCTATGTAGACTATTACTTTTTTAATTTCATAGATATCTATAAGTTCTGCTTGGGGGAGCTGGTTTGAACTAGATACAAAGAAATTAGCCATATAATGATTTATCTCTTTGGCAAAGCCATTTTCTTAGTTCTTCAAAATGACTCCTGCTTCAGAAATGAACACATGTCCAAAGCCAGTATACAAACCTAGTGGTCACTGCAATAACATTGCAAAATACTGTCTGACCTGCCCAAATACATATTCTTAGACAGTTCTAAAAATGGCTCCTTCCCCCGGGATACATATTTCTATTCCTTTTTTGTGAATGAATGTGTTCCCCACTCCTGCACCCTTCATTTACAGGAAGAGGAAGAAACATTGGAATTACTAAATGGAGCATGACATTTTTTCCAGACAGCAGGCCCAACCATGAGAATTAGAATGTCACTTGGCAACCGGATCCCTTTTCTATCCTCAGAGACGATGACACTTCAGGAAAGAGCTTACCTCCACACACTTACTAAAGCCTTATAAGGTCAGGAGTGTTTGCTGAGAAACATTTATTTTCCTCTTCTCAATTTAAAGCCATCACAATTTTTTTTCAGAGAGGTTTTGATTCTACAAAGTAATTCTAGTAAAGAGACTTTGGATCTAAAATTTATCACATTAAAAACTACTAAAATCAGTTCACTGTAATTTGCTTCAATTTAAAATATTATCATGAGAGTATGGCTCTTTATTTGTGTGTGTGTGTTTACTAAAATCAGTTTATTGTAATTTGCTCCGATTTAAAATAATTATCATGAGAATTGGTTCTTATATTTGTGTGTTTTTAAAAAATCATCTTTTAAATCCTTTTTATATTGTTTCATCCTAAATATATTAAAGTTAATCAAAGGCATGGTTGTTTTTTAGCTTAACTGGCAAAAATGGAGAAGAAAATTGCCAAATTTTAAGACATAGTCAATACTGAGAGTAAACTTTTAGAATAAAATGTCAAATTCATCTTATCGGTAAACTATTTGCTTACATTCTTTAAGAAATAGACCAGGAAACCCTGTCCATTAATATGAGTTGATTGTACCTTTAGGATCCTTCCTAGTAACTCTGCCTGCCTAGTTCTTTCATAACAAAAGCCAAATCCTCACTAATAACTGTTGGTAGCAGAAGAAAGTCACTTTGGGCAGAAAAGGAAAATATGCATCCCAAAGGCATGGAATTTACTTGGAAAGACAAATACAGAAAGCAAATTAGTGGGATAAATATTGAGAGGTCTTTAATAATTAAAGTCTCATGTATTTAAATGTTACAAAGCAGAGGCGAGCTGCCTGAAGGCCAGTCACTAGAAGGATTTGTTGAGCTCTTACCCTGTGACATTATGAAAGTCTTTGGAAACATTAAAACATAAAAGTCTCCACCCTTCGGATATCTAGCCTCCAGGACTGTGGGACAATACATTTCTGTTGTTTTAAGTGATCCCAGTTTGTGGTACTTTGTTATGGCAGCCCGAGGAAACTAACAATAAACTTGTCTGTCCTAAAAAAAAAAAAAAAAGTCACCACCCCACTTCCTTCTGAGAAAGATTCTAAATGCCACTGAAAGTTCAAGGTACTCAAATGCCCTGATCTCTTAAAGAGCTCCACTCCTGAAATAAGGATCTAGGATGTTTTAAATGTTACCTGGTTAGATTGACAAAAATAATCCTTAAGTCTCAGAATGCTCTTGATCTTAAACTTATTTCTCACACTCTGTCAAGTTACAGAAAGTGTTATTATAAAACAGCATAGAAACTGATTGCATTCTGACAAATAAGGACAGTTAAGCTTAATGACTGAAGCTTTGAAAAATTTAATTCACCCTTCTTTTTTTGTTATTGTATTATATTTGGCATATATTAATGAATTTATGAGTGATTTTCCACTTTAAAGCAAAAAACTAAAAAGGAATCTCAGAGGTCTCTTTTGGAGATATGTTAATGCAAAAGGTAATTTCTGTTTCTTTAGATAACACAATATTTTAATAGTTTAAAATAATATGAATCTGTGGTTGTTGAATGGCGTTATATTGCTGGTGCTGCTAGAGACAGTCTTATGATGTGTGGAGCTGGAACTGAAAGTTTGGGTGACCTCATTTCAGCTGCTAAGTTCAAGTAGTAGAATTTTGTTGATTTGGCATCTCTTGACAGCACTCAAAATATATAATTCATCTTTAAATTCAGGTCCTGCTCCTACCAATCATTATTTGCTTCATAAAAGTCCTTTCTTGGCTAATAAGGCTTTTGTTCCATGGGATAAGAGATACCCAATATTTTGTCATTGAAATGAACTGCCCAGTTTTTACCCACATTATGTCAGTAGCAGGATATCCCCTTACTGTACATCTAATATATATTGTATATATATAATCTTGGTGCAAATATTCATAAATTGTTCTCAATGTTTTTGATTCTGTGCTGCTCCTTATTCTTTCTGTAACAGTCTACAGGCATACCTCGAAGACGTTGAGGGTTTGCAGCAATAAAACGAATATCACAATAAAGTGAGTCACAAAATTTTTGCTTTCCCAGTGCATATAAAAGTTACATTTATACTATTCTGTAGTCTGTCAAGTGTGCAATAGAATTATGCTTAAAAAAACAATGTACCTATCTTAGTTAAAAAATACTTTATTGCTAAAAAATGCTAATTATCATCTGAGGCCTTTTGCTGGTGGAGGGTCTTGCCTCGACGTTGATGGCTGCCGACTAATCAGGGTGATGGTTGCTGAAGTTTAGGGTGGCTGTGGCCATTTCTTAAAAGAAGATAATGAAGTCTGCTTCATCAGTTGACACTTCCTTTCACAGATGATTGCTCTACAGCATGCAATGTTGTTTCATAGCATTTTACCCACAGCAGATCTTCTTTCAGAATTGGAGTCAATCCTCTCAAACCCTGCAGCTGCTTTATCAACTAAGTTTATGTAATATTCTAAATCCTTTGTTGTCATTTCAACACTCTTCACAGTTTCTTCACCAAGAGTCAATTCCATATCAAGAAACCATTTTCTTTGCTCATCCAGAAGAAGCAACTTATCGATTCAAGTTTTATCATGAGATTTCAGCAATTCAGTCACATTTTCAGGCTCCGCTTCTAATTCTATTTCTTTTGCTATTTTTGCCACATCCGTAGTCACCACTTCTACTGAAGTCTTAATCCCATCAAAAACATTCATGAGGATTGGAATCAACTTCTTTCAAACTCCTGATAATATTGATATTTTAACCTCTTCCCATGAATCACAAATGTTCTTAATGACATTTAGAACGGTGAATCCTTCCAAAAAGGTTTTCAATTTACTTTGCCCAGATCCATCAGAGGAATCACTATCTATGGAAGCTATAGCCCTATGAAATTAGTGTCTTAAATAATAAAACTTTAAAGTCAAAATGACTCCTTGATCCATGGGGTGCAGAATGGATGTTGTATTAGCAGGCAAGAAAACAACATTAATCTCATTGTACACCTCCATCAGAGCTCTTGCATGACCAGATGCGGTGTCAATGAGCATATTTTGAAAGAAATCTTTTTTTCTGATCAGTAGGATGCAATAGTGGGCTTAAAATATTCAGTAAACCATGTTGTAAACAGATGTGCTGTCATCCAGGCTTTGTTGTTCCATTTATAGAGCACAGGCAGAGTGTTCTGCCTCTTAATGGCCCTAGGATTTTCAGAATGGTAAATGAGCATTGGCTGCACTAGTCCCTAACAGGAGAGTCAGCCTGTCCTTTGAAGTTTTTTTTGTTTTGTTTTTGTTTTTTTTTATGGTAGCTGGCCTCTCACTGCTGTGGCCCCTCCCGCTGCAGAGCACAGGCTCCGGACGCGCAGGCTCAGCGGCCATGGGTCACGGGCCCAGCCGCTCCATGGCACGTGGGATCCTCCCGGACCGGGGCACAAACCCATGTCCCCTGCATCGGCAGGTGGACCCCCAACCACTGCGCCACCAGGGAAGCCCTGTCCTTTGAAGTTTTGAAGCCAGGCTTTGACTTCTCCGCTCTAGCTATGAAAGTCCTAGATGGCATCTTCTTCCAATAAGGCTGTTTCATCTAATATTGAAAGCCTGTTTAGTGCAGTTACCTTCATGAATTATCTTAGCTAAATCTTCTGATAACTTGCTGCAGCTTCTACATCAGCACTTGCTGCTTCATCTTGCACTTTGATGTTATGGAGACGGCTTCTTTCCTTAAACTTCATGAACCAATTTCTGTTGGCTTCATTCTTCTCTTCTGCAGCTTCCTCACCTCTCTCGGCCTTTATAGAATCGAAGAGAGCTGAGGCCTTGCTCGGGATTAGGCTTTGGCTTAAGGGAATGTTATGGCTGGTTTGATCTTCTGTCCAGACCACTACAACTTTCTCCATATCAGCAGTAAGGCTGTTTCACTTTCTTATCATTCATGTGTTCACTGGAATAACACTTTTAATTTCCTTCACTTTAATTTTCTTGTGCATTCACAGCTTGGCTAACTGTTTGGTGCAAGAAGCTTAGCTTTGGGCCTATCTCAGCTTTAAACATGCCTTCCTCACTAACCTTATCATTTCTAGCTTTTGATTGAAAGTGAGCAATGTGTAACTCTTCCTTTCACTTGAACACTTAGAAGCCAGTGCAGGGTTATTAATTGGCCTAATGTCAGTGTTGTGTCTCAGGGAATAGGAAGACTGAGGAGAAGGTGAGAGATGGGGGAACAGCTGGTCACTGGAGTAGTCAGAACACATACAGTATTTATCGATTAAATTCGCCCACCTTATATGGGCACAGTTTGTGGCCTCCCGAAACAATTACAATAGTAACTTCAAAGATCACTGATCACAAATCACCATACAAAATACAATGATGAAAAAGTTTGAGATACTGTGAGAATTACCAAAATGTGACACAGAGAGATGAAGTGAGCAAATGTTCTTGGAAAAATAGTGCCAATAGACTTACTCAATGCAGGGTTGCCACAAATCTTCAATTTGTAAAAACACATCATCTGCAAAGCACAATAAATCAAAGTGCAATAACATGAGGTATGCCTATGTATGCCATCAAGCCTTTAAGGCAGGAAAATGTAAGGAAGTTAAATTAAAAATAAAAATCAGAAATTTTATCTTGGATAAGAAGCTAGGTGCAGACTCTACAATAGGCTAATAATAAAATTTTAGATTATTTTTTCATGTACTCTTTCACTTGAAACGATTTTATCAATAAAAATTTTGTTCATTATCATAAAAATTTTATAATTTTTTACAATTTCATAGCATGATTTTATATTTCCAGACATTAAGACAAGGAGCTTTTCTGGAAGAAAAGCATAAAGGCTCAATATTAATTTATTAAAATTAACCTTTAGGATCACTAGTAGGAAAAAGTCAAATAATAATAGCTCTCTCAAAAAAACATAGTGGTAGCTGGGTTTAGAGTATGAATATAGAGGAGTTTTTAGGTTAGATTTATACATCAACATTATTCTTGGCAGAATATATTTACTCATTCATTTATTTTAAAAATTATTTATTAAGGGTTTATTATGCATCATGGTAGGTAATGGAAAGCTATGGCTCTTGCTCTCAAAGAGGGCATGATCCACTGAGGAGGTAAACACAGCAAAATAAATGCAGTGATTGAGTACTTGTGAGGAGACTCTAACTTGGATTCAGGATGATAGAGAATAGAGGAGGGCAAACTTCCTAGAGGGGGATTATTAGTTGATGAGGAGGAATTGGTAGGATAAAAATGGGTAGGCATGTGAGACCAGGAATAGAGTCAACAACAAATGCAGAGAGGCTTAAAACAGATGGTTTTCTAGGGAACTCCACTAATGCTGCTAAAGCACAAAGTGAAAGATAAAAAATGGCAATGGATGGGTAGAGGGAGGGCTGGAAGACAGATTGTGGAGGACCTTCTATGTCATGTTTGGTATCTTGCTCCTTTTTCTTATGAGCAATGGAGAGATGCAGAAGGATTATAAGCAGGTGTAGACATATGGAGAATGAATTTGAAATGCTTAGCCTGGAGCTAATTGAGATGCTGCTAAAATAATCCACTTTAAAGATAATAAAGTAATAGTGAAAAGAAGAGTACTATAGATACATTTGAGAAATATTTGGGGGTAAAATCAGAGTATATTTATTGAATGGTAAAAATGGAGGGTGAAGAAAAAATTAAGAATACATATTTATAGTGTGGGTGACTAGGTGGACAGTGAAGCCCCTAACTTGTATAAAAGATCCTAGAAAAGTAGGTTTAGAGAGAAAGAAGAGGGGCTAATGATATTTTAATTTTAAAGAGGGCTTTTGGCCATTCAAATGGCAGTATCTGGCAGACATTGAAATGTATAAGGTCAAAGCTCAATAGATATTTTTAACTGGGAATATCAATTCAGACATCATTTTTATATAGCTGGTAAGTGTGGGCTGAGATCTCCTAGTGAAAGAGTATGGAATAAGACTAGTGGATCAACACAGTATTTAGAAAGTTTTATGTGATCAGAGAAGAAAAAGTCCAATAAGGGGACAATAGAATCGGCTACAAGGTATTAGGAAATTCACGCTAGAGGATAAGTGCTAACAAAGTCTGGTAGGTAGAAAGTTTTATGTGTTCCTATATGTTTCTAGAAAGATGGACGGAACAATTATCAATTTTGCTTGCTACAGAAAGTCCAGGACAATAAGGAATAATATTTACCTATAGACACTGTGATGAGGAAGTCATTAGTATCTTAGTGAGAGACTGTCCAGGGCTGTGATAGGAAAGAATCTTTATTACTATGCATTAAGGATGACCACATGAATGACAAAGCCGTGACAGAAATATAAACCAATCTTGGAGAAGTTTGGATGAGGAAGTACTGAGAAAGATTAGATCGTTCTTAGAAGGAAATATTGCCATTAAAGGGAAGTTTGTCTCTTTATAATGGGGAAGACCTGAGCATATTTAAATGCTCAGAGATAAGAGCCAGTTGAGAGGGAGAGGTTGAAAATACAGAGGTAAGAGGTAAGATGGTCCTTAACTAACAGTGCAAGACTCCAGAGGAATCAGGATGGCACAGGCTTATTGGTTGACAATAGGTAGTAGGTGGGAAGTCAATGAATTCTTAGATATGAGAGGAAAAAAAAAGTGAGCTTGGGTTTGTCTATAGACAGATTTGTAGATTTGGAGCCTGGACATAGAGCTAGATTGTATCTGAAGGCTTCAATGGTATCAGTGCAATTGGAGATAAGGTCTTCAGCCCAGAAAGAGGGTGGTGGGAATTGATCAAGGCACTTAAAAGAGAGATTGGAATCTGGAAGACTCATTGACAGAAATGGAAGGAGGAGTTGACCAAAGACGATAAACACATAAACTATTGATGCAGAGGAGCCGTTTGAGATTTAAAACTGTGTATCAGATATGATCACAGTCGGCTTGGTTTGGTAGTTTTCTGCACAGGGGCTCAGTGCCTAGGGGATAGGAGCACAGAAGGCATATTTTAGCATTAATGTAAGTTTGGGTTTTTTGAGTGAAGAAGGCAGAAGAAGAAGAATGTAAGGAAATTGAGCGTGATCTAAGAGTCATCCAGGTAATCAGATAGAGAGATGGAGAGTAAAGAAGTCAGAGACTGGGCTTCCCTGGTGGCGCAGTGGTTGAGAGCCCGCCTGCCGATGCAGGGGACACGGGTTCATGCCCCGGTCCGGGAAGATCCCACATGCCGCGGAGCGGCTGGGCCCGTGAACCATGGCCGTTGAGCCTGCGCGTCCAGAGCCTGTGCTCCGCAACGGGAGAGGCCACAACAGCGCGAGGTCCACATACTGCCAAAAAAAAAAAAAAAAAAAAAGTCAGAGACTGTAGAGAGGCCTAAGTGTAGAGAGAAAATAGAGGGAAATAAAAAACTATGGGAATCTAAATTGTTAAGGACAGAAGAGAAGAGCCTAAAAAGACAGGACATTGTGGCCAGGGATTAGAACTAAAGGGAAATGATTGAACAGACTGGGACTCAGATGTGATTTGGCCAAGACCACAGTACTGTCTAGCATCGATCTTAATCTCTATGGCTCTAGGGTGTTCTCATCAGTTACTTCTCACTTAATTTCTGTCCTACTAAAAAAATTTTTTTAAAGTATTACTTCACAAATATGGAGACAAGGTAGTGTGTGCTGTTAAGAGGCTTACCAAAGATAATAGGGAGTTAGTGAAGAGGCAAAAATATAAGTCAGGGTGTTTGTTGGGAAATTAGGTTAGAAGTGTCACTGAAACACTTGAATAAAGTCTTATAATTTTTTCTTCTTTGAGAGATATAGGGGGACTTCCCTGGTTGTCCGGATGTTGGGACTCTGTGCTCCCAGGGAGGGGGGCCCGGGTTTGTTCCCTGGTCAGGGAACTGAATCCCGCATGCTGCAACTAAAGATCCCACATACCACAACTAAGACCTGGTGCAGCCGAATATAAATAAGTAAATAAATAACTATTTTAAAAGAAGAGAGAGATATACGTTTTATCACAGAACATAGCTGTAGAACTCTATACTTAACCAAGGATGTTTGAAAGAGTAGCACAAAGATGCCCACATTCTGTTTGTTGAGGCATTCAGAAGAATTACCAGCACTTGCCCAATGTTAGGAAGAAAGAATTAGAGAGAGAGCGCAAGAAAGAAGAATAAGAAAGAAAGGCAATTTACATGTCTAATGAAGTCTATCAAAATATAACAAAATAGAAAGTTGAGTTATGCTGCAGGATTTCTTTTATATCACACACCAAAACATCCTAGAAATCTCAGCCTCTGTATCTTAATATTGCACAAATCCTCTTCTCTCTTCTCTACCTAAACAAACAAACAAAAAAACCCCAACTTTCCCTGAAACTCAGACTACCATGGCTAATACCTTTCTCTTCCTTCCCCACTCATCTTCCATGCTCTTCTCTACAGGAAAATCTCAGCCTTCCCCTTCACTAAAATTCATCTTCCTGGATTGCAGAGAAGTGAAGGGGAAAATAAGGGAGCTGAAAATCTAATAATATGATGATATGTATTTTTCTGTTTGCTAAACTGTTGCTAAATTATTACCAGGAACAGGGCTAAGATATCCACATGTTGTTATTCTATGTTTGCATATTCATGTAGGGAATAAAGAAGTAGATGAAGAGAAATGCTGTTAGAGTCTTTTTAAAAGAAAGTTTCTCTGTCTGTCATTGTCTTTCATGTCTGTGGTATCCTATGATAGTGAAGCTTGGGCTCTGGAGTTGGGCTGCTTGGGTTTAAATCCTGGCTCTTCCACTTATGAGCTCTGTGCCTCTAGGCAAGTTATTTAGGGAAATTAAATATACCTGCATTTCCTCATCTATAACACAAGGGTGATGATAATAGCACTGAACTCACCGAGTTATTATGAGGATTAAAGGAGATAATGTTGGTAATATACAGTAAGTCCTCAATAAATGTTAATCATTATTACTTTGACTGCTAATACAGAGAAAAGAAGAAAAAGGAGGTCAAAGAGAAGAGAACCTAAATGTGTCAGTTTACTCTAGAAATAGTCTGTGAAATAGAAAGTTATTAGAATTTTTCTTTACACTGAAGTGCTCAAAGCTAGGAGACCAGCAAACCTTCAAGTGTTTTTGACAGTAGGTTCTTTGGATATAAGACGGCTGTTTAGTGGTCCCAAGTAAGATTTAATTACACAGTTGAATTCCAAGTGAAGTGAATTAGAAAGACAAATATCATATGATATTGCTCATATGCAGAATCTAAAAAACTATTGATACAAATGAACTTATTTACAAAACAGAAACAGACTCACAGACATAGAAAACAAACTTATGGTTACCAAAGGGGAAAGGTCGGGGGGAGAGATAAATTAGGAGTTTGGAATTAACATATACACACTACTATATATATATAATATAGTTAACCAACAAGGGCCTACTGTATAGCACAGGGAACTCTGCTTAATATTCTGTAATAATCTAAATGGGAAAAGAATTTGAAAAAGAATAGATATATGCATAAGTGAATCACTTTGCTGTACACCTGAAACTAACACAACATTGTAAATAAACGATAGTCCAATATAAAATGAAAAATTTTTAAAAAGCATATATGAAATATGTGCATATTTCTCCAGGAAGGGGCATCGGTTATCAGAGAGAACTTCCATTTTATTTGATGACATAGTAGACTATAGGGTTCATAATATAGAAGGATTAATGATAATTGTGAAGATAATACTTTTACACTGTAAAGTTGCTAGTTATAAACTTAAATGATATGAGTGATTAAGACTTGTTAGCAGATGATTATGAACATAAGTGCAAATATATGTAATATCTTTAGAATACTTATAACAAATGTACTGCACCCTTTCAAATGATAAGTTGATTTTTAGATGTGACTAAAAATAGTAGCTGACATTTATTTTATGGAAATATTCTAAGATCTTTTCATGTAGTAATTAACTTCATACTCACAACAACCAGAGAGGTGGGCTCTATTTTTATCACTTTATGGATAAAGAAATTGATGGAGGGTTGAGTAAAATCATATATACAGTAAATAGTGTACTGAAACCCAACCAACTCTATATTACCTCCCCAAAATACTAAACATAGTCCATTATCTAGATTTTTTAAATAACACATGAATTAAATCTTACTTTACCGAGGACTAGAATAAACTTTTAATAATTTAACTCAAACAAAATTTTTTAAATTCATAGTTGGTGTTTCTGTGTACTTAATGTAATTATATTTGCAATCCAGGATTTTATCATTTGCATTTACCATTCAATAGAAGTTAATTTTCAGAAGCACTCTTAGAGAAAATTTGCCACTTAAACACCTAACTTTGAAAAAAGTAAAATATAATTTATGGTTATATAAAAACAGGAATTTACTGTTTCAAACAGTACTAGCCTTGAACACAATCACAACACACTCTTAACTTAAAAGGTTAAATTAGGCTTTAAGGGAAAATTAAAATGACCGTTGTTCATGATTATTAATTTGGTTAAAAGTTTTGAGAAATTGGTTTCATCATGAGCCAGGGAACAAACTGATTTATAGAAATATATTGGTCTATTTAATACATAATAGAATAAAACCATACGTGCACGTTTTTTAAAACTTATATATATATATAAAACCCCTTTCTATAGACATGAAATGTTCCTGAACAATAACTAAATCATCTACAAAATAAGGGCTCAGTTGCTTCTTTAAATGTAGATGATTTGTGGACCCAATGAACAACAAAATAAATACAGAAATTAATTATTTCAATAATGACCAAGGAGTTTCCTGGAAGAATTATTTGTGAATGAAACCTTAAAAAGCATATAATAAGGATTTACACAGTTTCAGAATTTTAAAACTTTAAAAAAATAAATACAAAGCTTCAAATATTTAGCATAATGATTCTACATGAAATTTCTTGAAAATTTACTGAGTTTGTATATTCTCTTTAAAGTCATGTCATGAAATAAGATAAATTGTTTTATTAATCTCATTCTTATGTAAATTTTGAGTGATATGAGTTGATAAGGCATAATATTAAATGTTAAGACACTTGATCTCAAACAAAGCACTTTTGGGTTTTTTTTGGTCACAGTTGTCCTTTTTTCTTACATCTTTAATGGATTATAATTGCTTTACAATGTTGTGTTAGTTTCTACTGTACAACAAAGTGAATCAGCTATATGTATACCTATCCCCTCCCTCTTGAGCCTCCCTCCCACCCTCCCCATCTCACCCCTCTAGGTTGTTACAAAGCATGGAGCTGATCTCCCTGAAACAAAGTACTTTTTTTTTTTTTTTTTTTTTTTTGGCGGTATGCGGACCTCTCACTGTTGTGGCCTCTCCCGTTGCGGAGCACAGGCTCCGGACGCGCAGCCTCAGAGGCCATGGCTCACGGGCCCAGATGCTCCACGGCATGTGGGATCTTCCCGGACCGGGGCACGAACCGGTGTCCCCTGCATCGGCAGGCGGACTCTCAACCACTGCGCCACCAGGGAAGCCCCAAAGCACTTTTATAAATACTTACATTTATTGTTGCTTTTGACAGTTTCCCTTAAATATAGGACATCTCTTCTGTGCTTGTGTTCTGAACTAATTGAGTTAAAGAGTAAAGCAGATGAATAATAACTAATAATAATACCAGTAATAACTTTCAGATAATGTAGTTTTTAGGTCTGTTACTGTTAGGCAAGTAGATTTTGTGCACACAGCTCTTCAGAGTTAATCAAACAAGTTATAGAAAGTACTGGGAATCTGCAGGGTTTCCCTTTAAAGAGAATGGAGGGGCTTCCCTGGTGGCACAGTGGTTGGGAGTCCGCCTGCCGATGCAGGGGACGCGGGTTCGTGACCCGGTCTGGGAGGATCCCACATGCCGCAGAGCGGCTGGGCCCGTGAGCCATGGCCGCTGGGCCTGCGCGTCTGGAGCCTGTGCTCCGCGACGGGAGGGGCCACGGTGGTGAGAGGCCCGCGTACCGCAAAAAAAAATAAATAAATAAATAAAAAATAAATAAATAAAGAGAATGGAGGAAGGAAGGGTCAGCCTATTTCTCTTCCCAAAGATGTAACACTTCTTATCCCCTGGGGAGGAGTGAATGAGAGGGTGGAGAGAAGCCAAGAGTGTCATGTTAACTGATATACCTTCGCATGGAAGAAGGTATCAGTAGTGGGAAATAAGTGTTGGCCCAAATACTATCACCCATAACCTCCAGGTATGTGCTTGAGGAAGAGTTTACAATAACTGTCTAAAGAGATAAATCAGAGAACTCATAAAAATACTTTGCATGGGGGCTTCCCTGGTGGCACAGTGGTTGAGAGTCCACCTGCCAATGCAGGGGACGCGGGTTCGTGCCCCGGTCCGGGAAGATCCCACATGCTGCAGAGCGGATGGGCCCGTGAGCCATGGCCACTGAGCCTGCGCGTCCAGAGCCTGTGCTCCGCAACGGGAGAGGCCACAACAGTGAGAGGCCCACGTACTGCAAAAAAAAAAAAAGAAAAAAAAGAAAAGAAAGAAAAAAAAATACTTTGCATGAAACCAGGGTATTTATGACTGGATGACAGTCATTAGAGGCAGATTTCATCTATTCTGATATACTTCCTTGCCTTTTGCTCCTCGTTTTCTTGGTTACCCCTTGCACAAAACCCTCAGAAGGAGCATTAGCGGATGACACACTGGCAGCAGCAAAAGCAACGTTATGCTCAAATGCCATGGCCTCTGGCTCTTCTCCAGCCAATTTTCTTCAAAATTCTCGAATTTTCTGACCATATTCATGGAAGCTTTTGGAGGACAAGATGTAAATAAGGATTTTCAAACCAGTGGCTCACAGACCGACTAGTAGCATGTTTTTTGTGGTATGTTTGTTTGGATCTTTACTGTGTGTTTTATTTTAATTATATTTATTCATTCACTTTTGGATCTTAGGTATAGAAAGCTGGATAATTGCACTCCTTAGTCCATAGCATGTTATTATCATATGTCCATGTAATACTTTTGGTTTTTTTTTTTAATTTGGTATTCCTCTCTCATTTCTCCTATCAGTCTTGTCTCCCATAACCAAGGCAGGATTCTAATGTGTTTGATTTATATCATTCAATGTACATGAAATCTTAGAAACTATTTTGGGTTGTTTTTTATGTAAACATTTTAAATTTATATAAATATTATGCTGGAAATCTCATTCAATTTCTTTTTTTTTTCAGTGCTGTGTTTTATAAATCCATGTGCTATGTGCCATAAACCATTTTTATAAAAGTTGAATCAGTTCCCAACATTTACAAATTAGAAGATTTTTACATACAAATGCAGATTATTGGTTTCTCTTTGAGTCTATTTCTGCATGGCAAACAATCACAGGAGCTGTATTGACTGCTGCCTTAAGAAGGAGCATATGCTTTCTATTTTTTCTGTTAGACACTAGTCACTCATTACCTGTTCCCTGTAAGCATTTCAATTTGCAGCCTCTAGAAGCTAAGAAACATGAACATGGCTCATGGGACACTGTGGCCTGTTAAACTCTTATATTTTCCTTCCCTTCTCCCCTCCCTTGTTCCCATCACTAAGTCTCCAGTTTAACTTCTAACTACCAGTATCTTTTTCTTGGTCATTAGCAACTTTTTCTTGAAGGACAAAAAGTGACTCTAGGATTCCTTTCCATTTCCACATTTGTATATAATTCAGCCCTTTTTCTCCATTAGGCCCTTCTACTATTTTCTATGTGAACATCCGTTCTTTTACTTTTACTCAAATTATGCACTTTGTCCTCATTTATGAGATGCCATCTCCATCAGTAAATATCATTCCCATATTTCCATTAGAGCCCTGTTGTTTTTCACTCTTCTATACTCTCTCATAGTACTCCCTGTTCTATCACTGCTTCTAAAACCAGAATCCCCTACACCCTCACACATATCTCTTCTTTTGAAGTAGTATATACATTCTGCTTTTACCATTCATTCATTCCTTCAGCCATTCAGCCAGTCAACAAATATTTATTGAGCTACTACTAGGTGCTAGGAACACTGTTCTAGTTTCTGGGAATACAGAAATAAACAAAAAACAAACAAAAGGAATAAAATTATCTTCCTATTTCCATCCTCATGACTTATAGAGGATATCAATAGTGGGGAATATGCAGTGGCCAAACACCATCACTCTCCCGCACCATTAAGTAGTTTTTGTAACTGGTTCGAAAAAATGTATGACTGCTCTTATTGACTTTTATAATTTTCACCTGTTGCTTAAAAATAGGTTGAAAATACACTTAAGTCTTACCATCTATTAGATTCCTTAATCAATTTGGAGAATGGTAGGTTTAGATTTAGTTCCAGGTTGATTTTACTAAGTTTACTGCAAAATCAGCAAAAAGCAGTGGAAATAACATACTCAGACTAAGAAGAAGTGTGGGAACTTCTCCCTAATATCTCCCTATTTCTTTGTGGAGCCAAATACTAAGTTTGGTGGTCACTACAGACAATATAGAATGAGGAATACACCAGGTCAGAGGATCCAGGCCATACTTTGAACCATCAGGCTTGGGCGGGGGTGGGGTGGGGGTGGGGGACGGGTGGTTCCTCACTGTGCCCCAATCACCTACCTTTCTGTTCTATTTCCAATGTGATACTAGACCCACAGGAGGCCAGGCCATGCTGACCACAGTAAGTGAGAAATTTCTTATTATCAGAGCCTCTCACTATTTCTAGATGAGAGGAAATCTGGCTTGTAAGTGTTTGAGGTGAGAAGGTCACTGATAAGGAGGTTGTAGAACCTGCATTAAATGGTAGCTCTCTTCCCTAAAAGGGGTAGAAAGAACACACTTGAGAGAGTTCTCTGACAATTTACTTTGTGCATCTGGCGATGTATTCCCTGGCCTCAGTCCTGAATGACCAGAAACAGGGTGTTATCCATTGAAAGCGCTTTGTCTTTTCTTAATCTGGTTCAGATCTGGTTTGTGAAAGTCCAAGGCAAGACAAGCTCAAGACAAAAAATTGTATATACCTATAGGAAAATTGTATATACCTATGGAGATTTTTATATACTAATTTTAAGTTGGATTTCAATGATTTTTGTTACTACTACAGCTTGAATTGACATTTTTTTTGTTAATATATACAAGATATTTCTGATATTTTGAAGTTAATGTCTTTCTTTTTTTGGTGAGCATTGTTTAAAGTAAGAAAGTCAATAAATCAATTTAACAATATCATACAAACCTATCAAATGTATTTGTTCTCAGTTGGTAACTGAATCATATTCATGCATTTTATTTATAAAAATAAAAATTTTTTCATGCTAGTTTCAGAGAGACAGGATATATTAACGAAGTTGCTTTCTATTCTGTGACAGGATCTAATGTTTATTGACTACCTACTACATGTCAGACACTGTACATGTTGCTGTACATATTCTGAACTTGGAAATGAACGTATCTGATTCCAGATCTCATACTTTCCCCATTTTAATAATGATAGTGTTATAAGAAAGAGACAACCTGCCTTGATTCTCTTCCCCAGGGCTGGCATGGCTAGGTAGGCTTAGCCAGTGTGATTTGAGGGGTTCTGGGGGCTTACTCAGACCCAGACTATCTCTATACAAATCCCCATCTGAAAGGCTTCAATTTAAGAGTCAATATCAATAAAACTTCAGGGAATTTGTTGATCCAAACCATTTCCAGTGGTGACAGATAACAGAGAACACGGTCCCCAAGAATTAAGACAAAGGACGACGTATAGGTTTTCTCCGGGAAGGGAAGCAACAGGTAATACTGAGAAGGCCATAGAACATACATGAGGCAGCAAATAATAAGCTGCACTTATTTACAGTTTTCTCAAGTTTTCTCTGCTCAGTACATGGAAAGGCATCAATTATGACCTTTAGAAAAATAAAATTAGGTTTTGATATGATATTGTCAATTTGGTACAAAAATCATTTAAGAAAGTAAACATAGTACCCTACGATGTCTTAGTTTGCTTTTTTTTTTTTTCAAATAAAGCGTACCTGCTTCAGATGTGTCAGATGTGTTCTCTTCTGGTAAGGTGTGTTATCTCAAGGTCAAACGAATCCCAGCAGGGAGACCACAAATACACAGCATTATAAATGACCTCTGGAGAAGAGAAGAGTGAATATTAATCAATTGTAAGCACTCCAAGACAGCAGGAGACTCTTTTGGCTAGGTTGCATGACACTTCTTCTAATGGCATGACTACTTGACAGCTCTTTCATTCTGGGGAAAAAAAAAAGTTGAACAAGAGTCAAAGAGGTCATAAGCCAAATCAAAATCTCAAAGGAGAAATCAAACCCCAGAAGTACTCTTTAAAAAGATGGACAGTGTATCCAATGTGTAGACATGTTACAATGACTCATATTTGATTTTAAAATATTATACAATCAGCTACTAAGCATCAATAATTTCAATTCAGTGAGGACAATGAAGCTTTTTCAAAAACAAAGACAAAACTAGAAAGATTGCTCTAAGCAATTAGTTAATTGGGAGCAGCAAAACAAAGAATAATTAAATTATGGTTTTATTTTTATTTTCTTACCACTAGCAATATAGTCATTGGTTTTCTCTGTTGACCGAAAAATCTGAGTTCCTATTTATAATTCATTCATCCACTTATTGCTTCAATGAGCATAAAAAACTTAGCTCTACTATATGCTAAGGACTGTCAAAATCATTAGGGTTAAAAAATACCAGAAGAGGAACTTCCCTGGTGGTTCAGTGGCTAAGACTCTGTGCTCCCAATGCAGGGGGCCTGGGTTCAATTCCTGGTCAGGGCCCACGTGCTGCAACTAAAAGGTGCTGCAACTAAAAGATCCTGCATGCCACAAGTAAGACCTGACGCAGCCAAATAAATAAATAAATATTAAAATAAAAAAAATACCAGAAGATAGGAGAGGTGAGATGGAAAGCCAGAAAAGAAATGGAAAGTTTAGTACCTGGAGAAGGAGGCAATGTGTAGGTCAAGAGAAGGGAAGACGCCTGTCAATGCAGGGGACACGGGTTTGAGCCCTGGTCCGGGAAGATTCCACATGCCGCGGAGCAACTAAGCCTGTGCACCACAACTACTGAAGCCCGAGTGCCTAGAGCCCGCGCTCCGCAACAAAGAGAAGCCACCGCAGTGAGAAGCCCCTGCACCACTACGAACAGTAGCCACCACTTGCTGCAACTACAGAAGGCCTGCATGCAGCAACAAAGACCCAACACAACCATAAATAAGTAAGTAAGTAAATAAAGAGAAGGGAAGAAACTGAGTGTCGGGGGTATAAGGTTGAAACCCAAAGAACAAACAGGTGGAATGGTGGGTACTGGACCTTCCTCCATAAGAAATCATCATCTGTCTGTTTGCACTTTTGATGTCTTGCCTACTGTAGTTGCTGGGCTTCCATACTTGTGGAAGTTGTACAATATCCTGCACCAAGACAGTTTAAGTGAAAGTTTCTGTGATTCTAGCTGTCACGTATCTACTTTGTATGTTAACCTTAGTAATTACTAAATGCTGATCAGAAATGTTGGTCATTTTAACAATGTAAATTGAATCATATTAACATCCCAGCTGAAAAATGCTTTAAAAGCTTCCCATTGCACCTGGAATAAAATTCCTCCTCCTTAGCATCACCTATTAGGCCTTATGTGATCTGGTCCCTGACTACTTCCCCAATTTCACTCTCAGTCACTCACCCCTGACTCTCCATTCTCCATGTGCATTCACCTCCCTTTAGTGTCTCAAACACAGAGGCCAAGGCTTCTGCTTGTGCTGGTCCCTTTGCCAGGATTTCCCACTCCCACGCCCACCACCCTCCATCTGACTAACTTCATTCATCTTTGCAATTTGATTTCCAATGTCCCTCCCTTGATGGTTCTTCTAACCATCAAGTCTAAAATAAATGTCAGTCCCTCATTATTTTCTATCATTGAAAACTGTCCTTTGTTTTTCCTTATAGCACTTGTTCAAATTGGAATTGTATGACAGTATATAATGCAATTATATTATAATGTACCTGGAGTACCAAAAGCTCCATAAAGACAGGGGCCATGTTGTTTTTCATTTACAATATAATGCATGATTTATAAGAAATACTAGATAAATGTTTGTTAAAAGAGTGAATAAAGGCTAATTATGAATGACCTTGAAGAATATGGGTAATTAATTATTACATGATACAGGCAGGATTTTAGAGTCAAAACATTATTTTGAACTTAAGGTCTCTAGAGAGAAATTTAATAAGTACAAGTCCATGGCAGTAAATGCCTGAGCTGGATGACCTCCAACTGTCCTAGCCACATTTGGCATCTTAGGAGTCCAGAAAAGCTGGGTCCAGTCTTGGCTTTGTGGTCCTGTCCCTTTACTTCTTTGGGCCTCAGTTTCCCAAAGTGTTAAATGAGTGGTTGAACTGGATGGCCTTTGTGTTTCTGTATAAAAGAAAATCACATCTTCATGCACGAATTTTAGAAAAAATTCCAATGAGGGACTAAGGATTTTAATGCTTAACAGTCTCTTGCTGTGTCAAGTTGCTGGCATGGTGTCTGAAAGTTAAGGACCCAGGTCTACGTACTCACTTTTCCACCATTCATTTCACCTAAAGAGCATATCTTATCTCTCCAAGCAGAAATTAGAAACATGTATGGGCAAGCCCTCAAAGAAAGCAACCATCTGACTTTCTAGGCACCCTTAGCACTTCAGCATCTAGGTTTGGCAGAGAATCACAGAACTCTACACAACGGCTGCCTTCACTATCACGTGTGAATAGTGAATAAGACATTTCTGCTTTACAAGAGGCAATTTCAGAAAGTCAAACATTCAGCTGCTCTAATTTCATATGTCGCTACCTTAAGGAAGTCATTTTATAGGCTATTTTGGACTTCTTTCTTTTTTTAGCCTGTGCTCACATACTGTAAGAGGAAAAAATCTGCAATATATGAATGCATACTTACCCAATGTGTTTGTTACTGCTACAATGAACTCTTTTGACTCTCAAAGTACTATTCTGCTGAAGGACTGGGCCACCCTTTCTCAAAGTATCAGTGTTGTAGAGTACCTACCAGGTGGTTTGGCATGTTTATGTAACCACTGTTGATAAAGTTCAGTTCATAGCCAGGAAATAATAGGCCTTCAACTAAGGTTCACAACTGCAAGTCTGATAGAAAAATCTGCTACTGAGCTCACCTGTGATTTAATGTAAAGAAATTTTCTGAGTTGAAACATGACTTAAACTGAGAACTACAAGGTGTCACAGATTCATTTTACAATCTAGGAGAAGGAAGTTTTATTTCTAGTGTTTTCTATCTTAAGAAAGAGAAATAATAATATCAGACACATGTCTTGGACTCCGAAATAGTCATTATATTTGTGAATTAGTGGGATAAGCCCTGATCTGATAGATAGATCCTTTGTGAATACAGAGCTAAAGAAAGCATTATGGATATGTTAATGGATGTCTAATGATTAGATTTGGAGTGAGGCAGTTTCATAAATTACTATACTAGTTATGGGTTGAAATTGAATGAAATAGCACTGGAGGTACAATTGGACCCTGGTGGGACCCATGACCTTGGTTTACACTGTTTCTCCTTTTGTCTGGAATACCCTCTGTGCTTTTTCTTCCAAGCATGAATATCAGACACCAGCATGAACGTCACCTGCTCTATAAAGCGTCTCTTGACTTTGCCTCTCCCAAGTAAATTGATCACTTTCACCTACTCTTTTCTTTCTGTTGCCTCTGGACCCAGCACACATGCCTGTCATAAACTTTAACGACTAGGTTTAATTGATTCCTTTTTTGGCAGTAAGTCTCAGGAAAGAAGTCACCATCCTGTTCCTCTGTTTACCTTTGACTTATCTCACTACTATAAACCAGAGCTAAAGAAGATGAATAAAGCATTTACCCTGCTTGCCAGGAGTTTCCAGTATGATCAGACCCCTAATAAATGTTGTTCTTGATACCTGGTATTCATAGCTTGCCAAAGATGAAAGATTATTCTCAGTGGAAAACTGGCTTTGGAGTCTAGGAAAAAATTAAAAAGTGAAATGGATCTTGTTTCCCTTCTGCTGCCCATTCTGTATCTTTCTTGCACTCCTCAGATTCCCAGAGTCTTTATGTTCACTTTAGGGATTCAAAGTCTTCACATGAGGTACCTAGACTAGGTCTGCCCTTCCCAGAAAAGCCTCATGTCCCTCCATTTTCTTTCTTTTCTTCTAATTCCAACTCCTCTCCAGTGAAGACTTCCTATTGTACAGTAAATGTTTATGCTGCGTATTGTTCTGATTATCTGAACAAAGTAATGTATATTACACAGTGAGGTATAAATTATTGATGCCTTATGGGGTATCAGTAGAAGACTTGAAATAAGAGAATGTGTGGGCTTACAGGGAGATACTGTTCACTTTGACCGTGAACTACTAAACAAAAGCCTATCTACTTAAATCTTCTATTTTTGTTTCCAGGATAGGGTAATAAACCCCTTAGATGAGACTCTCATCCCTTTTACATTCAATTTCCTGAAGGGGGAAGAAAATACTCTCTGGGATTTGGCTAGACAAGGGGACCAGAGATGACTAGTTTAAAAATTAGTGTTGCCTGTATTTGGCACTGTTTGTATTCTTTCTCAAATCCTTGATATGTTTACATATCCTAAATAACCTCTATTTATTTTTTGAATAATCTTGTTTAATAAATAATCTATAAGTTTCACTAGAATACTCTGCATGTGTTACAAAGTATCTTCTGGATTAAGTTGAGAATTTTAAAGACTAATTTACCTCCCTAGTCTCTTGTTTATTTTGGCCAATTCATGAAGTATACTTTCCCCCAGGAATGTAGAAAAGGGGAAAAAAATAGGTGTTTTATTAAGGTGTTGTAGATAGACAAGTAAAAAGATAGAAAAGTCATATATCACCCATATTTGAATTTTGGTCTTAGGTTTCAATGCAGGGATACACCCATGAACTGGTTATCCTCTGCACTGTGAAAGTCATTGGTTCAATCATCCCTGTGCGATTGTCATAACTTACGGCTGCTGGATCTCCAAATAGTTGGTTACTGTGTCATGAAGTCATGAAGCCTGGGATGACTATCGTACTATCTGACCAAACCAGCTGTGCCTCTCAGCCCTAGAATGGCGTCCCCTTCTCCTCAGTGAGTGCCCCTATAATGCCCCCTGTGCTTCAGCCATCCTCAAAAACTTCTCCATCAAAAGTAATTTTTCCCCCTTAATCCACTGCCCCAGGGAATGTTGCTCCATTTCCTCCTAAGATCCATTTTAAGAAATGGTTGTCCAAAATCATTACTGGAATCTACTATTTGTTCTTAGGAAGACAGACAAATGTCAGAACAATTTATACTGAATTGACTTGGGTCTCTTCCACCTAACATTATATCACATGTATTTTCCTATCTTATTTAATAGTCCTGTAAAATGACTCCCTTGGCTGCCTATTATTCCATAGTATAAAATAGTATGCTTTATTTTACCAATCTCATAGTGTTGGATATTTAGTTTCTTTCTAAATGTTCACTGTTACAACAAATGTTCAGCAAAAATTTAAATATTAAAACCCTCTATTACCTGACTTTTTCCATGCTTTTTTATTGATGACTTAAATGTAGATTACTTGCAAGGTACTAGTTGGTACACTAATTGACCTTGGGTAGGAGCTGGGGATACACTTGTTCAGTTATGGATTTGTCACCATTTTGGCAACTGAGAAGACATTCTGAAGCCAAAAGAAAATTGTCTTGATTTATTTAAGATTTTCAGTTCACTTTACCAGTATTTTTATTGTCCTAATAGGGTTCTTCCAAAGCTTTTCTTAGTGAATTGAAGTAGTGATGAACCTATGAGCAGAACTATCGTTTTAATCATCTGTGTAACTCCTAGAGATTAGTAGGGTATCTGCTACATATGAGCACAAAACAAAGGAAAGATTAATTGCAAATAGGAAAAAAAAATAGATGGCCATACATGAGAAAAGAGAGAATCATTTTGTCTCTGTATATGCATTTATCTATATCATCTATTGCCTTGACAGCTATTTAGAGAGAACTCTTCTTCCCTTGAGGAAAACCATATGCTTTAACACAGAAACTTCCAGAAGGTCAGAAAACACAGCATTTCCATGGAATACTGCTTTGCATAGGGCTACTTGTGTTAGAGCCAGGAAACCTGCTTTTATGGACTCAAGGGGACTATGGGCTGTTCCTGCTGGATCAAGCTCTTGCTATTTCTTTCACTATGTTTCTGGCCTTAGCAGAATCTGGAACAGCCTGCAAGCTGGAGTGTGTTGGCACGTGTACACAGCTTTACCATCTGTTTTGCTTCTTCAATTCATCAATTTCCTCTACTTATGATCTCGCCCATCATTTAGTACAGTTATGAAAAATATGTACTCTGAGTATTTTGTCTTTAATTACTTTTATAGATCTTTTCAAAGGAAATTGTGCTGTAGTATGTGAGTAATGATAAAGTAAAATGTAATTGCGAAAAATGTAGTAAATCATTAAAATTAAATATTTAAGTCTCAACTAATTAACAAGTCAATGGAAGCTGTGGTTGAGAAAAGGAAGCTTCGTATCACTGTCTTTGACAAAAGCAGGGTCTGACACTGTTCTGGCACAAGCTTATTTTTTGTTAACTCCTTTAGATTTATGTTAAAAACTTATAAAGCTAGTTCCTCTACACATATTATTTGAAATATTTAAATGTTAATATGGACTGTATCTATCTCTTATGGAAGCTGGAAAATGATAGCTTCCTTGAGAGAAGAATCACCACCAATTATAATAGCTAAAATAATTGGTGAAGGCTGAAAACATTTTGACATTTCAGAAGGGATATATTTATGTTAACATAGTAATTATATTTCTGTCGTAGATGATACAAGTGTAAGTGCCACTCTGCCAGGGAATTTCCCCAAACCTCTTCAATTCATTGCAAACAACTGCCAGATGGGTAGCATTATCATTCTTTTATAGGGGAAAAAAAAATCTGGGACAAAGGATCGGCTAGAAGAATCAGAAAGGGTGAAAGAAAACAACTATAAAGATATAATAAAGGCTATATGAATATATTCCAGATCCTATAAGTACCGAGAGGAGTGCCCCTGTCATGCTTAAAAAAAAGGATTTTAAAATAATATTAATACACCACGCACAGAACTGTCTGACAAAGAAATGGCAACTTGCTGAACATAATGTAACCTAATGAGTCGGTTGCAGAATTAGAAATACGACCTAAAATTCCTGACAAAAATCATCAATTACCAGAAGCTGCTCCCCTTCATATCATTTTAGTTTTATTACAAAGAATGCCTGTGGCCACAAAAATTTAAATTAAGTTACAAGGTGATAAAAATTCTGAAGGCAGTTAAATTTGTATTTTTCATTCCTCAAGGAACTAAGAAAAGAAATGAGAAATACTGCACTTAATTTTCTGACCATTTACTAGTCCTTTTAAATAAGAGTTTATAATTTGGCTTTAAAACCTGATGGCAACTCCATGATGCAAATGCAAACTTTCCTAACCCTTTCAAACAAACAACAAACACTTTCTTTACATGTTAACGTTTGTTGCAATAACTTAAAATGGTTCTCTTGTCTAATAAGGTAAAGTTTATTAGATTCAAAACTAATTTACTCCCCTCCAGTCTGCCTACCATTTCTCCCCCTTATTTTACAGCAATCTGCAGAAGAGGAAGGAGCACGGAGGACTGTACATGAGACTTTTTTAATGGGTCAGGCCTGGAGGTGTTCCACATCATTTGCAGTCACGTTCGTTGACTAGAACTCAATTAGATGACCATACATAACTGAAAAAAAGGTGGCAAAACGAGTGGAGCTGCATGCATCCGAGGAAGAGAAAAAAGTCTCTGCCATAGGTGGAATCAGCACGCTCATTCAAAGCCTGGAGAACCCTCCATCTGAGGTGGAGAGAAAATATCCATAACCAGAGTGGGTTTGGAAACTGAGGTAGTGATAAATCAATGTATCAGACCAAAGAGGAGGGTCAACAGAAGGCTAAAAAAAGGAGGAGTAGACATTGGTCTGCAGTGAGAAGATCCAGAGCACGGGCTCCAAATGCTTGTGGTCTGCCAAGATATTTCTCATTTGGGGCCCATCTATAATGCAGTGTCCTGGGAACAGATGTTTCGGGAGTCTGGAACAGTCACTGAATAAGGCCCATTTGAATTTGGATCCCTTCTTGCCTTGACTGGTTTAATGGGAGAGGGTATGTGTGCAGAGATTGCTGCTGCTCTCTGCATTGACATTAGGTGCTTACAGATCTGTCTCCTCCACTGGACTGAAAATTCCACAGAAGCCAGGAGTGTTATCTTTATTAATCTGTGTATTTTTGGAATCTGGCATCTCAAGTAGGCCTTTGTAAACTAAACTGAACTGATTCTGTAGGTATATCTTAAACATGTCATATGGCCTCTGACAGGCATGAAATAGGTTCTTGTTCGTAAGATTTCCTCATTTTTAATGAAATATTACAGAATTTTTAGCTTGAAAAATTATTTATAGAATTTGGATCCTCAATATTAAAGAAATTTCAGATTTTATTATCATATGTTGACACATCTAATGGGGAATATAGTATTTCTATCCTCTCTATTAAGCACCTTAACTATCCTAAGTAAACATAATAAATACATAAATAAATCCTTAAAATGGAAGAAAGGAAGAAAATAGAATTTCCAGATTGAAGAATACTAACGAAGAGGATATCTCAAAGTCTAGAATTATGGTGGGGAAATGCAAAATATAGAAGTGACCTAGAAGTATACTTGCAGTGACCCTATTATTCTGAATTTTTACTTGGAGGCCTAGTTCTAATTTTATCATAGAAGAAATTTTACAGAAATTCCCTTTATAACCAATTTTACTGCAAACTTTAGCCTGGAAGGGACTGAAAATCCTATATGAAGTCTTGTTGAGGTGTCCTAACACTGTAGGTGAATTGACAGTGGATGCTGGCAAAGCACTTTAGCGTATGTTCTTATAATAAGCACATAAGCTATGCATCTGTGTCCCATTTTCAGACAGAGTCACTTTGTGGTGGTGCCATCTACACTCAGTCCAGAGTCATGCTTCTTTTCAGTCTGGGGAGCTTGCCATTGAGCCCCAGTAAATCTATTATACATCTTTGAATTAGCAAATTGAGGATTTCACTCTTTTCTAAGCATCAGTTGATTCACATCCAGCCAATTATTTCTCCATTTTCTTTTCTTGTCCCTCAAAAGTACAAAAATGTGGAGTCTTCTGCCTAAGGCACTAAAAAGGGATTAGCAATCCTTACAAATCCCAACTTTATTTCCCCTCCTCTCTCCAAAAATGACTTCCTTTCTCTACTTTCCTTTTAAACCCATAAAGACCTGGATCATCTACAAATATGTTCTAAGAATTCTCAAGAAGCTTATGATAGCTTTTCAAGATTCCTGGATAACTTTGTGAAAATCACTTAGTACTTAAGTAAAATATGTATCAACAAAAATCTTTCCTCCGTCCCTTCCTTTCCTTCCTTCTTTTTTTTCTTACTTCTTATTTATCTAGTTATTATTTGGTTTAAATTTTAACCAAACATCTATTCATTTACTTAGCCTTTTAAATATATAAATTTTAATGTTTAAATAAATTTTAAAAGATAAAAAGGGGTGCAGTGAAAAGTCTCCCTTACACTTCTGTTCCCCATCCAATAGTCCCCAGCCCCTGCTGTCATTCTGCATTTTTTATTATTTTCCCCTTTATTTCTTAATATAAACCTGACTACCGACTTTGGCATATGAAAAGACTTTACTTCTCTGCCTTTCAACATTATTTTTAGTGAAGTGGTACTAAGATTTACTTGGATATATTGTAATATTTCGATAAAGAAAAGGAAATTGGAAGGATTCATTGTGTATGTGACAGCAGATACACTAGTAATAAATTTAAATTATACTGAATACTGACAAGAAGTTTAATATAAAAAGTTATTCTTTTAATTATTTGCAGAGCACGGGCTCTGCAACAGTTATTCTATTAATAGTTATTCTATTAATTTTTTTTTTTTCTTTTTGCGGTACGCGGGCCTCTCACTGCTGTGGCCTCTCCCCTTGCGGAGCACAGGCTCCGGACGCGCAGGCTCAGCGGCCATGGCTCACGGGCCTAGCCGCTCTGAGGCACGTGGGATCTTCCCGGAGAGGGGCACAAACCCGTGTCCCCTGCATCGGCAGGCGGACTCTAAACCACTGCGCCACAAGGGAAGCCCCTAAAAAGTTATTCTTTATATAAGTTATTTCAACATTGGGTCGTCAGAGAAGGGACTGACTAAGAGTAAAAGCAAAGTTGATACCAAAATCCATTCCATCCAACTAAAACTAGAGCTGATATCTATCCATTCTTTTCCTCGAAGCACAGCCATAATTAGAACATATATGTGAATCAAATGATGGAAAGAGACCATTATTGTGATATTTACATAAGGTCTGGGTACATGGAAAAGAATAAAAATCCTCAGTGAACAATATGGGAAGGACAAAATTTTGCTCTTAAAGGGTATATGTGTTTAAGGAATAAGCAAGATTATTATAAAAACATTTAATTATCTCTACCAGAGAAAGATTTGCAAACTCAGTAGAAGAAAAAGGATATGCAGGAAAAGGAGAAAGAGGAGGAAGAAGAATTTCTATTTTCACTGCACTTATTTGGAATCAGTCAGACCTGCCTGGGCTAGAAAACCCAAATCCGGCATTTACTAATTGATGATATTTAAACTTGGTCCTCAGTATCTTCATCTAAAAAATGAGAATAATCGTAATGTCTGTTTTAAAGATGAAAAAGTGCTTTGCAAACTATAAATAGTATTAAAATAGTTATTACTTTGAAACTGCTCTTCTATTCTTTCCAACGTTCTTTAGTAAGTTACTAAATTCAGTCAGAGAAACCTAGCATTGGAATCACTGTCATGCTAACGAGTACACATGGCATCCTTGTACAATTCTCCACTCAGTAGGTGTTAACACCGTGGAGGAGTAGCTCGCAAATATACGACATTATTTGTCTGAACTAGGTGCCTCAGTCCCACAGAGCTTTGCATTATTTTGCAGGTTGACAATGGCCAAAATTTCAGTCTCCACCTACCACATTGGTTATGCTTTTGTGCAAGACAAAACTTGCAGAATTGTAAGCTGGGCTTTGGTTGGAAGACTTTCTGGAGGGCAGCTAGTCTAGTGCTTTCCCTCTGGAGGATACATGTAGAGTAAGGGAATCATCCATTATGCAGCAAATTCCATTTATTACTGGTTTGCTGTATATCCACCCTTCACTTCCAAACATTAATCTTAGATTCCCTTCTCTTGAGCCATAGGATACATTTCCATATGGTAAGTCTTAAATAATTGAAAGCTACTATTAAGTTTTCCCTAGGACATTTTGTGGTAGACCTGTTTGGTGTCCTTTTTATTTCTTTTTTTTTTTTCTTTTTCTTTTATTTTTTTTTCTGCTTTATAACAAATTTAATCAGTTATACATATACATATGTTCCCATATCCCTTCCCTTTTGCGTCTCCCTCCCACCCTCCCTATCCCACCCCTCCAGGCGGTCACAAAGCACCGAGCTGATTTCCCTGTGCTATGCGGCTGCTTCCCACTAGCTATCTACCTTACGTTTGGTACTGTATATATGTCCAAGCCGCTCTTTCGCTTTGTCACAGCTTACCCTTCCCCCTCCCCATATCTTCAAGTCCATTCTCTAGTAGGTCTGTGTCTTTATTCCTGTCTTACCCCTATGTTCTTCATGACATTTTTTTTCTTAAATTCCATATATATGTGTCAGCATACAGTATTTGTCTTTCTCTTTCTGACTTACTTCACTCTGTATGACAGGCTCTAGGTCCATCCACCTCATTACAAATAGCTCAATTTCGTTTCTTTTTATGGCTGGTAATATTCCATTGTATATATGTGCCACATCTTCTTTATCCATTCATCCAATGATGGACACTTAGGTTGTTTCCATCTCTGGGCTATTGTAAATAGGGCTGCTATGAACATTTTGGTACATGACTCTTTTTGAATTATGGTTTTCTCAGGGTATATGCCCAGTAGTGGGATTGCTGGGTCATATGGTAGTTCTATTTGTAGTTTTTTAAAGAACCTCCATACCGTTCTCCATAGTGGCTGTACCAATTCACATTCCCACCAGCAGTGCAAGAGTGTTCCCTTTTCTCCACACCCTCTCCAGCATTTATTGTTTCTAGATTTTTTGATGATGGCCATTCTGACTGGTGTGAGATGATATCTCATTGTAGTTTTGATTTGCATTTCTCTAATGAGTAAAGATGTTGAGCATCCTTTCATGTGTTTGTTGGCAGTCTGTATATCTTCTGTGGAGAAATGTCTATTTAGGTCTTCTGCCCATTTTTGGATTGGGTGGTTTGTTTTTTGTTATTGAGCTGCATGAGCTGCTTATAAATTTTGGAGATTAATCCTTTGTCACTTGCTTCATTGGCAAATATTTTCTCCCATTCTGAGGGTTGTCTTTTGGTCTTGTTCATGGTTTCCTTTGCTGTGCAAAAGCTTTTAAGTTTCATTAGGTTCCATGTGTTTATTTTTGTCTTTATTTCCATTTCTCTATGAGGTGGGTCAAAAAGGATCTTGCTGTGATTTATGTCATAGAGTGTTCTGCCTATGTTTTCCTCTAAGAGTTTGATAGTGTCTGGCCTTACATTTAGGTCTTTAATCCATTTTGAGCTTATTTTTGTGTATGGTGTTAGGGAGTGATCTAATCTCATACTTTTACATGTCCCTGTCCAGTTTTCCCAACACCACTTATTGAAGAGACTGTCCTTTCTCCACTGTACATTCCTGCCTCCTTTATCAAAGATAAGGTGACCAAATGTGCGTGGGTTTATCTCTGAGCTTTCTGTCCTGTTCCATTGATCTATCTTTCTGTTTTTGTGCCAGTACCATACTGTCTTGATTACTGTAGCTTTGTAGTACAGTCTGAAGTCAGGGAGCCTGATTCCTCCAGCTCCATTTTTCGTTCTCAAGATTGCTTTGGCTATTCGGGGTCTTTTGTGTTTCCATACAAATTGTGAAATTTTTTGTTCTAGTTCTGTGAAAAATGCCAGTGGTAGTTTGATAGGGATTGCATTGAATCTGTAGATTGCTTTGGGTAGTAGAGTCATTTTCACAATGTTGATTCTTCCCATCCAAGAACATGGTACATCTCTCCATCTATTTGTATCATCTTTAATTTCTTTCATCAGTGTCTTATAATTTTCTGCATACAGGTCTTTTGTCTCCTTAGGTAGGTTTATTCCTAGATATTTTATTCTTTTTGTTGCAATGGTAGTCCTTTTTATTTCTAACAGAACTCTCAATTTTGCTCAAATCCCTACTCACTTCCTCATACATCATCATGTCTCAGAAGAACATGACCTTTCCTAGTTCTGGGGAGTCCTGGTTAGTGTGGGACTAATCCCATTTCTTTGAAAGTGATGTGTAAAGAATGGTAATGAGACACAATTCTAACCAATGCAGTCATAAGAGAAGTCTTCTGAAAAAGTTTTGTCTCTTTCCTCTTTGTAGTGAGCCATAAGAAGAGGTATTCCTGTTAGATGTATTCTCTGAGTTTGATGCCTCAACCTGTCATTACCATGTGAAAGCGACTTTAATTCTGGACCTCTTGTAACAAGAGAAAATACAATTTCTTATTTTTAACACCAGTTTGAGTCGGAGCTGTTGATTGCACCCAAGGGCATTATACAGATGAAGTAGCCTCAGTGTTTTTTTCTTTAAGACTTTCTTCATATGCTTTTTTCCCGAGCTTAGATTATTCTGGTCACTCTCTTATGAATGCTTTTTAACTTGTCGGGGCCCAAGTTTAAATGCAATAGTTTCCTATGGGATGTCCAGTTTCAGAGCAGTCTGCTGACTCTTGTGGAACTTATGTCAACACAAAGTCTCAAGACATTTTTGTGCTTGCTTTTGGGACACTGCATCTCCTTCATGCTGTAACAGTGCAATTGTTTGTGCACACTTTTTTTTGTTGTTTTTTTGTTTTGTTTTTTGGGGTTTTTTTTTTTGCAGTATGCGGGCCTCTCACTGTTGTGGCCTCTCCCGTTGAGGAGCACAGGCTCCGGAGGCGCAGGCTCAGTGGCCATGGCTCACGGGCCCAGCCGCTCCGCGGCATGTGGGATCTTCCCGGACTGGGACACGAACCCCTGTTCCCTGCATCGGCAGGCAGACTCTCAACCACTGCGCCACCATGGAAGCCCTGTGCACACGTTTTAAAAATTATCTTTATTAGACTCCCCTGGTGGTGCAGTGGTTAAGAATCTGCCTGCCAATGCAGGGGACGTGGATTCGATCCCTGATCCAGGAAGATCCCACACGCCATGGAACAACTAGGCCCGTGCACCACAACTACTGAGCCTGCGCTCCAGAGCCCGCGAGCCACAACTACTGAGCCTGTGCGCCACAACTACTAAAGCCCGCGTGCCCTAGAGCCCGCGTGCCGCAACTACTGAACCCATGTGCTACAACTACTGAAGCCAGTGTGCTGTAGGGCCTGCGTGCCACAACTACTGAACCCATGCGCTGCAACTACTGAACCCATGCGCTGCAACTACTGAAGCCAGCGCGCTCTAGGGCCTACGTGCCGCAACTACTGAGCCCGCGTGCTGCAACTACTGAAGCCCGTGTGCCTAGAGCCCGCGCTCTGCAACAAGAGAAGCCACCGCAATGAGAAGCCTGTGCACTGCAACGAAGAGTAGCCCCCGCTCGCCCCAACCAGAGAAAGCCCACGCACAGCAACAAAGACCCAATGCAGCCGAAAAGAAATAAATTTTTTTTAAAAAGTAAAAAAATTATCTTTATTAAATTATACCTGGTTAAATTATGTTCATCATCCTATTCTGTTGAGATAATATGGAAATCCTTCCTGGAAAACTATGCATTTGCTATCTCTTCCCCTTTTAATTGTTCTTAAATATGTGAAAGAGGTCCTCTGTATCTTTGTTGATAAAAACTTTACTCTAAAAAGGGTTGACAGGAAATTAATGATCAAGACATTAAACAACTTTCTTCTGATTGACATTGCTCTACCAGTAAACTCTTTTCATAAACGTGCATAGCCACTTAAAAATCTTGAGTATACTATTCAGTCCATGGTCTTTCCTACATCCTCAAAACACTATCTATTGCTTTCCTTTGATCAAAAAAATTTTTTAAGCATTCAATTTTATTTTAGTACATTTAAAAATTTAAAATATAAATATTTTCACCTGCCATGGTTCATTCTTAATGAATACAGGCTGATCTTTACTGACCAAATAATTATTCTTAACCATTTTTGATAGACCAGCTATATTTTTTTCTAAGATGGACAAAATATAGTCTATTTTTAATGCAAATTCAAATTTCTCATTATTCTAAAAGCTTGAGAAATTATTTGACTCTAGATACCAGATGGCTATGTCAGTGCATCACAGATCATTGCAAGAGGTACAGTGATCTCATTGGTATATAGTATTAGTTCCCTGAAGGGTAACTGATGTTGGCTAGGGGGTTAAGACTCATTTAGAGTGTCTAGGTGCCTCTCAGGTATCTTGGACTTCAATGCTTTCATACTCATGCTTGTTCTATCACTTCCATTTTGAATGATCTCTTTTGATGCAGCAGATAATAGAGTATAGAGATTAAAAGCATGAGATCTGGCATTAGGCTGCCTGAGTTCAAAACCTGGTTCTGCCACCTGCTAACTGTGTGCCTGTAGGCAATTTACAGAACCTCTTTAAATTTCAATTTCTCTATTTGTGAGAAAAGGTATAATAATATCCACATCATGGTGTTGTGTTTAGATTTAAATGAGATAACCTGCCTAAAGCCCCTCTTCTGATACCTAGTTCCTGGACATCAACTCAGTAAGTGTAATTATTACAGAGAAGACAAAGGAAGGGATATGGGCTAATACATTCTAGCTGTTATAACTAAGATAACTGCTTTAAGTAATAGCTCTGTGTTTTCTTATTCTTCTTGCACTAAGCAAATATTTTTCACTAATTGCAGCTCATTCTCAGCACTATCTTTCTTACACTGTCTTGCTTATTCAGATGGGTCCCTCTATCCACCTCGTGTATATTTACAGACATTGCAGTTTATCATGCTGTTCTCTTTATATATCTCTCTTCTCTCATAAAGGAACATTTGCAGTTAATAGTCATAATTTTATTTAATGCAACTTTTCTTCTTGAATCAGGTCATGATATCAACCTCTAACTTTGGGAAATGTGTTTTCCTAATTAGGCCCTGATTACATGCCCAGTATCTCCCTTATTTCGAAGTTAACATCTTCCTATTTGCCCAATGTTTCTATCTCCTCCAGGATATAAAACAATTTCTAATGGTTTGTCTGAATTAAGTCCAGAGTATATTTTGTCACTCAAAACATCGATCTTGTAAAGCACAAAACTGCCTGCAAGACACTTCAGGAATCTATCAGATGTGGATTTTAGCCACATTAGAACCATGTTTTTCCAGAAGATGAAGTCCCTTACCTCTATCTGCAGCAGCTCTATTCCTGTTGAGCAAAAAAACCTCTCTCATTGCTGGGTTCTTGTCATGAGTGTCACCTCTTCAAGTTCTAGAGAGATGTAGTGTCTAGATACTTAGTGTCCTAGAGTTAGCAGCGGAACTTCTATTTGTTTGTTATTCCCTTCTTTTGCTTCACCATTCAGCTGACTGGGACCGTAAGTTTTCATTGTAATTATCTTTTCTCTCTGTTTTCTCTTATCACATACTGGATAAGTCCCTCTTTTATTTTTTGTCATAAAAAAGTCCTCTACTTCTCCTTAATGTAATGTCTTCATTCTCCATTCAGGGTTGTGCCAGGGCTACATGAAACTAATGTAGAAAAAAAAATAGCCTTAACATATTACATTTCTGTTTAACAGAGACCTCTCATCTTTCTCTCTGACTTTGCATGGAGTTTGATGTTAAATCTTGAGCAGTTCCATTAAAATGTAATTGTGTCAGAACCTCAGTTTCAGTTAATATTTTTAAAAGATAGGCACTTTCTTGATATATCAATTTCTATTCCTGAGCTATTTCTTTGAAGCCCTGTCTCCTGCTGACATTTTTTCCTCCTTTTAGGTGAGATCAAAAGGCTGATGGGGGCTGGAATGGAGAGGAATTCCCTTTCCCTAGCCAGAGTAATTTTCAGAATTGTATCTGGTATAGTAGCATGATTTTCCCTGAAGAGTGGGCCTTTACTGCAGAGAAGACTCTGCAAGTGTTTCTCAGTGGTCACTCTGTCCTTCCCCTGACCAGTGACAAGAAGGGATCTTTCTCATATCTCCACCATGAAAACCTGGTGGGACTAAAAATAGAACTACCATATGACCCAGCAATCTCACTACTGGGCATATACCCTGAGAAAACCATAATTCAAAAAGAATCATGTACCAAAATGTTCATTGCAGCTCTATTTACAATAGCCAGGACATGGAAGCAACCTATGTGTCCATCAACAGAGGAATGGATAAAGAAGATGTGGCACATATATACAATGGAATATTACTCAGCCATAAAAAGAAACGAAATTGAGTTATTTGTAGTGAGGTGGATGAATCCAGAGTCTGTCATACAGAGTGAAGTAAGTCAGAAAGAGAAAAACAAATACCATATGCTAACACAGATATATGGAATCTAAGAAAAAAAAAAAAAGGTCATGAAGAACCTAGGGGCAAGATGGGAATAAAGACACAGACCTACTAGAGAATGGACTTGAGGATATGGGGAGGGGGAAGGGTAAGCTGTGACAAAGTGAGAGAGTGGCATGGACATATATACACTACCAAACGCGTAAAATAGATAGCTAGTGGGAAGCAGCCACATAGCACAGGGAGATCAGCTTGGTGCTCTGTGACCACCTAGAGGGCTGGGATAGGGAGGGTGGGAGGGAGGGAGACACAAGAGGGAAGAGATATGGGAACATATGTATATGTATAACTGATTCACTTTGTTATAAAGTAGAAACTAACACACCATTGTAAAGCAATTATACTCCAATAAAAATGTTTTAAAAAAACCCCAAAAAAA
Source organism: Hyperoodon ampullatus (assembly GCF_949752795.1). Classification (NCBI taxonomy): domain Eukaryota; kingdom Metazoa; phylum Chordata; class Mammalia; order Artiodactyla; family Ziphiidae; genus Hyperoodon; species Hyperoodon ampullatus. The sequence goes on along the minus strand of NC_136918.1, from coordinate 93,622,516 downwards.
CCCTGGTGGGATTTTGGGGGAAAAGTTCATGGAAGTTCTGAGGCCCCCTAAGGACTGAGGCCTCCAGAAGTTTCTCCCTTTCATGTTAGTCCGCCACACTTAGCCTCTAGCAATTCCTCACAATTAACAATTTATGTGTTCCCACAAGTTTATGGCTTTAGTGCCTTCTGGTTCAGGTATGTAGATCTAAGCTGTGATTTTCTGTATTCACCTGTCTCTTTAGATTTTAAGTTTAACCTCCAACCTCAGTTCTAGAATGGGTCCAAGAAAAGTCATTGATTTTTCTGTTTAGTCAGCTTTTCTTTGCTGTAAAGATGGGAGTGATGACTTTTAAGCTCATTACATGTTAGAGCTCAAACTGGAAGTCTGCTTAACTTTGAAAAATAATGCTAAACTGCTTTCCAAAGTGGGTTTACCATTTTATACTCCCACTGGCAGTGTAGAGTTCTAGTTGTCCACTTCCCTACCAAAACCTGAGATGGCCACTATTTTTAATGATAGACATTCTAACGTGTTATCTCATTTTGGTTTTAATTTTTGTTTCCCTAATGACTAATAATGTTGAACATCTTTCATGTGCTTATTTGCCTTCATCTTTGGTGAAGGGTCTGTTCAAATAGTTTGCCAATTCATTTTATTGGATTGTTTTTATTGCTAAGTTTTGGACATAATTCTTATTATCAGATATGTGATTTTTAAATTTTTTAATTAATTAATTAATTAATTAATTATTAATTTTTGGCTGAGTTGGGTCTTTGCCGCTGAGCGTGAGCTTTCTCTGGTTGCGGCGAGCGGGGGCTACTCTTCGTTGCGGTGCGTGGGCTTCTCATTGTGGTGGCTTCTCTTGTTGCGGAGCACGGGCTCTAGGCGTCTGGGCTTCAGTAGTTGAGGCTTGCAGGCTCTAGAGTGCAGGCTCAGTAGTTGTGGTGCATGGGCTTAGTTGCTCTGCGGCATGTGGATCTTCCCAGACCAGGGCTCGAACCCGTGTTCCCTGCACTGGCAGGCAGATTCTTAACCACTGAACCACCTGGGAAGCCCAGATACGTGATTTACCAATATTTTCTCCCAGTCTATGACTTGACTTTTTATTCTCTACAGTAAATTTCAAAAAGGAATTATTAACAGTATAAGAAGTTATAAATATACATTAACTTATTTCTTCCTCTTATGGATTGTGCTTTTGGTGACATATCTAATGAAACTTGTTGAACCCAAGTTCAAAAATATTTCTTCTATGTTTGTTCTAGACCATTTATAATTTTAGGTTTTACATTTAAGTCTATGGTACATTGGAGTTAATTTTTGAATATGGTGAGAGTTATGAATTGATGGTCATTTTTTGACATGTGGACATCAAATTGTTCCAGCATCACTTGATGAAAAGATCATTCTTTTTTCACTAAATGGCTTTTATACCTTTTTAAAAAACCAGTTGTCCACATATATTTGGATATCTTTATTCTGTTGCATTATTTCTGTAATCTTTACTCTGTTGCATTAATCTTTATTCTGCTGCATTAATCTGATTATATATCTTCAGGCCGATACCATAATGTCTTGATTATTGTAGCTTTTTGGTAATAAGTCTCTGAAGTAAGTTTTGTAATTCCTCTGTGTTTTATTTTGAAGTTGTTTTGGCTAGTCTAGGTTCTCTGCATTTCCATATGGATTTTATTTTTTTAATTTTTAAAAATCTTTATTTATTTATTTTTGGCTGCATTGGGTCTTCGTTGCTGCGCACCGGCTTTCTCTAGTTGAAGTGAGTGGGGGCTACCCTTCATTGTGGTGCACGGGATTCTCATTGCGGTGGCTTCTCTTGCTGCGGAGCATGGGCTCTAGGCGCACGGACTTCAGTGGTTGTGGCTAGCGGGCACTAGAGTGCAGGCTCAGTAGTTGTGGCGCACAGGCTCCACAGCATGTGGGATCTTCCTGGACCAGGGCTTGAACCCGTGTCCCTTGCATTGGCAGGTGGATTCTTAACCACTGCACCACCAGGGAAGCCCCCATATGGATTTTAGAATCAGCTTGCCAATTTCTATTAAAAAAAATGCTGCAAGTTTGATTGGGATTTCATTGTAATTATAGATCAATTGGGGGTAAAACTAGCATCTTAACAGTATCAAGTCTTCTGATCTATGAACATATCTCTCCATTTATTTAGATCTTCTTTAACTTTTCAGCAATGTTTTGTAGATTTTAATGTATGGGACTTGCATGGATTTTGTTAGATTTGTTTCCAATTATTTCATATTTTTAGATGCTGCTGTTAATGGTAGTTTAAAAAATTTCAGTTCCCAGTTGTTCTTTGCTAGTGTATGGAAATATAATTGATTTTTGTATGTTGCTTTTGCATCCTGCAATTTGCTAAACTTAGTTATGAGTTCTTGTAGCTTTTTTGTATATTATTTCCTGCACACAAAATTTTATGTAAAATAATGTTTTTATTTCTTCCTTTCCAATCCAGATAACTTTTATTTCTTTTCCTTGCCTATTAAGATGACTAAAATCTCCAGTATGATGTTGAATATAAGTCATAAGAGTGGTTATTCTTGCCTTATTCCTGATCTTAGGGGAGAAATGATTTGGTTTTACAGCATGAAGTATTGTATTGATGTTAGCTTTAAGTTTTTGTAGTTTCCCTTTATCAAGGTGAGGCAATTTACTTCTATACCTAGTTTGCTAAGGTTTTTTTTTTTAATCAAATAGATACTGGACTTTGACAAATGCTTTTTCCACATGTATTGAGATGGTCATATGTTTCCTTTTTTTGTCTGTTAATACTGAAAACTACAGAGATTTTTTTCATAAAAACAATTTTTTGGTATAGTTTTAAGTTCACAGCAAAACTGAGGTGAAAGTACAAAGGTTTTCCACATACCCTCTGATCCCACACATGCATACCCTCCTGCCTTAGTAACATCCCCCACTAGAGTGGTACACTTGATGAATCTACACTGACGCATCATAACCACCCAAAATCAATAGTTCATATTAGGGTTCACTCTTGGTGTTGTACATTTTATGGGTTTGGACAAATGTATAATGACATGTATGCAGCACTGTAGTCTCATATAAAATATTTTCAAAATATTTTCAGAAATCCTCTGTGTTCTACCTATTCATCTCTCACCGCCCCCGATCCCTGGAAACCACTGATCTTTTTGCTGTCTCCATATTTCTGTGTTTTCAGAATGCCATATACCTAGAATCATATAGTATGTAACCTTCTCAGATTGGCTGCTTTCATTTAGTAATATGTATTCAGGATTTCACCATGTCTTTTCATGGCTTGATAACTCATTTTTTTTAGTGCTGAATAATATTACATTGCCTGGATGTACCACAGTTTATTTATTCATTCACCTACTGAAGGACATCTTGGTTGCTTCCAAGCTTTGGCAATTCTGAACAGAGCTCTTAAAATTTCCAAGTGCAGATTTTTGTGTGGACGTAAGTTTTCATCTCCTTTGGGTAAATACCAAGGAGCACGATTGCTGTATTATCTATAGTTTTGCAAGAAACCACCCAACTTTCTTCCAAAGTGGCTGTACCATTTTTCATTTCTATAAGCAATGAATGCTCCATTTCCTTGCCAACATTCTGGATTTAGGCCATTCTAATACATGTATAGTGGTATATCATTGTTTTACTTTGCATTTCCCCAGTGAAATATTACATGGTGCATCCTTTCATATGCTTATTTGCCATCTGCATATATTATTTGTTGAGGTGTCTGTCAAGGTTTTTGGCCCACTTTTTATTTGGGCTCTTTGTTTTCTAATTGTTGAGTTTTAACAGCTCTTTGTATATTTTGGATAACATTTATTAGATGAATGTTTTGCAGATATTTTCTCCCAGTCTGTGGCTTGTCTTTTCATTATCTTGACATTGTCTTTCACACAGCAGAAATTTTAAATTTTAATATCTCACTTATCAATTTCCTTCATGGATCTTACCTTTGGTGTTGTATCTAAAAATTCATTGCCATATCTAAGGTCATTTAGGTTTTCTCCTGTGTTTTCTTCTAGGAGTTTTGTTTTTGTGTTTTACATTTAAGTCTATGATCCATTTTGAGTTAATTTTTGTGAAGGTTGTAAGGTCTGAACCTAGATTTATTATTATTATTTGCATGTGGATGTCCAGTTGTTCCAGCATTATTTGTTGAAAAGACTATAGTTGCTCCATTACCTTTGCTCCTTTGTCAAAGGTCAGCTGACTATATTTATGTGGATATATTCCTGGATTCTCTATTCTCTTCCAATAATCTATTTGCATATTATTTTGCCAATACCACATTGTCTTGATTACTATAATTTTACAGTAAGTCTTGAGGTCAGGTACTATCAATCTTCCAACTTTGTTCTTCTCCTTTAGTATTGTGTTGGCTATTCTGGGTCTTTTGCCTCTCTATATAAACTTTAGAATTAGTTTGTTGATATCCAAAAAATAACTTGGTGGGATTGCACTGAATCTATAGATCAAGTTGGGGAGAACAGATGTCTTAAAATATTGACTAATCTTTGAGTGTTAAACCAACCTTGCATGCTTGGAATCAACTTGGTCATGGTTTATTATCATTTTTATATATTGTTTAATTTGATTGGTTAAAATTTGTTAATTTTTATATCTATGTTCATTGGGGATATTAATTTGCAGTTTTCTTTCCTTTTAATGTCTTTGTCTAGGTTTGTTGTTGGAGTTAACGCTGACCTCAGTGCATAACTTGGCAAGTACTCTGTCCTCTTCAAGTGTCTGGAGACGTGTGTAGAACTGATACTATTTTTTCTTTAACTGATTGGTAGAATTTCTCCATGAAGCAATTTGGAAGTTTAATTTGTGGAAATGTTTTGAACAACAAATTAAATTTCTTTAATAGATATAAAACTATTTGTTTATATTGTTCTTCTTGATTGAGCTTTGGTAATTTCTATCTTTCAAAGACATTGTCCACTTTAGTTTAAATTTTTAAATTTATTAACCTAAAGTAGTTTGTAATATTTTAAAATATTATTTTAATACCTACAGAATCAATTGTGATGTCACTTCTCTGATTCCTGATACCAGTAAGCTGGTTTTCTCCCTTTTATTTTTCACCATTCTGGGCAGAGATTTATACATTTTATTGATCTCATTTTCTTTATTGTTTTTCTGGGTTTTGTTTCTTGATTTCCAGTTTCATGTTGATTATTTCCTTCTTTTCTGCTTACTTTGGGTTTAGTTTATTCTTCTTTCTCTAATTTCTTAAGGTGGAAGTTAAGGCCACTTATTTGTGACCTTTCTCTTTTCCAATATGGGGAGTTTGTGATATGTATTTCTCTATAATCACTCACTTGTCTGCATCCTCAAATTTTTATTTGTCATGTTTTTATTTTTATTTAGTTAAACATACTTTATTTCCCTTTTCATTTATTCTTGAACCTATTGTTTATTTAGAAATGTGTTACTTCATTTTCAAATATTTGGGGATTTTCTAGATCTTTCTGCTGTCAATTTCTAATTTAATTCTATTATAATCATATCATAGATCATACTTTGTATGTCTTAAGTCTGTTTAAATTTATTGAAATATGTGCGATGGCCCATTATATGGTGTATGTTGGTAAATTCATTTTGCAAGCAGAATATTGTGAATTACTGCAATTAGTGTTTTGTCTTTGTTTTCTTCTTTTTCTGCTCCCACAAAAAAATAAGGAAAATATTTAGATCTCTTTTTATTATTTATTTATTTATTTATTTTCTTACTAAAAAGTCACCTTGTTGTAATATGATTTTTTTTCTTTCTAAAAGCTTATTTCGGATTATACTATCCTCACGATACTCGCTAATATTTTTGAGTTAATGTATCTTGTCTCCCTTAAAATTTGGCTATTTGAGTTCTGTTTGAAGCTTGATGCCACACCTATTTTTATACAATTTTGTGTTGCGTCCTCAGTGCTATGTGATCTGTAATTCAGGTATGGTGTTGATTCAGTTAATAATCCCTTCAATTCTGTAACAAACACATTTAGTTAAAAATGTCAACCTGGGGCTTCCCTGGTGGCACAATGGTTGAGAGTCCGCCTGCTGATGCAGGGGACACGGGTTTGTGCCCCGGTCCGGGAGGATCTCACATGCTGCGGAGCGGCTGGGCCCGTGAGCCATGGCCGCTGAGCCTGCGCGTCCGGAGCCTGTGCTCCGCAAGGGGAGAGGCCACAACAGTGAGAGGCCCGCGTACAGCAAAAAAAAAAAAAAAAAAAAATCAACCTGATGTTGTTTTCCAACCATTATTTTTTAAAAGTTTTACCTTCATGTATCCATTGCTTCACTGATATATACATTTCCCAAGATTAATATAATTTTATTTCTTCAAGATAAATGTAATTAAGTGGACTTTTAGATGTCATATTAGGACTATTTTAAGGAATATTTTTATAGGGGTTTTTTTTTTTGACCTGTATTAGTTTTTAATACTAAAAATATAACTTACTAAGAAGTTCTTAAAACAAGAATAGCATTGCCATTCAAGTGAAGTTTTTTTGCTGGTGAAGCTATATACATAAAGATTTGGGAAAAAAAAAAGTCTGAAAATATTACATGGTATTCAAAATAAAGCTTTTATATTCATCTAAGATAAGCCTATTATTCTTCTTCATTGTCTATCAAGAGTCCCATATCTTTGATATCTGATATTCATGAGTCTTTTCTCCTGTATCAATGCTAATAAAACTACTACAAACCAGGTGGGCATGAATACAAGTACTATAGATGTGTGTGAATATATATTACTTATAAAAACACAAAGACAAGATTCAAAGTTCAAAGGGTGCTGCATTCACTTTTGAAACAAAGTGAGTCATACTTTTGATTTTATCTCTAGGATCTAAAGATTTGCTGGAGGCAATGCTCTATAAGAAAAGAAGAAACGTTTTTTCAAAAAGCTTTACATACCCTATTCCTATTCTTCTTTTCTCATGGTTTTATTTCATTCACCAGCCAAAACTTTCTACCGCATTTGAAAACTAATATCACTAAGGCATTTGAACACACACTACAGTTTTAGTGTCTTTTATCTCCAAATTAAAAAAATAAAGGGATAGTATCAATTACTTTAGGTTGCTCTCTTTAATCTCACAAATTAGAAAGGTCCCCTTGCAATAGAAATGTTATCTTAAATCCCATAAAATTAAAATGACCAGGGAAAAAATTTTCATGTATCTGCAACTTTTAAAAATTATACAAGTGATACAGCTTCATTATAACTAGGCAAGATACAGCGAATAAATATTTTCTATAATTACATCATTAAAGATGATTATTGTTAATGTTTTGTAATTTTTGTAAATTGTTATAGACAGATAGATGCATCCACTTATTTAAGTGGTTGAATCTAGATGTCTATTAAATTTACCAAATTCCCACTTTTTTATTCTTCCTCTTTATCTGACATAATATACCTAATTGTTAGCAAAGATTGTTGCTTCTACCTGTTAAACATATCTAATACCTGACCAATCCCCAGTATCCTAGTCTAAATCACTGTCATCTATCAATAATACAATAGCCTTCTATCTAATCTCTCTCATTCTTCACCCTTGCAGACTGTTCTCCACATAACAAGAAATAAATCATTGAAACACACATGGCTCTTCTGCTTTCCTCCCTCCAATGACTTTTCACCTAACTCAGAGTAAAGACAACATTACAATGTCCTAGAAGAGCTTGCATGAACTCTTAGCCATTTCCAGGACTTCAGATAGATAGATCTATCTATCTATCTGAGAAGATCTATCTTCTCCTCACTCCATTCTAATTGCATAGCCTTCCTTGTTATTAAAAAATACCATGTGTGGTCCTGCTGAGGCAGCTTTTCTTGGGCTGCTCCCTCTCTGTGAAGTGACCTTTGCTCAGAAGCACAAATGGCTGGACACCTCACTTCCTTCCTGTCTCTGTTGCAATGTCCTGTATCAGAGAGGCTTTCTTGGATCACCCTGTATAAACTAGGGCCCTTCCCCTCATTCTCCTTCCCATGCTCTTTGTAGCATTTATCAATATCTGATTGATATGTATTTCCTTGTTTTTGTTCGTCTCTTCACTTTGTCATATTCACTTTTGCTTTTCTGTATCTGGAACACTGTCTGGCACATACTGGGCACTCAGCAATTATCTGAGTAAACTGAACTATCATAGATACAGTGACTATATATCCTGGCTTTGATAAGTATAAATATATTTATAAGGAAAAAACAGTGTAATGTTTTAATCAGAACTGTCCCAGAACTCCTGGGAGTGCCATCACCAGGAAAAGAACCAATCTAAGACTTAGAAAAGTTAGCTAAAACTTAGCTTCCTGGATTAAGGAATGTATTTTCTTTATAAACAATGTAAAAAGGCAATCAGATTAGAAGCCAAGACAGCAAGTTCCTGTTTATAACTCGTGTTATAACTGAAAGACTGTGATAGTTCGGAGCACCTCTCTATCCCCAGCCCCAAGTTCCATAGGGTTCTTGAGTCATATCCCGCAGCTTTTCTGGGACATGAATTCCCTTGAAACTTGAGCAGTGAAGTAGTGTTAGGGCTTTACGGCCTAGAAGGAGGGTCTCTTGACTGAGGAATACCTAAATGAACTATGAAGAAAGGTATATTAGGCTAGTTGGGCTGCCACAACAAAATACCATAGACCGAGGGGCTTACACAACAAAAATTAATTTTCTTATAGTTCTGGAGGCTGGAAGTCAAAGATAAAGGTGCCAGCAAGGGCTGGTGTCTGGTGATGCCTCTCTCCTTGAGTTGCAGATGGCCACCATGTCACTGCGTCCTCACATGCCTTTTCCTCTGTGCTCTTACAGAGAGAGAAAGATCTCTGGTGTCTCTTCCTTTTCTGGTAAGGACACCAATCCTATAGGAATGAGTCTCCACTCTTATGACCTCACTGAACCTTTTATTACCTCCTTATACATCCTATTTTCAAATACAGGGGATTAGGGCTTCAATTTATGAATTTTGGGGGGGGATACCATTCAGTCTATAACAAAAGGCTTTTGCACAAGAAAGTGGGGAGGGGTCTGAGAAAGCAGGGGACAGGGAAATGGCCTGCCTGGGTGCCTGCAGCAGACAGGCGTCTTGTGTTCGGAGCCTCAGCAGAAGTCTGGTAAATCTCCCACCACCTGTGCTGATTCCCCCAGACATTTCAAATTTAAACAGCTGCTGTTTATCATCCCTCCCTCCCTTCAGCTGGAAAATCCTGACAACAAGCACAGGCTGTTTACAGTGTTCATTAGGGACAATCTAAACCTGCAAAGCTTCTCAAGGTGATGGTTCCCCAGGCTAGCAGCATCAGAGCTGCCTGGGGAAAACATTACAAATGTGCATCCTAGAGACGCAGTTCAGAGCGGCTGGCAAAAGGAAGGAAAAACATGCTTTAAAAGAGGGGTTACAGGTCTTCCCTGGTGGTGCAGTGGTTGAGAGTCCGCCTGCCGATGCAGGGGACACAGGTTCGTGCCCCGGTCCGGGAGGATCCCACATGCCGTGGAGCGGCTGGGCCCGTGAGCCATGGCCGCTGAGCCTGCGCGTCCAGAGCCTGTGCTCCACAACGGGAGAGGCCACAACAGTGAGAGGGCCGCGTACCGCAAAAAAAAAAAAAAAAAAAAAAGAGGGGTTACAGATCATAAAATCTCTGAAGGGAAAAAAAAAGGTGATCAAGAGTGGGGCGGGATTTCTGGTTAGAAGATGCTAGTCTCACCACTAGTTAAAAAATAGGTATTTCCTTTATTGGAATGAGGGTAAAAAGCTTGGAAATGAATGATGGAACACACATATTTGATGTGTGTCCTATTTGTCCAATTTTTTCCAGTTTCTGTTTGTGTTTAGAAGCCCTTAGGCAGCAGGGACCCTCAGGAGAGGGAAGAGCCTCCAGCTGGCTTGTGTGCAGGATTTCTGCTTCTTGATAAGAGCTCCTTAGCCTCAGGAGGGTCAGATCAGTTGCTTAGAAGGAACATTTTTTTTTTTCTTTCCCCTAGGGCTGTTGGTACCAAGCATCAAAGACAAAGCAAGAAACACTTTCCAGCCAAGAAGAGAAAACTGGGTTTGGAAAAGCATTCTAATCAGTGCACACTGAGCCCCTCTGATTGCTGGAATTCTGAGGTATCATGTGTGATTTAGAAACAGATCATCTGTTTGACAGGGCCTTTAAATTTTGCATTATTGCAAAAAGGCTTTTTGATGTACGAATTTTATCCAAGCCCCTTAAGCACAATTTGGAAAATGGGATGAGGCAAGAGCAGAGGAAATATCTCTGCCCTTTTTTTTTTTTTTTTGACCCAGAAAGAAATGCAATTTTAAGTGATTTGGTTATCTAAGTGAGCTTCTACTTGCCCTGTCACCTAGCTTTTGTGACCTCAATCCCACTTATAAAGTGCAGCCCAGGCAGCCTGTCTGAACACTGTCAGCTTATGGTTTATCCCAGGAGATTCATTTCAAAGAACCAAGGATCGTGCATAACTGGCTAAGACTAAACTCCAGGCAAACCATAATTACACAGCTGGGGTCAAGAGAGAATTATGTATAGAGGCATGTTGCCCCAAGTCTCTCAGGCTTCCCAAGTCACTGATGCAGAGGATTCAAGCCTTTCAGTGACTCCTGGCATGACTTTCAATTGGTTTGTTTCTCTGTACTGACTCTCTCCCTAATCCAATGTGTCCTATATGTTGCTATTTGAGTAATCTTCCTAAAGAATTGTTCCAATTAATGGCCTTCTTCTTGCCTAGAAATTGAATTCTGGCATCTTTTCAGGCATCTCCGACTCTCTAAAGACTGGTTCTTAAAAGTGTGGTTCACACATCAGGAGCATCAGCATCACCTAGCCAGAAATTCAAATTCCAGACCTCATTTCAATGATACAGAATCAGAAACTCTGGGGATGGGTTCCAGTGAATGCTGTAAAGTTCCAGGTCATTCTAGTGTGCTAAAATTTCAGAAGTACTGCTCTAAACCATAACAACCCACCTTTTTGAACCTACCATATCGCACTTCTCCACTTACAAATTTGACTATTCACGTTCTTTAATGACTTCCAAATTTTGTTATCCCTTTGTCTGTTTATGGCAGTTCCTTTGACTGGAATAAAATTTTTCCATCTATGCTATTTGGACGTTATCAATGCTCTAAGTTCCGGTTCAAATGCTATAGTCTTTCCCCATGAGTTTTCAACTTCTGTTGACACTGTTGACATCTGGGGCTGGAGATAATTCATTGCTGTGGGGGTTATCCTGTGCATTCTAGGGTGTTTGTAGCATCCATGGCCTCTACACACTGGATGCCAGTAGTATCCCCAGTTGTGACAATCAGAAATGTATCCAGACGTTGTCAAATGTGGACCAGGGGAAAAATGTCGAGAACTGGTGGTATACCCTGTCATTCTATCATTTACCCCATATCCCAAAGCCAGACTAAGTCTCTCCATTCTCTTTGTGCTCCTAGAGAAATTAGGCTCTTATATTTTGCTAAATCAGAATCAGACAGTTTTATTTATATATATGAATTAAAAATGAGATTGTATACATAAAAGTCTCCTATAAACTGTAAAATGGCATGAATATGTAAGAAATGGACATGATCTTTTGTGATGTTACTTTATGTCATTAATTCATTCATTAAAATACTGCACACTTACATGTCACCACATAATGTGGCATAATTAGGTTCCCTAGAGCAGACTGGATAGACTGGAAGTAGTTAGGAACTGTTACTCAGCCTTCTTTTAGTATGAGACTGATGTTGCTGGGAGTGGGAACGAACCCATCATATATTTGAGAGATGAAATCCAGTCAAGTGGGCAGAGTATTGTGGCTGGGGTATGGGGCATTGTCATGGTTAATTTTTTTTTTTTTTTTTTTTTTTGCGGTACACGGGCCTCTCACTGCCGTGGCCTCTCCCGTTGCGGAGCACAGGCTCCTGACGCACAGGCCCAGCGGCCGTGGCTCACGGGCCCAGCCACTCCACGGCATGTGGGATCCTCCCGGACTGGGGCACAAACCCGTGTCCCCTGCATCGGCAGGTGGACTCTCAACCACTGTGCCACCAGGGAAGCCCCTGCCATGGTTAATTTTATGTGTTAACTTGGTCATAAAACTTACGTGTTTTTGGATAAGATTAACCTTTAAATTGGTGAAGTTTGAGTAAACAGATTGCCCTCCATAATGTGGGTGGGTCTTCTCCAACCAGTTGAAGGTCCAAATAGAACAAAAAGACTGGCCCCCTCAAGTAGGAGGGAATTTTCCAGCAAACTGCCTTCAGAATGGAACTGCATTATCAGCTCTCCTGGATCTCTAGGCTGCTGGCCTTTGGACTTCATCTGCACTATTTGCTCTCCTGGGTCTCCAGCCTACCAGCCCCCACTGCAGATTTTGGACTCATTAGCCTCCATCACTGCATGAGTGATTATAATAAATCTCTGTCTCTGTCTCTGAATGTGTGTGTGTGTGTGTGTGTGTGTATCCTATTGGTTCTGCTTCTCTGGAGAGCCCTAATACAGGCATCTAAAAAAAGTTGGTAATTAAAGCTGGCAGAAAGTATCAAAGGGCCTAATACCGACTGAAGGATGAAGTTCTACTGAGAGGCTGGTGGGATACATTCATAAGGATTTCAGAAACAGGAGGCTTTTAGAAATCCAGGCAGTTAATTGATATCAGAGTAGTCTTTCAGCAGGTAGGAATACCCCCAACCCTCTTTCATGGGTAAAGATGGCAAATAAGGTATGGTCCTAAAGACTTGTCAAGGTAGTAACTTGGATCAGGAAATGCATGCTAGATTGAGGCTTGGGTCCATGAAGAACAAGGTAGGTACTGAGTGAAAGAAATTTTTAAAATTATATAACACTGGGTATGTCATAACTTTTATAAGAATTGCTAAGCAATAATCCTAATAGTGACTTACAGAGTGGACACAGGAGTCAGAGAATCACAGAGCTGAATTAACAAATGCTGACCTAGTATATGATGATTTATCAGGGGGAGCCGTAACATTGTTTTTCAGACGAGACAATAATTAACGGCTAACTTCCCGTTGTTCTTCACTGAAAATGTCTTTGTAATTTCTAAAATCTCTGCTGATAAAGCTCTCCTTTTTTTGGAAAACACCAGAAAACCCAAATTCTTATTTGCTCAAAGTACTTTATGCAGTTAATGTATTCTAATTCTTGATTTTAAAGGAAAGGATCAGCCTCTGTACGGTAGCCTAAAATATTCTCAAGGATCACTGTGAAATATCATAAAACTCAATGATAAATAGGTATATTGAACTCGGTTCATAAAGATATTGATCTCTTGAGAACTCTGAACTATTAACAACATGTTCTGAAGTAGTCCTTCTATTTGTAACAAGAAGTTATTTCCAGCCTCACAGTGCTTTCTGCGTTCACAGTAACATCAACAGAATACCAGCAGACTCACCTGTTTTATTTGCTGCCCATTTCCTTGGGCTCCACCTATTTTGTCACCTTCCTCTTAAATAGGGCGTGTTATCACCATCACTTTTCCTCTGCCACCACAGAACTTAAGAGAGTGGTTCCCAGACTGAAAAAGAGAAAAGACTATGGAAGCATGATAAAAATACAGATTCCTGAGCCATATCCTCTCCAAGATTTTGATTCAGTAGGTCTGGTATGGGCCCAGGGATTTTGCATTTTCACCAATCACACCAAGTAATTCTAATACAGGAGGATGGTGAATCATGTTTTGAGTTATTAACATAACCAGTAGTCCCAGTTTCTAAAATACTAATAAAATGCGGTAGCCAAAAAAACATTAAAGGCTCTGGTATAAACAAGTAAATACAGAAAATGACTGCAAAGGGGAAAACAACTGATTTTAACCACTAAATTCACTCTTTTGGCTTCTTCCCACCTCTTCTAAGACTCTCCTCCTCTCTTTTTTTTCTTTCAGAACTTCCCAAAGTTACAGCTGTTTGGGAAGCCTTAATTCAGTGGTCGAAGAAAATGCCACCGTTTCAATTATTTTCAATTTTCAGTTCAATTATTCATTTTGGTGCCAATGAATATTTAACCAAAGTTGACACCAAAACATATCTTTGAATTATCAATTAAGTAAAGGGACAGGTAAAATTCCCAATTAAAAAAAAACCCCAGCATCTCACACTTTCCATTTTCAACTTGCTTGATGGTTTGCAAGGGAGATTTGTAGATCACTATGCCACAAATTTAACATTCTTAAGTTTAATGAGTGGGAGGAAAATATTCCAGTGTGTAAGCCAGAATGATCATGTCGGAAAAGAGGAAGATTCCTGAAAACCCTGTGCTCCTAATATGAGTGTGGTACAAGGCCAAAGAATGAATAACACTTCCAAGAAAAACAATTAGCAGCAGACAAAGTCAGAAAGGCATTAGAAAAGGAAAAATCACTCATACAGACACATACAGCAGACTGAGGAATTTTGAGGACTGTTTGCATGTCTATATAAAAAAATATATGGTATGATGAGTACTCCCAAGCAAAATTATTACTTTACTGTGCTTGAGAGAATATGGTGGGTACTAACAGGAGAGAGAAAGTGTTAGTTTGTAAGAGCAGTAAAAATGGTCTGTGTATTAGTTTGCTAGGGCTGCTGTAATGGCATATCACAAATGGAGTGGCTTAAACAACAGATATTTATTTGCTCTAGTTCTGGAGCTAGAAGTCCATGATCGAGGTGTGAGCAGGGTTAGTTTTGCCTGAGTCTTCTCTCTCTGGCTTATAGATGACCATCTTCTCCTGTGTCTTCAGAGTGTTGACTCTCGGTGTGTCTGTGTCCCAATCTCCTCTTCTTATAAGGATACCCTAATGATCTCATTTTAATATAATTATTTCTTTGAAAACCATGTCTCCAAATCTGGTTGCATTCTGAGATACAGATGTTAGGATTTCAACATATGAATTTGGGAAGGGAGACAATTCAGACCACAGCAGTCTGTCACAAAGGTGTATCTTTTAGAATCATCGAAGTATGCTCTACTTATGTAAAAATAGTCATGAAACTAGGGTCTCAGATGAAATCTGACACTTCAGTTTTGAAAATCAAAATACCTATCAAAATTATTCCAGTTGCAATTTTCTCCCACTGCATCCTACTCCTGTCATTTTGTCCATCAGAAATCTTGGTATAAAGGCAGTCTGGCTCCCACAGACAGATTTCAGGGCAGGGATAGCATACAAGGGTTAACTTACTGCAGCCAAGCACTAGACAGCCCAGCAATGCTAGAAGATTAATTTCTTGCCAATAAACTCAGAGAGGTGCTATCATGATGACTTGTCTCATGGGGCATGATCAAAGTTCATGGTCATGTACTCCAGCCTACCCACTGTCAGTGGGGGAAGGGAAGAGTATATATACCACTGGGTCCTCTGCAAAGAAGCCTGAAGACCCACTGAGCCATTCTCATGTGCTAGGTAATGTGTTAAGTTCCATTAAAGTATAATGACATACAATAAACTATACGTATCCAAAATGTACGATCTAATATACTTTGACATGTGTATACATCTGAGTAAACCACTATCATAATCAAGCTGCTGAACATACTTATTACCCTGACAGTTCCCTCATGGTCCTTTCTAATCCCTCCCTCCTTTATTTTCCTGGAACCAGAAACCCCTCAGCATATCCCCAGGCAACCACTGATCTATGCTGTAACCATACCTTAGTACACATTTCCTAGAATTTCTTTCAAGTGGAATCATACAGCGTGTACTATTTTGTATATTATTTGGCTTCTTACACTCAATGGAATATTTTGAAATTCATTCATATTATATTGTACTGTATATGAATGATTTATTCCTTTTTATTGCACCATAGCATTTAATTTTATGGATACACCATGGTTTGTTTATCCACTTACTTGTTAATGGACATCTGTGTTGTTTCCAGTTTTGGGTTGTTATAAATAAAGCTGGTATAAACATTTTTTAATGCAAGTCTTTGTATGGACATATGGTTTCACTTCTCTAGGGAAAACACCTAGAAGTGGAATGACTGGGTCATAAGGTAGGCATTATATAGTTGGGTCTTACTTTTTTAACTGATCTGACCATTTCTGTGTTTAATTGGAGTGTTTAGGCCATTTATACTTAATGTGATTATTGATATGGTGAGGTTTAAGACTATGAACTTGCTATTTGTTTTATCTTTGTCTCATCTGAACTTTATTGCTTTCCCTTCTTTTTCTGACTTCTTTTAGAATAGTTTAGTATATTTTATGATTTAATTTTATCTCCTTTATTGTCTTATTACTTATACCAGGGTCACCTGATGTCCAGTGTCATGAAAACCATTTATTTCAAATGTTTTGTCAGGTTTAAAGGTTGTTTCAGGTAGGACAGTAACAGGAACAGTCCCTGTTACTCTGTCTTGGCTGGAAACTTCTTATGTCTATCTGATATATAGATTTTAAATAGCAGATTGAAACTGGAAGCTAAGTCTCTCATATCCACTACATTATACTGACAACCACCACCAGAGCAAAGGGGCCTAGAGTTCCACTAATGTTTCTCAGGTCACCTTTCTGTGGTTTTGATCCCTCCCAAAAATTGGCTCTTGGAGTTTATTATTGTCCTCTGTGTAAATATATACGTCAACATACTGTATTCTTCCTCTCAATCTTCTCATTTTAAGACCAGCCTTGTTTAAAGGTTGAATGTGATTAATAAAAAAGTGATAGGTGTTTGCTGGGAGTTCATGTCATTTTATGACTCTCTTAAGCGTCTGATTAATACACACAAATACTAGAAAGATTTTATACAAGTTCTTATAAAATGGAACAAACTATCCAAAAATTTTCCTGAAGAAGACTAGTATGTGAGAAATTCATTAAAAATGATGAGCTATCAAATACAAACTGGCTGCAAAAATAGCGGTAACAAATCAGTTTGTTCCGTAAATATTAGGAATATTTCTTAAATTCAGATATAATTTTTATCTGACAGACTTGAGAATTTATTTCCAAAGGTCCTTACCACTATTGCTATTCACTGAAGTGTGAACACAACTTCTCCTTTTCCAAGGGGAAAACACACACATATTAAAAATCCTCTCATTCTTTTATTTCTATATACCTCTGTAACTGCATTTAAAAAAAAACACAGTAAGTTTCTCTATTTCCATAGAAACCCCAACAACAGGTACATCTGGGCGCAGGCTACCATCCGCAGTCACATGTGGATTTGTACATGTTCAAAGAGGCGGAAAGCATTTAAAAATAGCATTACCTCTCCAAGGACATCACTCTTATTTAAGGCAATGAGGAGACTACAGATAAGCTGGATATTACAGCCATCACTGATTCCTTTGTGGAAGTTACTAAGGACCTGGAAAAATATGTGTCTTTCTCTCCATTAGAGTAATTGAAGCATTTAGTCTTAGGAAAAACAGAGAACAAAAACACAACAGAACAAGCAAATACTCATACTGAACAAACTACACGCTTGTGCCATGTAAAGGGCCCACACAGGTCAAAATATAGTTACGTTGTGAAAATGGTTCATACTGAGAGGTAGAAGAACTCAGTTGTTGGTCACTTACCGGTTTATAATCCTAGGCAATCACTAAGCATCTTTGAACCTCAAGGTTGATAAGAGGATAAAATGAAAAGTAACAGATATGATGGCACTTTGAAAACCGTTAATCATGACAGAAGGGAAAGGCGTTTTCTTACAAATCACCTTTTTTCACACTTCAGTTATAGCAATTATATGGTAAAAATATGACTCACTACCAGATGTCCCATTCACCTCCCCAAACAAATTTTCCATTCTTCAGCCCTAATTTAGCATGTGTGTGTGTGTGTGTGTGTGTGTGTGTGTATGCGTGTTTTTATATAAATCAAAGGATATATTGATGGATTGATGGTAGACTTTAATTCAAGTTGATTCTGGAAAAAAATCTTTTCAACTCGACCTCTTTTCTTTCCTGTTAGTCACGCATATTTCTTTCTCCATGCCTCTATACATGTTGTTTTCACTTTTTGTAACACCCTCTACTCTTCCTACTTTTCTCCTCCCCTTATACCCATTCTACCTATTCTACAAAAGTGATTGAAATCCTGCCTCTTTAGTGAAGATGGTTTTTATATTTCTGGTTAATGATAAGCTTTCCCTTCTTTGAGTTCCTTAGAGGCTTAGCCTCCATGCAAACTCAGTTTTGCACATAGTATTTATTTACTTATTTTTTTCTCTCCCCAGCTAGATTAATCAGACGATTCTCCTGAGAAGCTTACAAATGTATTAGCTACTGGAAAACACCACTCGGAAGTCCTGTAGGCACTTTAAACTCAATAAGAGCATATAAAGTCCCCAAATCTATTTTTCTTCTTTATTCCCTCAGTGACTAGTACACATGTCCAGCTAGTTTTGCAGGCCAAGAAACCTCAGAGAAATGCTTAATATCACCATGAATTTTACCTCTCCATTTCAGGATAAAAGTCGATATTTTTTAGCATGGCATGCAAAACTCTTTACAATATGACCTTTGTTTCTCTCCACAAGTTTTTCTTGACTCCATATTTTCTCTGCCTATTGTACTACTGTGCTGCCGTTCAGCTCTTGAGGATCAAACTTCTCAAAATATTCTTCTTTCTCCTCATCTTCACTTTCTCATCTCTCAAACATCTTTATATTCCAAATTGATGTCCATATCCAAGATACAACTGAAACAGCCCTTGACAAAATGTAATTGCCATCTTAGTAAGTCTAGCAGATACTTTTTACTTCTAATCTTATTTGCCCTCTTACCAGATTCAATAAATCACTGCAGGGGCTTCCCTGGTGGCGCAGTGGTTGAGAGTCCGCCTGCCGATGCAGGGGACATGGGTTCGTGCCCCGGTCCGGGAAGATCCCACATGCCGCGGAGCGGCTGGGCCCGTGAGTCATGGCCGCTGGGCCTGCGCGTCCGGAGCCTGTGCTCCGCAGCAGGAGAGGTCGCAGCAGTGGGAGGCCCGCATACCGCAGAAAAAAATAAATAAATAAAATAAAATAAATCACTGCACCCTTTCTGAAACATTATCTGACTGACCTCCGTGAGAATACTTTACCCTGGATTTCCTTACACCTCGCTACTTGTTCCTTGTCTACATCTTCTTTCAACTCACCTTCTCTTACTTGATGTGGTAAAGACTCTCAAAGCTCTTTTCAAGGCTCACTCCTCTTTTCATCCAACATTATTTTTCCCTCCTAGGTGATTTAATTCATTCCTTTTTATAACCTTACTATCATTTATCCTTTAATGACACCAAGATTTATTTCTTTAAGATATAATCTTGAGTTCCTGACCCACACATACAGATAGCCTACTCAACATTTTACTTGAGGGACTTCCCTGGTGGCACAGTGGTTAAGAATCCACCTGCCAATGAGGGGGATACAGGTTCGAGCCCTGGTCCGGAAAGATCCCACATGCCACGGAGCAA
Organism: Hyperoodon ampullatus; assembly: GCF_949752795.1. Taxonomy (NCBI): domain Eukaryota; kingdom Metazoa; phylum Chordata; class Mammalia; order Artiodactyla; family Ziphiidae; genus Hyperoodon; species Hyperoodon ampullatus. The sequence continues at coordinate 93,603,087 of NC_136918.1, read as the reverse complement.
CTAAGCCCATGTGCCACAATTACTGAGCCTGTGCTCTAGGGCCCATGAGCCACAACTACTGAGCCTGCCTGTCGCAACTACTGAAGCCCGCCTGCCTAGAGCCCATGCTCTGCAGGTAAGAGAAGCCACCGCAATGAGAAGGTCACGCACTGCAACGAAGAGTAGTCCCTGCTTGCCACAACTAGAGACAGCCCGCATGCAGCAATGAAGACCCGACACAGCCAAAAAATAAATAAATAAATTTACTAAAAACAAACAAAAAACACCTTACTTGAACATCTTACAGGCAGCCCAACTTCATACGTCCAACATTAAATCATTACTTTTCCTCCCAGCCCTCTCTATCTCTGTGTTCCCCATTTCAGTAAATGATGAATGTTTAATGAAGGCAAACCTGAGAATAAATATTACACACTTCTGTCTTTCTCATTCTTCAAATCTAATCAACCACTAAGAATTATTTATGCATTCTTCTAAATATTTTTAAAAATCTGCCTGCTTATTTCCAACTCTATGGCCACCTTCCTAGTATGAGGTATTGCCTGACTTACTGACATAGCCTTCTGTGGCATCCCATATCCACTTTTGCTCAGCTACAATCTATTCACTGCACTCTGGCCAAGGGATCTTTCAGAAACTGCAAATTGCATCATGTCACTTCTTTAGTTAAAAATCCTTCTGTGACATCCAAGTTGCTCTTAGAATTATGTCAAACCCTTAATATAGCCTATAATAATTTGCATGGAATGTTGAGCCCCTCCTCCTTGCTTCCTCTCCTCTTAGCTAACCCCTGCTCATTCTAAGTTAATCAATCACCCTCTGAAATTCCAGACTGGTTTAGCCACTTCCCCTAATTAGATACCTTTAAAATATCTTGTATTTCTCCTTTGCTGCATTTTTTATTATTATAAACAATTACTGATTTCTGAAACTACTTATGGTAATCTTATTTGACCTGATGTATTTTAAATTTCATAGTTAGACATTGTCTAGTTCACCACTGTATCCTCAGCATTAGTGAGGGTGCTGGCCTGTAGTCACTTCTCAATACACACTTCTTGAATGAAATAAATACATTGATGCATAAATCTCATCTCTCACTTTCAAGCCAGCCATACATATAAATTTGCCAGTTCTAAACTATATCATGTTTCCTGCAATTTTGGCACCTTTGCACACACTATTTTCTGTGCCTACCTGCTCCTGCTACCTTCATTGGCTGATTCAACACTAGCCCAAGTCTCCATCCCATCAGGAGACTTTCAATGACTGTTCACCTACTGGGTACTGCACTCCCTTCACCCCACAGCATTCACATTCTGATATGACTCTGCCACCAGAGCACCACAATGCTAACTTCTGCTCTAGACACTTTCACTCTTTTGTTTCTGGTTACCTGTGCTTTATTTCTCTCCTGAGCTTTAAACTCCTAGAAAGTGGATAAGTGCCTTTTAGACATGACTCTTCAGAGGCTAACACTGTGCCTGGCACTTAGACAATAAGCCTCTAATTATAATAATCACTGTTTTTTGAATAAACAACTCCTTGATAGCTGGGACAATGTATTTGACATCTTTCACATCTACCACAGGGTTTGGTGCAGTTATAAATAAAAGATATTCAGTTAATACTAGATGGCAAATTATCCATTTATTTCATTTGATACCTGTGAACTGATTCTCATTCTATTCCTTATTCTCTGTACCTTTCTCTTTTGTATTGTCCCTATACATTACAGAGCTCTTTATGCAAGAAAAAGATTTTGCAGGAAGAGAAGTGCCAAGAATAAAAAAATGGAAGTACTAGTATTCTAGAGATTTATGTCCTTAACAATTTTTCTCTTTAAAAAGGCTGAATAAAATATTAAAGCAAGGCAGACATTTAAGGTGCATTTATACACCTCATTCTACCTGAAAATGTACCATTTTTATCTGATAAATGTTTCATAAAAGTCAGTAATTTAAATACAAACTGCTAGAAATATATATTCTATTCATGTCCATATGAATTTTCATGGAAAATCTTTGTTCTCTGTATTAGTCTCCATTTTTTTCTCCCTTTCCATTTGAAAAAAAAATAATAATACACCTGGGTTTTGAGGTTCCATCTATAAATTTACTGCTTGCATTTTAACTATATCAATTATGTATATGTGACTTATATACATTTATAAATTTTAAAAGTCACTTGAAACTCCAGACACTATATGTTATAGATCTTTTTGATGGAATATTTGAGATCTGTAGAAAATAGATTTTGAAAAAACACATATTTGTAAACCAATATTTCTTCTCTTGTGACATAGTACTACTACATATTGTTTAGGTTAGTTTTTGAATATATCTCCAGATATATATTATCTTCTTTAATTTTACCAATAAGGTTTTTTAAAGTTCCAAAAATCTTCTGAAAAATGGCCCAATACTCTCTTCTGTGCTTGCCTCTAGTAATTTGTGTAACTTTAATGACCATCCATGATGACTAGGGAGATCTGGCATTCACTGTTTAAAATCAAACTTGTTGAGATTGGTTCAGGATGGCAGAGTAGAAGGAAGTGTGCTCACTTCTTCTTCTGAGAGCACCAGAGTCACAAATAACTGTTGAACAATCATCGACAGGAAGACACTGGAACTCAGCAAAAAAGACACCCCACATCCGAAGCCAAAGGAGAAGGTGCAATGAGATGGTAGGAGGGACACAATCACAATAAAATCAAATCTCATAACCACTGGGTGGGTGATTCACAAACTGGAGAACAACTATACCACAGAAGTCCACCCACTGGAGTGAAGGTTCTGAGCCCCATGTCAGGCTTCCCAACCTGGGGGTCTGGAAATGGGAGGAGGAATTCCCAGAGAATCAGACTTTGAAGGCTAGAGGGATTTGATTGCAGGACTTTGACAGGACTGGGGGAAACAGAGACTCCACTCTTAGAGGGCACACACAAAACACTGTGCACATCAGGACTAGGGGAAAGTAGCAGTGACCCCATAGGAGACTGAACCAGACCTACCAGCTACTGTTGGGGGGTCTCCTGCAGAGGCAGGGGGTGGCTGTGGCTCACCGTGGGGACAAGGACACTGACAGCAGAAGTTCTGGTAAGCACTCCTTGGGGTGAGCCCTCCTGGAGTCTTCTATTAGCCCCACCAAGGAGCCTATGGGCGCCAGTGCTGGGTCGCCTCAGGCCAAAAAACCAACAGGGAGGGAACTCAGCCCCACCCATCAGCAGACAAGCAGATTAAAGTTTTACTGAGCTCTTCCCATCAGAGCAACACCCAGCTCTAACCACCACCAGTCCCTCCCATCAGGAAGCTTGCACAATCCTCTTACATTGCCTCATCCACCAGAGGGCAGGCAGCAGAAGCAAGAAGAACTACAATCCTGCAGCCTGTGGAACAAAAACCACATTCACAGAAAAACAGACAAAATGAAAAGGCAGAGGACTAAGTACCAGATGAAGGAACAAGATAAAACCCCAGAAAAACAACTAAATGAAGTGAAAATAGGCAACCTTCCAGAAAAAGATTTCAGAATAATGATAGTGAAGATGATCCAGGGTCTCAGAAAAAGAATGGAGGCAAAGATGGAGAAGATGAAAGAAATGTATAACAAACACCTAGAAGAATTAAAGAACAAACAAACAGAGATGAACAATACAATAACTGAAATGAAAAATACACTAGGAGTCAATAGCAGAATAACTGAGGCAGAAGAACAGATAAATGACCTGAAAGACAGAATGGTGGAATTCACTGCCATGGAACACAACAGAGAAAAAAGAATGAAGGAAATGAAGACAGCCTAAGAGACCTCTGGGACAACATTAAATGCACTAACATTCACATTACAGGGGTCCCAGAAGGAGAAAAAGAGAAAGAACCTGAGAAAATATTTGAAGAGATTATAGTCGAAAACTTCCGTAACATGGAAAAGGAAATAGCCACCCAAGTCCAGGAAGCGCAGAGAGTCCCAGGCAGGATAAACCCAAGGAGAAACACGCTGAGATCCATAGTAATCAAATTGACAAAAATTAAAGACAAAGAAAAATTATTAAAGGCAACAAGGGAAAAAATGACAAATAACATACAAGGGAACTCCAATAGGTTAGCAGCTGATTTCTCAGCAGAAACTCTAAAAGCCAGAAGGGAGTGGCTTGATATATTTAAAGTAATGAAAGGCAAAACCTACAACCAAGATTACTCTACCCAGCAAGAATCTCATTCAGATTCAACAGAGAAATCAAAAGCTTTACGGACAAGCAAAAGCTAAGAGAATTCAGCACCACCAAACCAGCTTCTATACAACAAATGCTAAAGGAAGTTCTCTAAGTGGGAAACACAAGAGAAGAAAAGGATCTACAAAAACAAACCCAAAACAATTAGGAAAATGGTAATAGGAACATGTATATCGATAATTACCTTAAATGTGAATGGATTAAGTGCTCCAACCAAAAGACACAGGTTCGCTGAATGGATACTAAAACAAGACTCATATATACGCTGTCTACAAGAGACCCACTTTAGACCTAGGGACACATACAGACTGAAAGTGAGGGGATGGAAAAAGATATTCTATGCAAATGGAAATCAAAAGAAAGGTGGAGTAGCAATTCTCATATCAGACAAAATAGACTTTAAATAAAGACTATTACAAGAGACAAAGAAGGACACTACATAATGATCAAGGGATCAAGGCAAGAAGAAGATATAACAATTATAAATATATATGCACTCAACATAGGAGCATCTCAATACATAAAGCAAATACCAACAGCTATAAAAGCGGAAATCGACAGTAACACAATAATAGTGAGGGACTTTAACACCTCACTTACACCAATGGACAGATCATCCAGACAGAAAATTAATAAGGAAACACAAGCTTTAAATGACACAATGGACTAGATAGATTTAACTGATATTTATAGGATATTCCATCCGAAAACAGCAGGTTACACTTTCTTCTCAAGTGCACCTGGAACATTCTCCAGGATAGATCACATCTTGTGTCACAAATCAAGCCTCAGTAAATTTAAGAAAATTAAAATCATATCAAGCAACTTTTCCGACCACAACACTATGAGACTACAAATAAATTATAGGGAAAAAAATGAAAAAACACAAACACATGGAGGCTAAACAATACGTTACTAAATAACCAAGAGATCACTGAAGAAATCAAAGAGGAAATCAAAAAATACCTAGAGACAAATGACAACAAAAACACGATGATCCAAAACCTATGGGATGCAGCAAAAGCAGTTCTAAGAGGGAAGTTTATGGCAGTACAATCCTACCTCAAGAAACAAGAAAAATCTCAAATAAACAATCTAACCTTACACTTAAGGAACTAGAGAAAGAAGAACCAACAAAACCCAAAGTTAGAAGAAGGAAAGAAATCATAAAGATCGGAGCAGAAATAAATGAAATAGAAACAAAGAAAACTATTGCAAAAAAAAATAAAAGCCAGTTCTTTGAGAAGATAAACAAAATTGATACACCTTTAACCAGACTCATCAAGAAAAAGAGGGAGAGGACTCAAATCAATAAAACTAGAAATGAAAAAGGAGAAGTTACAGTGGACACCACAGAAATACAAAGCATCCTACAAGACTACTACAAGCAGCTCTATGCCAATAAAATGGACAACCTGGAAGAAATGGACAAATTGTTAGAAAGGTATAACTTTCCAAGACTGAATCAGGAAGAAATAGAAAATATGAACAGACCAATCACAAGTAATGAAATTGAAACTATGATTTAAAATCTTCCAACAAACAAAATCCAGGATCAGATGGCTTCACAGGTGAATTCTATCAAACATTTAGAGAAGAGCTAACACCCATCCTTCTCAAACGCTTCCAAAAAATTGCAGAGGAAGGAACACTCCCAAACTCATTCTATGAGGCCACCATCACCCTGATACCAAAACCAGACAAAGATACTACAAAAAAAGAAAATTACAGACCAATATCACTGATGAAAATAGATGCAAAAATCCTCAACAGGGCTTCCATGGTGGCGAAGTGGTTGAGAGTCCACCTGCCGATGCAGGGGACACAGGTTCGTGCCCAAGTCTGGGAGGATCCCACATGCTGCGGAGCGGCTGGTCCCATGAGCCATGGCCGCTGAGCCTGCGCGTCTGGAGCCTGTGTTCCGCAACGGGAGAGGCCACAACAGTGAGAGGCCCGCATACCGCAAAAAATAAATAAATAAAAAATCTTCAACAAAATACTAGCAAACAGAATCCAGCAACACATTAAAAGGCTCATACACCATAATCAAGTGAGATTTATCCCAGGGATGCAAGATTCTTCAATAAATGCAAACCAATCAATATGGTACACCACATGAACAAATTGAAGACTAAAAACCATATGATCATCTTAATAGATGCAGAAAAAGCTTTTGACAGAATTCAACACCAATTTATGATGGAAACTCTCCAGAATGTGGGCATAGAGGGAACCTACCTCAACATAATAAAGCCCATAATACAACAAACTCACAGCAAACATCATTCTCAATTGTGAAAAACTGAAAACATTTCCTCTAAGATCAGGAATGAGACAAGGATGTCCACTCTCACCACTATTATTCAACATAGTTTTGGAAGTCCTAACCATAGCAGTCAGAGAAGAAAAAGAAATAAAAGGAATCCAAATTGGAAAAGAAGAAGTAAACCTGTCACTGTTTGCAGATGACATGATACTATACATAGAGAATCCTAAAGATGCCACCAGGAAACTACTAGAGCTAATCAATGTATTTGGTAAAGTCACAGGATCCAAAATTAATACACAGAACTCTCTTGCATTCCTATACACTAACAACGAAAGATCAGAAACAGAAATTAAGGAAACAATCTCATTCACCATTGCAACAAAAAGAATAAAATACCTAGGAATAAACCTACCTAAGGAGGTAAAAGACCTGAACTCAGAAAACTATAAGACACTGATGAAAGAAATCAAAAATGACACAGACAGATGGAGAGATATACCATGTTCCTGGATTGGAAGAATCAATATTGTGAAAATGACTATACTACCCAAATCAATGTATAGATTCAATGCAATCCCCATCACTACCAATGGAATTTTTTACAGAACTAGAACAAAAAAATCTTAAAGTTTGTATGGAGACACAAAAGATCCTGAATGGCCAAAGCAATCTTGAGGGGAAAAACGGAGCTGGAGGAATTAGACTCCCTGACTTGAGACTATACTACAAATCTACAGTAATCAAGACAATATGGGGGGGTGCGGCCCGGAGGAAGATGGCGGAAGAGTAAGACGCGGAGATCACCTTCCTCCCCACAGATACATCAGAAATTCATCTACACGTGGAACAAACCCTACAGAACACCTACTGAACGCTGACAGAAGACCTCAGACCCCCCAAAAGGCAAGAAACTCCCCACATACCTGGGTAGGACAAAAGAAAAAAGAATAAACAGAGACAAAAGGATAGGGACGGGACCTGCACCAGTGGGAGGGAGCCGTGAAGGAGGAAAGGTTCCCACACACTACAAGCCCCTTCGCGGGCAGAGACTGCAGGTGGCGGAGGGGGAAAGCTTCGGAGTAGCGGAGGAGAGCACAGCAACAGGGGTGTGGAGGGCAAAGCGGAGAGATTCCGGCACAGAGGATCGGTGCCCTCAGGCACACACCAGCCCGAGAGGCTTGTCTGCTCGGGCCGCCGGGGCGGGCGGGGCTGGGAGCTGAGGCTCGAGTATCGGGTTTCCGTGGGAGCGCAGGGAGAGGACTGGGGCTGGCGGCAGGAAGAGAGCCTGAAGGGGTTAGTGCACCACGGCTAGCCCGGAGGGAGTCCGGGGAAAAAGTCTGGAGCTGCCGAAGAGGAAAGAGGCTTTTTCTTCTCTTTTGTTTCCTGGTGTGCGAGGAGAGGGCATTAAGAGAGCTGCTTAGAGAAGCACCAGAGACGGGCGCGAGCCGCGGACCCCGGAGATGGGCGTGGGACGCTGGGGCTGCTGCTGCCGCCGCCACAAGGCCTGTGTGCAAGCGCAGGTCACTGTCCACCCCGCCTTCCGGGGAGCCTGTGCACCCCGCCACTGCCGGGGTCCCGGGACCCAGGGACGGCTTTCCCGGGAAAGCGCACGGAGCGCCTCGGTCTGGTGCAACGTCACGCCAGCCTCTGCCGCCGCAGGCCAGCCCCACACTGCGCGCCCCTCCCTCCCCTCTGCCTGAGTGAATCAGAGCCCCCGAATCAGCGGCTCCTTTAGACCCGTCCTGTCTGAGCGAAGAACAGACGCCCTCCGGCGACCTACGCGCAGAGGCGGGGCCAGGTCCAAGAATGAGACCCGGGAGCTGTGAGAGCAGAGAAGAGACAGGGAAATCTCTCTGTGCAGCCTCGGAGGCAGCGGATTAAAGCTCCACGGTCCACTTGATGTTCCCTGCGTCTGTGGAGTGCATGAATGGACAGTGAATCATCCCAAATTGAGGAGGTGGACTTTGAGGACAAGATTTAAGACCTTTCCCCCTTTTCCTCTTTTTACAACGAATTATCCCAAACTGAGGAGGTGGACTTTGAGAGCAAGATTTTCGATTTTTCCTCCTGCTCTCTTTTTGTGAATGTGTATGTGTATGCTTCTGGGTGAGATTTCCTCTGTATAGCTTTGCTTCCACCATATGTCCCAGGGTTCTATCTGTCCGTTTTTTTTGAATAATTACCTTTAAATTTTAATAACGCTACTATATTTTATACTTTATTCTATTTTACATTACCTGCTTTCTTTTTTTCCTAACTTCCCTTCCTCCTTCCCTCCCTCCGCCCCTCCTTTCCTTCTTTCTCTCTTTCTTTCCTTCCTCCCTCCCTCCCTGCTTCCTTTCACTTGCTTTTTCTTTCCTTCCTTCCTCCCTCCCTCCCTCCCTCCTGTCTGTCTTTCTTTCCTTGCTCCCTCCCTCCCACCCTTCTTCCTTTCACTCTTTTTCTTTCCTCCCTCTCTCCCTCCCTCCTTTCTTTCTTCCTTCCTTTCTTTCTTCCTTTCTTTCTCTCTCTCTTTCTTTCTTCTACTAATTCTTTCTTTCTACTTTTTCTCCCTTTTATTCTGAGCCGGGAAGATGAAAGGCTCTTGGTGCTGCAGCCAGGAGTCAGTGCTGTGCCTCTGAAGTGGGAGAGCCAACTTCAGGACACGGGTCCACAAGAGACCTCCAGGCTCCACATAATATCAAGTGGCGAAACTCTCCCAGAGATCTCCATCTCAACACCAGCACCCAGCTTCAGTCAACGACCAGCAAGCTACAGGGCTGGTCACCCTATGCCAAGCAACTAGCAAGGCAGGAACACAACCCCACCCATTAGCAGAGAGGCTGCCTAAAAACATAATAAGGCCACAGGCACCCCAAAACACACCACCAGACGTGGACCTGTCCACCAGAAAGACAAGATCGAGCCTCAACCACCAGAACACAGGCACTAGTCCCCCCCACCAGGAAGCCTACACAACCTACTGAAACAACCTTAGCCACTGGGGACAGACACCAAAAACAACAGGAACTACGAATCTGCAGCCTGCAAAAAGGAGACTCCAAACACAGTAACATAAGCAAAATGAGAAGACAGAAAAACACACAGCAGGTGAAGGAGCAAGATAAAAACCTACCAGACCTAACTGATGAAGAGGTAATAGGCAGTCTACCTGAAAAAGAATTCAGAATAATGATAGTAAAGATGATCCAAGATTCTATTTCCAAGATCCAAAATCTTGGAAATAGAATAGACAAAATGCAAGAAACAGTTAACAAGGACCTAGAAGAACTAAAGATGAATCAAGCATCAATTAAAAACACAATAAATGAAATGAAAAATACTCTAGATGGGATCAATAGCAGAATAACTGAGGCAGAAGAACGGATAAGTGACCTGAAAGATAAAATAGTGGAAATAACTGTTGCAGAGCAAAATAAAGAAAAAAGAATGAAAAGAACAGAGGACAGTCTCAGAGACCTCTGGGACAACATTAAACGCACCAACATTCGAATTATAGGGGTTCCAGAAGAAGAAGAGAAGAAGAAAGGGACTGAGAAAATATTTGAAGAGATTATAGTTGGAAATTAAAACCTTTACAGACAAGCAAAAGCTGAGAGAGTTCAGCACCACCAAACCAGCTTTACAACAAATGGTAAAGGAAACTGTGATTAAAAATCTTCCAACAAATAAAATCCAGGTTCTCAATAGATGCAGAGAAAGCTTTCAACAAAATTCAACACCCATTTATGATAAAAACCCTGCAGAAAGTAGGCACAGAGGGAACTTTCCTCAACATAATAAAGGCCATATATGACAAACCCACAGCCAGCATCGTCCTCAATGGTGAAAAACTGAAACCATTTCCACTAAGATCAGGAACAAGACAAGGCTGCCCACTCTCACCACTCTTATTCAACATAGTTTTGGAAGTTTTAGCCACAGCAATCAGAGAAGAAAAGGAAATAAAAGGAATCCAAATCGGAAAAGAAGAAGTAAAGCTGTCACTGTTTGCAGATGACATGATACTATACATAGAGAATCCTAAAGATGCTACCAGAAAACTACTAGAGCTAATCAATGAATTTGGTAAAGTAGCAGGATACAAAATTAATGCACAGAAATCTCTGGCATTCCTGTACACTAATGATGAAAAATCTGAAAATGAAATCAAGAAAACACTCCCATTTACCATTGCAACAAAAAGAATAAAATATCTAGGAATAAATCTACCTAAGGAGACAAAAGACCTGTATGCAGAAAATTATAAGACACTGATGAAAGAAATTAAAGATGATACAAATAGATGGAGAGATGTACCATGTTCTTGGATGGGAAGAATCAACATTGTGAAAATGACTCTACTACCCAAAGCAATCTACAGATTCAATGCAATCCCTATCAAACTACCACTGGCATTTTTCACAGAACTAGAACAAAAAATTTCAAAATGTGTTTGGAAAAACAAAAAACCCCGAATAGCCAAGGCAATCTTGAGAACGAAAAATGGAGCTGGAGGAATCAGGCTCCCTGACTTCAGACTATACTACAAAGCTACAGTAATCAAGACAGTGTCGTACTGGCACAAAAACAGAAAGATAGATCAATGGAACAGCATAGAAAGCTCAGAGATAAACCCACGCACATATGGTCAACTTATCTTTGATAAAGGAGGCAGGAATGTACAGTGGAGAAAGGACAGCCTCTTCAATAAGTGGTGCTGGGAAAACTGGACAGGGACATGTAAAAGAATGAGATTAGATCATTCCCTAACACCATACACAAAAATAAGCTCAAAATGGATTAAAGACCTAAATGTAAGGCCAGACACTATCAAACTCTTAGAGGAAAACATAGGCAGAACACTCTATGACATAAATCACAGCAAGATCCTTTTGGACCCACCTCCTAGAGAAATGGAAATAAAAACAAAGATAAATAAATGGGACGTAATGAAACTTCAAAGTTTTTGCACAGCAAAGGAAACCATAAACAAGACCAAAAGACAACCCTCAGAATGGGAGAAAATATTTGCCAATGAAGCAACTGACAAAGGATTAATCTCCAAAATTTATAAACAGCTCATGCAGCTCAATAGCAAAAAAACAAACAACCCAATCCAAAAATGGGCAGAAGACCTAAATAGACATTTCTCCAAAGAAGATATACAGACTGCCAACAAACACATGAAAGAATGCTCAACATCTTTAATCATTAGAGAAATGCAAATCAAAACTACAATGAGATATCATCTCACACCAGTCAGAATGGCCATCATCAAGAAATCTAGAAACAATAAATGCTGGCGAGGGTGTGGAGAAAAGGGAACACTCTTGCACTGCTGGTGGGAATGTGAATTGGTACAGCCACTATGGAGAACAGTATGGAGGTTCCTTATAAATCTAAAAATAGAACTACCATATGACCCAGCAATACCACTACTAGGCATATACCCTGAGAAAACCACAATTCAAAAAGAGACATGTACCAAAATGTTCACTGCAGCTCTATTCACAATAGCCCGGAGATGGAAACAACCTAAGTGTCCATCATCGGATGAATGGATAAAGAAGATGTGGCACATATATACAATGGAATATTACTCAGCCATAAAAAGAAACGAAACTGAGCTATTTGTAATGAGGTGGATAGACCTAGAGTCTGTCATACAGAGTGAAGTAAGTCAGAAAGAGAAAGACAAATACCGTATGCTAACACATATATATGGAATTAAAAAAAAATGTCATGAAGAACCTAGGGGTAAAACGGGAATAAAGACACAGACCTACTTGAGAATGGACTTGAGGATATGGGGAGGGGGAAGGGTAAGCTGTGACAAAGCAAAAGAGATGCATGGACATATATACACTACCAAACGTAAGGTAGATAGTGGGAAGTAGCCGCAGAGCACAGGGAGATCAGCTCAGTGCTTTGTGACCGCCCGGAGGGTTGGTATGGGCAGGGTGGGAGGGATGGAGATGCATGAGGGAAGGGATATGGGAACAGATGTATATGTGTGACTGATTCACTTTGTTATAAAGCAGAAACTAAAAAAAAAAAAAAAAAAAAAGAAGACAATATGGTACTGGCACAAAAAGAGAAATATAGATCAATGGAACAGGAGAGAAAGCCCAGAGATAAACCCATGCACATATGGTCATATAATCTATGACAAAGGAGGCAAGGATATACAATGGAGATAAGACAGTCTCTTCAATAAGTGGTGCTGGGAAAACTGGACAGCTGCATGTAAAAGAATGAAATTAGAATACTCTCTAACACCATACACAAACATAAACTCAAAATGGATTAAAGACCTAAATGTAAGACTGGACACTATAAAACTCTTAGAGGAAAACATAGGAAGAATACTCTGACATAAATCACAGCAAGAGCTTTTTTGACCCATCTCCTAGAGAAATGGAAAGAAAAACAAAAATAAACAAATGGGACCTAATGAAACTTAAAAGCTTTTGCACAGCAAAGGAAACTATAAACAAGATGAAAAGACAACCCTCAGAATGGGAGAAAATATTTGCAAATGAATCAACGGACAAAGGATTAATCTCCACAATATATAAACAGCTCATGCAGCTCAATATTAAAAAAAAAACAACCCAATCCAAAAATGGGCAGAAGACCTAAATAGACATTTCTCCAAAGAAGACATACAGATGGACAAGAGGCACATGAAAAGCTGCTCAACATCACTAATTATTAGAGAAATGCAAATCAAAACTACAATGAGGTATCACCTCATACCACTTAGAATGGGCATCATCAGAAAATCTACAAACAACAAATGCTGGAGAGGGTGTGGAGAAAAGGGAACCCCCCCTCTTGCATTGCTGGTGGGAATGTAAAATGATACAGCCACTATGGAGAACAGTATGGAGGTTCCTTAAAAAACTAAAAATAGAGTCACCATATGACCCAGCAATCCCATTACTGGGCATATACCCAGAGAAAACCATAATTCAAAAAGACACATGCACCCCAATGTTCATTGCAGCACTGTTTACAATAGCCAAGTCATGGAAGCAACCTAAATGCCCATCAACAGACGAATGGATAAATAAGATGTGGTACATATATACAATGGAATATTACCCAGCCATAAAAAGGAATGAAATTGTGCCATTTGCAGAGACTTGGATGGACACAGAGACTCATACAGAGTGAAGTAAGTCAGAAAGAAAATCAAATATCGTATATTAATGCATATATGTGGAATCTAGAAAAATGGTACGATGAACTGGTTTGCAAGGCAGAAATAGAGACACAGTTGTAGAGAACAAACGTATGGACACCAAAGGGGGAAAGCGGGAGTGGGGCTGGTGGTGGTGGGATGAATTGGGAGATTGGGATTGACATATATACAGTAATATGTATAAAATGGATAACTAATAAGAACCTGCTGTATAAAAAATAAATAAATAATATTCAAAAAAAAGATAAGAAAAATAAAAGTTGTTGATAATACAACTTCAAGTCCTTAGATGTTCGACCAGACATGTAACTCTACAGCAAACATGAAAATTAATTGCTTTTAAAATTATAAGTCAGAGATTGATAGATTTCAGTAGTGCCATTATCTAAAAATGCTGTTTTATAGATTTATCATTAGTCATTCAGCTACAATCACATTTAATATGTTTTTAATATTTAAAGAACAAGTCATTTAAAATGTGAAGTATAGCTTATTTCTTAAATAAGAAATTTTAAATCTACTGAGAGTTTGTATATAAAAGTACTTAAAAATAATATTTTAAATGTTAAAAAATGAAACCATTAAAAACACTAAACATTAAAAAACTCTGTCAACTCTCTCCACAACTAAAAACCAAATATGATCCCATTTGGCACCAATATAAATTGTTTGGAACCTTTCTAGGCATTATCAGGGATTTTCCATTGAGGGCTCTGACCTTATCCAACTGAAAAATGAAATCCCCCAAGTACAGAGGTCACTCCTCTCTTGTTTCCTACCTCATAACAAAAATCCAAATTGACTGTATGTCCCAGATGGTCCATGCTGTTATTTCATAAAGCTGAATTTTCTGGCCTCTGAACATTTGTAATATCGCCTGAATGAGCACAATTGGCCCAAATTATTGTGAAATATATTGGTTCATTGAAATATATTCCCTTTGAGGCATTTTATTTGCTAGGGGAGCTGAGAATAAGTGGGCCTAGCTACTTGATATTAGTAATGGCATTTTAATGTAGAGTCCAACTCACTTATAGGTCTCGGGTGATCCTTAAGGAAGACCTCACAAGACTAGAAATGCAAATGGATAGGTAGGATGAGAAAAGTGTGTTCCTTTCTCTCCTTTTGGTTGCCCTCACTTTCATCTTTTATTTTCCTTATGTGGATGTACCCAGTAGGCCCAGAGATGGGAGTACCTTCTGGAAATCCACCTGCAATATACTGACCATTAAGGCTATAATCAGAAGAGTAAGAGAGAATTTTGTGGAATAGAGTTATTCATTTAGGCTGAGAAGACACATATTCACATCAGGTGTTTTAACCTTTCTTTGTACCAATTTTAAAATTACCTAAAATACCTTCAGAATGATCACTTTTAAAGAGTTCAACAAGGGAGGTAGGTGCCCCTATCCCAAGAACTGTGATTTTACTAAGGGGGTAACAAATATACCTATTTAGCATGTGAAATTACATGACACTAAATAAGATTAAATAATGTGATGAGTAGGTTATGTACTAAATATGAATGTATAAATATAACTTCGAAGGAGTATATACTGAGAAGCCCAGCAAGACTGAAGTGAAGGCTTTACAAGAAGCAGTATGTTGTAAAACTGAAGAGAAGTATTGGAGCCGGGCCTTCAGCCCCAGGGTATGGATTTTGGCTTTAATCCTTAGGGAAGGGAGAGTACTTTGGACAAGGAAGTAACATGATCAAAGCAGTCAAGTATTCCACAGCTCTCAGCAATCTTTGAGTTCAACAGTGACTTTCTATTACATCATGCTGTGAAGCAAGATGCTTTTAATTCAAATGGCTCTGGAAACCTCCTGAAAGCCCCTGAGAAGGCTGGTCATTTCAAATTGATTTTAAAATTCAGAAGTGCCTTGGGATTAACAGCACTGCTTCAGTTTTAATCTCTAGTATGATCCCAGCAGCCTCTGCATGCTGAGATAGATGTACACTTGAGGTGAAAATGAATGACGGTGAGAGCACTCACACGTTACACAGTAGAAAAGGCTGGGAAGTGAGAGCAAGAAGTCAAGGTTGAGGGATGTGAGCATTGTCAACCTACTCACAATGAGAGAGGGAAGATAAAACTATGGTGTATAATGACATAAAGGGATATTAAAGGAGGTCAAGGAGCCATTATTTCTTCCCAACAAGGGGAAAGGAATAGGATATAATGGTCATGAGCTGAAGTAAGAAATATTTAGGTGAAACACAGAGAAAGTTTCAACTTAAAGAACATTTAAACAAGATTTCACTGGAGGATTGAGAGGCCATTGTTATACTGGATTTTCAAGACAGGAACTTGGCATTCCTTCTTTAAGAAAGCTTTAAATAGTCCATTCCATGCTAAATGGATTCTGAGTGTCTTTAAATAAAAAAACAAAACAAAACAGAAAAACACTTCTTTGACTATATTTTATTATCAATGGGATAATGGGGGCCACATACTATATAAACCACATTCTTAGGAGCTTTCTCACAATATGATTTAGATTGTGCTGTCACTAATTAAAATAGAATTCAGAAGCAGAGATTTTGATATTGTGGAGCTTTAGTGAGTAAGAAAAAAACAGCACAAATGCTCAGTGGAAACATTAAAAACTGAATGAATATTAAGTCTTACAGTTTTCAATAATTGCTCATATAATTTGATAGGTTCTTTTCATTCCTTAGTGGTTGGCATGATTCTCAGTATGTAACTTGGGTATAAAAGAGGGATTCCTTTATTTTCCCTAACCACTTAATTTCTGACTTTAAATTTTAATGGGCTATTGGAAAATGTTGACCTCAATTCCTCTTGGGGCTCTTTCTCTTCCCCAGGATTGAGCCACAACCCAGTTTTTGAGGCTATAAGCACTGCTTCTGCTTCTTGGTCATCAGTTCACAGTGAGGGTTACTCAGTGTCAGTTATTCTGTCTGCATGTGTCGTTGTTCCTGTCTGCCTGACTCTTTGGAGTCAAGAGATTCTTGGCTACTTCCACCTCTGAGAGGAGAGAGAAAGCAAAGAGAGAGAGTGAGGATCCCAATCCAAGTGTGAAGTCCCTGAGATAGGAAGATGACAGCCCTGCTGAGAAACTGAAAGAAGGTCAAGGTGGCTGGAGCTCAGAGATGAAGGAGGAGGGGACAGAATAACTGATAGATCTGCCCCTGGGCCTGCTTTACCCACCTTGCTGATTCTGTCTGCAGGTTACCCAGCTAGGGGACAGAACTTGGTTCAGAGTTTCAGAGCATCACAGCACAAAACTATTTGTTTCTAGGAGTGATGGGAGATGTTAAGCCCTATCTACCCCTTACTTCTCCAAGACACATTTTGTATTCCCAAGAATCCTGCATTTACACTTACATCTTTTACAATCATTCAAATATTTTTCTAAGGGTTTAGATGTACCATATACCTTCCCAGAATCAATAAAATGGAGATCCATTCTAGTTGAATGGCTGGAAAGGAAAGGAAGAAATATATTGATTAAAAAGAAGTATGACAATACCTCCAAATATTGTCCAGTCCCCATTTAACAGCAATAATTGAATTCTAACAATATGCCACATACTATACTGTGAATTCAGAGATAAGCAAGGCATCTGTCATGCCTTGGGGTTTCTCATAGTCTTGTGGGAGAATATAAAGAAGAAAAAGGACCATTACCAGGGAATGAATTTATATTCAGAGTATAGTGTTTGTAGTTTCATTTAGATTTTAGAATTTTAGGACTAAAGGCAGTCAAACTATTAGAAACCCCTCAGACCATAATTCCAAATGGGATTGGATCTCAGAGATCACTTGGTCTACTCCTTATGTGGTATCCAAATGCCCTCAATATCACCCGTAAGTGATCACAATCACTGCATGAAGATTTTCAGTTTGGGGTAAGTCCATTCCATTTTTTCAACGGATCTATTTCTTAGAAATGTCATTCTAATAAAAAAAAAAGTATACTCCTTATAATTCTACTCACTGGCCCTTACTCTGCCCTTTGGAGTCAAACAAAATAAGTCTAATCACTCTGACACTGTAGAAGTCTTATAATTAATTATGGAGCTACGTTTGACACAAACATATTTCTCAAAAATTAGGTGCTTAACTAGATAGTCCCCAAATGCAGAGATTTATCATGATGATTTGCCTAGTAATGCCTCATAATTAATGTTTAGGAAGTTGAATGTCATTTATTATTATTTTTTGCATATTACTACATCAATATAAAATGCATTATGAAGGATGTTCTGAATTAATATCATTAACATGTTTACATTTGTTGAAATAGCTTTATTTGTAGCCAGAGATTCACCATCATATTTGTAATATTTATGTTTTTTAAAATCCAAGCATATTTTGGTCACCAAACTGGGAGATACAGAAACTTTAATATATTAAAAGTTAAAAAAAATATAGAAACAACTTGCTTTGTAAATAAAAGAAAATATGAAACATAAGAAAATAAAATGACTATAATTAGAATAAATATTTCATGACATGATTTGATCTTAATAAAAAAGTTTTAACCAAAAAAGAATTTTTTTTTTAAAAAAGAAAATGTACTAAACTGCTGCAAAAAAAAAAAAAGTCAAAAGAAGGGGTGACTGAGCTGCTAAGTCAGGGACTCTTACGGTTTTGATAAACCTGGTGTGGTCATCAGGGCACAGGGCGTGGGATGTGGCCCTTAACTTTGCTATCCCAGAAACACAAACTTGTGAGTTAATTCAAAATTGAATAGCTCTTGGAAAGGGACTTTCATTCACCAAACTCAATATGTGTGATGATATCAGAGACTACAGGCCAGGAGAATTGCTTTCTAGGGATGATGGGAGAGGTTAAGCCCCCCTTCACCCCTTGCTTCCCCAGGATACATTTTCTATTCCCAAGAACCTCCTTTTTCCTCTTTACTTCCTTCTCAACATTTAAAGCCTTTTTTAAGGACCTAAATGTCACCAAGTACCTCCTCTGAGTTAATGTAATAAAGATCCAGCTTCTAGCTGAATAGCAGAAAGGGAAAGAGGAAAATATATTTAGATTTTTGCAATGTTAGAAAACCTCAATGGCTAGGGTCCAGGGTACTGCCTTTCTCTCGCAGGGCACCAAGGGGCCAAAAAAATAACTGGAATATAGCTTAATTCAAAAAAAATTTTTTTTCATGGTTTTACCAGCTATTTGCTAAAAAGAAAAGTTAAGCCCCGTGAATTCTCCCTGTTATTTATTAAACTGTTCCCCTCTATTGTCTTATGTCTACCAGATATATTAACCCCCTTCTCTGGACAGTGCTGGGTATACATCAAAACATTATTACTGTTCAATTATTTATTTTTTGTGTTATTTAGGCAGGTCACCTCCCTACTTTAACTCATCATCATATTAAGCAGGTAACAACACAGCTTCCTTCTCCCATGGTTAAATTGTAGCCCTGAGAATACATTCTGGTCACCTTAATTAGATTGAGGCACTCCAGTTTTTATTAGACACAAGAGATGACTTGCTGGTTTTGCAAAAGGCTTGCTGAGTGTCTCATTAATATCCCTCTCAGATACCATCTTATAGATGGCTGAACCTATCCATTTTATATTGATTTTATTAGGTTATATTTCAAAGAGTGAGCTTTCTGACCTGACCTTGTCACTGAGTTAAATATATGATTAAACAGTCTTTCTGCAAACTCTAGTAAGAATCAACAACAGTCATTAGCAAAAATCTAGATGATCATTAGAAAATTTGTGAAGTCAGTGAAGTTAATATTTAGACTAATCAGACTTACATTCCATCCTTTATGTTTTTTCCTGAAACCTCATCAAAGATTAATATAATTATTCACCTTAAGAGTCACATACAAATGAAATAGTAACAACCAACATTTAAGAAGTTGCATGTTTAAGATTATCAAGCACTTTAATATATAGGATTTCCTTTAATCCTCACAGCACTGGTAGATGACCACATTTAATTACTGTTAACCTTTAGACGAGAGCAGCGGTTCTTAGAATGTGGAGCCTGTATATGAGCAGCATCAACATCATCTGGGAGCTTGACAGAAATGCAGACCTTTGGTGCCATCCAGATGGGCTGAATGAGAAACTGTTTTGGTTTGTGTGTTTTGATTTTAAAATACTTTTCCTCATCATGAGGCATTCAGATCTCTTGGGCACAGGGGTGGGAGGCTCCCCACCAAGTTGCCTTCTCCTATGAGAGGACATCTGTTGTATTTTCTACTCGCATTCATTCATCATCTACTTTCCTCAATTTCTTTCCGTGTGATACTCCTCTCCTCATTTGCTTTGAGTGAGCTACATTCCACAACTGCCCCTGCCCACTGGTTTAGGGGTAAGCCTTTATCTAGCCTAAGCTAATTAGTCCACTATATTCCCCTAACACAGTGATTGATTCATGGATGGGGCGCATGGCCAAATAAAATCCAATGCATAAAGAATTTTGCTGGACTGTGCTCCTAAATATATACTAGGAAAATTTTCTCACAGATCCACAAGGGGCCATGGATAAGGATGTTCATTGCAGCAGTGTCTGTTTTATTCACTGATGTGTCTCATGTGCCTGAAACTGCCTGGCACATTGTAGAGGCCCATCATATTTGTGAATAAATACACTGTTTGTAGAATAGGGAGTTGGGGGCAGCCTGAATGTCTATCACTGAGAAAAATAAGGGAAATATGGTAGTTGCACACTGTGGGGTGTTTTATATAGCAAATAGAATCAATGGATTCCATGTACAGTAGTAACATAACTGGAACCTAAAAACAGTGCTTAGTGAAACAGTAGTATACATAACATCCATCTCATTAAGTTCAAACACAATTACACAAAATAGTACACATTTTGCAAAAACACAATAAATAAAAAGACAAATAAACAAATTAAATGGTTTTCATAGGGAAAGCAGAGTGAGATAAGCACATAGTGATAGAAATACATAGATAAATACATAAACATATATTTAAAGCATGATGTTTTGTAAGGGCCAGTTGCAAGTTGATGTGTTATGAACTGAAAAAAGCAATGCACTCAACCCTAGGCACCTGATTGTTGGAAATTCTGAGAAAGTGATTCTATTTTTTGTTCTGCATCAAATCCAGGTAAGATAGAGCCCCAAGAACTGTATGGAAAAAGAAAAGCTAGAACCTGACCACATCATTAAAAGTCTCTGGATCTAGCCTTGCCTGAAGTGTGTTTACAAGCCAGATATGGTTAATTATCACTCCTTACCCCAACCTCCAATTTTTTCTTTTACTGTGGTCATTTAAGGTGTTCTGAATCCATGTTTTCTTTCACTTGTAACCAAGAGAATCCTGACTGATATATCATCTCTTTCTTTGCTTCCCCTAACCAGCTTGGGGAAAAAGTAATATGTATTTGCTACCCCCATTTCACTACAAACATACTTTTGCACATGACTGAGCCATCTGGCACCAATCCCTTCACCTCTCTACTGAAACTGCTTTTATTTGTTACCAAGAATCCCCCAATCGCACATATGTTTGACACCTTCTTAAAATGCTCTCCTCCTATTATTTCACTGATTGTTTATCCTCAGACTTCATCACTGGATCCTTCTTAAATATAATGATTTTTAGTCCAGGGTAGCTGAAGACAAGTACCTAACCAACTGTGAATCAGATCAGATGCACCAACCAGCAAGAATAGCTACTGGCCTGTAAACAGTGGGAATGACGTTACTGGGTATTGCTGTCTGGCTATCAGATTGGGTGGGAGCTATTGATATTTTTATTATCGCTATTAGTATTAATCTTCAAGTTACTCTATTAGTCCTCTGTGATTCACATTCTCTTCCTCATCTAAATTATCCAATGAAATAAGTGATTTTAATGTCACTTCAAAGCTAAGGACTTCTAAATCTATATTTTGAACCCCGATTCCTCCTGAACTCCAAACCTGAATTTCCTATGAACACAAAGACTGAAATTGAACACAGTAACTCTTTTTTTTTTAAAGCATTGCACTAAGTTTAAAAACAATTTAATGAAATGGTGCAAACATACAAGGAGAAAAATAGAAAGGACACCTGTTCCCACAGTCAGCTGTATGAATGCCATACTTGCTTCAGATTTTTCAAAAAGGAATCAGTATCTCAGATAGTGTTGAAACCTCCTGCACATGCCATACTGATTTCATCTCTATTCCACTCTCCCCTCTTAGCATCCACTGAAAATCTCTCCATGTTGAGTCTCTTCTCTGTTAATGGCACTACCAGGGACCCAGTTTCAAAAGCTATAAATACTAATAATTTTTCATTCTTCCCTTTTTAGCAACCTTCTATACCCCTTCTCACCCAAGCAAATGTATCAGTAGCCAAGTGCTAGAGATTCTACTCTATTTTATTTTTTTTAATGAGTATGTCCTTTTGTCCACTCCTCATAGCTATCATCCTAATTTAAGCTTCACAATTTTTTGTCTAGATCATGGCATTAGTCATCTAAAAATCTCTCCCTTCTTCTAATCTCCTGACTTTCTAATTCATTCTTTGCATTGCTGTTGAAATATTTTTTTCCTAAATCATAAGTTGGATCATGTCGCATGTCACTTGTAGTCTCAAGTAATATTCATTAGCTTCCTGCTGTTTGCAGAAGTCTGCACACTCTCATGTCATGTTCCAAACTTTTCCTGAAATGGTCCCAAAGGAAACATCTTCTACTGCATCCTGTCCTTTCCTGAACTCTAGAATTCAATAATATTTATTGTCATCCCAGAGGAGATACTGAAATTCTAAGACTATGACTTTTTAAACATCATTTCTTGAGCCTGGTTCTTCCCTTTATTTCTAGAAACACCTTTACTCTTTAAAGTCTAATTCAAGTTTACTCTTTCTTTTATGGCTTCTCTGAACCATCTAGTCACAAAGAATAACTTCTTCACTTACAATCCTATAGAATGTCCCTTTTGCTCCCCGTAGCACGCATTCAAATAAACCCTGTAATACAGATTTTCCCCTCACAGATATCCTCATTCCTACCCCACGAGAACCAGAGTCTTAGAAATTTTATGATAAAGATTCTTACACATCTTTAGGTCTCAATTCCAAGAACAGTACTTGGCAAATAGATGCCCAATAAATATTTAATTAAATTTAACGTTTATAAATGCCTGTAAAACTTTCTTGAATCATGGACCCACTGAAATTCTGAGTAAGGCTATAAAGTTATATTCTCTAAAAGAGATACATAGACACATACACAAAATTTTGCATATAATTTAATGAGATTTATGGTGAACATGTGGACTGGCACACTCAACATTTGTTCCAACCCCATTCCAGTCTACAGAGGATGGAAAACTTAAAATTATTTTTTGCAGGTTCCTTTGAAGATTTTCACCTCCAGTTTCAGAATTCCATTTTTTTCAAAATATAATACC
This sequence comes from Hyperoodon ampullatus, assembly GCF_949752795.1. Taxonomy (NCBI): domain Eukaryota; kingdom Metazoa; phylum Chordata; class Mammalia; order Artiodactyla; family Ziphiidae; genus Hyperoodon; species Hyperoodon ampullatus. The sequence continues at coordinate 93,580,012 of NC_136918.1, read as the reverse complement.
CACTCTTCTTCCTTATTAGCTGTCCTCCTACGCTACTGGCATTGCTTAAAGATTTGAGCTTCTGGCTTTCTTGTCATTCCTTCTAACACCACACATTTCATAACACATAGTGATTTCAATATCTGTGTAAGATACTATTTTCATGTGCTTGGTTTCACTGTTTCTTGGCCTTCTGTCCTCCAGTGATCTCCTTGGCCTTACCTCAGTCCCCTACTTTTAAGGTCACATGCCAGATTGTTTCACTACCCAAAACTGCACTAACTGTGTTCTTAGTTTCAAACCCTTCAATATGTCCACTACCTCCTATATTTCTAGCATGCTGCTTCTATTATCTCAATTGCAAGAATGTTATATGACTAGGACATACAATTCAATGATTTTATTAATTTACTATTACTATTACATGGTTCATCTTTGTGAGCACATCCTTGCTTATGACTTCAACTGTCTTGCTTCTCTCTTTCTCTTTCACACTCACTTGGAAAAGTACTAGAGCCGGTTAAATTCAACTCTCTTCATACTCTGCCAGCACCTGAGCAGTAAAAATGGGTGCAGAAAATCATACAACCATGCTGATTAGTCTTATTTTAACTTATGACCATTAACCTCAACTGTACTCATTGTGCTGCTTTGCAATTCTACATTTCACCAATCTATGCACTCTCCTCTTATCCTAGATGGCATATTACGTAACTTTTTTTCTCGGGCCTCAAAACAACTCTACTTCTGCCCCCTCCCATCCTCACTCTTAGTTCACTGAGAAAATATAAGCAATCAAATAAGATTTTCCGAACACCACCACCATACACTCTTATTGTCTCCTATTAGTTTGAATGCATTTCATTGCATTCTATGACCTTTGACTTCTCAATGATATCCTTTTATTTTTGTCCTCCTTTATCTCTGGCATCATCAAATTTTCACTCTCTACTGAATCATTACATCAGAATATAAACCTGCTATAATATCTCTTATTTTTAAAACTCATTTGACCCATATGATTTTCAGCTATAGTCGCTTGAAAGAGTTGTCTATATTTATTGTCCCTATTTCCTTTCCTCCATTCTCCCTTGAACCTACTCTAATCAAGCTTTCATTTTTGTAATTCTCCTGAACAGCTGTTGAGATCACCAATGTTTCAACATAGCTGTATCTAATGGTCAACTCCCTGTTCTTGTTTGACTTGTCAACAGTATTTGATACAGCATGCTGTTTCTTTTTGAAACATGTTCTTTACTTAATGTTCAGGAAATTACTCACTCTTGGTGTCATTCTTAGTCTCATTTGCTAGATTATCCTCCATTTCTGTATTACTAAACCTCACGGTATCTTAGAGTTCAAACCTTGGGTCTCTTCTCTATGTACATGTACACTTAGGTAATAGTATCTAGTTCACAGCTTTAAATACTTTCTATATGTTGATATACTTTTTATATCTTGCTTTCTCTCTTGAACTCCAAATGTACATCCAACCACTAACTCAACATCATCTCAATTAATGGCAATTTTAGTTTATCAGGTTAAAAATGTTGGTGCCATCCTTGACTCATCTCTTTCTCTTACATTTGACAGCAAATCCTAGAGATTCTACCTCCAAAATACATCCAGAAACTGGCACCTTACTGCTTTCATCACCACTATCCTGGTCCAATGCATTATAACTTCTTAAGTGGACTACTCTAGACTTTTCACTTGAGAAGTAGAAGGATCCAAAGCTCTAGTGCAGTTAGAATTAGACTACTACTCTATTCTCCACAGAGTGGCCAGAATGAAATTATTCAAGACTCTGTCAAATCATGTCACTCTTTTACATAGAGCCTTCCAATATCTTACTATTTCATGCAGAAGAATAGCTAAAGTTCTTAGCACAATTTAAAAGGCACTACCTAATCAGAGGACTCACACCAACTTTAACCTCATGCTCTTCCACTCACTCTTTTTCTCACCCTGACCCTCCTTAACTGAACTTCTTTGCTATTTCTTAAACATACCAGGCTCTTCCCACAGAGCCTTTGAACACATTCTCTTTTCCCAGATATCTTTACGGCTTATTCCCTCAATTCTTTCAGGTCTCTGCTCAAATGTTACTATAATTGCCATACATCATTAAAGCTTTCCTTGATTGAGAAACATAGAATAGTAATCCCTCCTTTTTTAAAGAAAAAAAATTATCCTTTCCTTTCATCCTACTTTAATTTTCTCAAAATCATTTATTACCATATGGCATAGTATATAAAGAAATTTCTATTTGTTTATTACCTTGCCTCTGTAAGAAAGAGATTTGCTTGTATTGTTCACTGCCGCATCCTTAGCACCTTGAACAGTAACTAAGTATATGGTAGACGTTTTAGGAATAAATGCATGAATGAATAATAAAATGAATGCAATTCAATCTCCAAAATCTTTAATTAGGAACTGTGCCATGTTAAGAGAAGGAGGGAGTGAAGCATCCCCCCCACCTTTTTCTTTTTTTCTGACCTGGATCATGGCAGAGGTGATGTGGTTTTATACTCAGGAGCAGCAACAGCATTCAGAGTCTTTGATCTTTTGTATCAGTGTCCTTGTGATAGAGGATTCTAGAGAGTGAGAGTTGTTACTCACAACTTAGTTTAGAGACTGCTAATCTACAATTTTGCATTCACATAATTTCCTCTATTAAACCCCTTCTGCCTGAACTAACTAGAATGAATTCTGTTGTCTATTTGTAGGTAAAGTTTGAGTGTTACAATAACTGCTTCATGAAGTGGTTACAGGTAATCCATGTTTAAAGAAATGCAAATCTTTAGTTGGCTCTGTGGCCAGGGTCCAGTTATCAGTAGAAAATCAGATATGTTCCTATGTCAGCCAGTGGTAAAACAGTTATTTAAATTACCTCTTGTGTTGATCCTAGAATGAAGTCCTACTGAAGACAAGCTATCCAGATTGAATGACTGTTTGGACAGTCCATTAATGCTGGTTCAAACATAAAAAGACTGTGTGGGTGGAATGGCTAATTTTAACTACGCTGTAGAGCTTTGAATGTCTCAAAATATCATTAGAGAACCAAGGAATTCCTATGACTGCTCTAAGATAATATCTTCTCTCTTATATCAGCAGAGTTGAGGTAATAAAAAAATCAAAAGTCAAAAAAAAATCAAAAGTCTTCTGATTTCCCAGTGTTTTATAAATGAGCCAAAGATGGCCTCTGTATATTAGCTGTATGTTGTTTATTTGTTTATAGCAGACTGACTCCTATTAGCTCAAAAGACAATCAGCACTAATATAAAATTTTTAGATATCCACTTGTTTTAATCATAGCCCAAATAAGCATATTTTAAGCTACTGAGAGCCTCCCTGCTTTCCACATGCACAAAACTACACCCATATCGGCTAGCCATAGATAAGACCCATCAGTATAAAAGATGCCAAGCTACTGCTGCCTTTCAAAACTCTCTGACCCAGACTCTGTGTTGGGCAGTTGAATGACATTACCTAAACACACAAGCCCCCCTCTCTGATCTCTCTCTCCCCTTGGAGTTCTCTTACTCTCCTATTTCTTTTATTTTTATTTAAAAAAATTTTTTACTAGAATATAGTTGATTTATAATGTTGTGTTAGTTTTAGGTATACAACAAAGTGCATCAGTTATACATATACATATATCCACTCTTTTTTAAGATTCTTTTCCCATATAGGGTATTCTTGAACAAAAAAAAGTTATTCTACCCCAAATGCCAATAGGACGTATGTTGAGAAACATTGCCATAGAGCTATAGGCTCTATAAGCATGTGGTCTGCAATTTAAGTATCACTGGTGATAGTTTTATCAAGTGTTTTGCCATAGCATGAGTCACCACTGTTCCAGTCTGCAGTATCCTCACCACTGTTGCCTGACTGCCAATGCCTTCCATTACCGGTTTTATTCCAGTAGCACCTCACTTTTAGGTACAAATTATGTGTTAGGATATCAGTCCAGCTGCTGCATTAGTAATCCCAAAATGATGATGGTTTAGATTAGACAAATGTATTTATAATGTCCAAGCTGGTAGTTCTGCTTGAAGACATCAAGGGCCTCCACTTCTATCTTGTAACTCTACTATTTTTTTTTTTTATTGGAGTATAGCTGCTTTACACTGCTGTGTCAGTTTCTGCTGTACAGCAAAGTGAATTAGCCAGAGCACTGAGCACCAAGTTCCCTGTACTGTACAGTAGGTTCTCATTAGTTATCTATTTTATACACAATAGTGTATGTGTATGTCAATCCCAATCTCCCAGTTCATCCCACTGCCCCCCTTTCCCCCTTGGTATCCATATGTTTGTTCTCTACCTCTGTGTCTCTATTTCTGCTTTGCAAATAAGATCATCCATACCATTTTTCTAGATTCCACATATACGCGTTAATATATGATATTTGTTTTTCTCTTTCTGACTTAACTCTGTATAACAGTCTCTAGATCCATTCACGTTTCTGCAAATGACACAATTTCATTCCTTTTTATGGCTGAGTAATATTCCATTGTATATATGTACCACATCTTCTTTATCCATTCCTCTGTTGATGGACATTTAGGTTGCTTCCATGTCCTGGCTATTGTAAATAGTGTTGCAGTGAACACTGGGATGAATGTATCTTTTTTTTTTTTTCTTTTTAAACACCTTTATTGGAGTATAATTGCTTTACAATGTTGTGTTAGTTTCTGCTGTATAACAAAGTAAATCAGCTATATGCATACACATACCCCCATATCACCTCCCTCTTGCATCTCCCTCCCACCCTCCCTATCCCACCCCTCTAGTTGGTCGCAAAGCACTGAGCTGCCTCCCTGTGCTATGCAGCTGCTTCCCACTAGCTATCTATTTTACACTTGGTAGTGTATATATGTCAATGCTACTCTCTCACTTCGTCCCAACTTACCCTTCCTCCTCTACATGTCCTCAAGTCCATTCTCTAAGTCTGCATCTTTATTCCTGTCCTGCCCCTAGGTTCATCAGAACCATTTTTTTTTTAGATTCCATATATATGTGTTAGCATACGGTATTTGTTTTTCTCTTTCTAACTTACTTTACTCTGTGTGACAGACTCTAGGTCCATCCATCTCACTACAAATAACTCAATTTTGTTTCTTTTTATGGCTGAGTAATATTCCATGGTATATATGTGCTACATCTTCTTTATCCATTCATCTGTCAATGGACAGTTAGGTTGCTTCCATGTCCTGGCTATTGTAAATAGAGCTGCAGTGAACTTTGTGGTACATGTCTCTTTTTGAATTATGGTTTTCTCTGGGTATATGCCCAGTAGTGGGATTGCTGGGTCATATGGTAGTTCTATTTTTAGTTTTTTAAGGACCCTCCATACTATTCTCCATAGTGGCTGTATCAATTTACATTCCCATCAACAGCATAAGAATTACCCTCCTATTTCTGAATAGTGGTCCCTGGGTCATAGCCTCTGTATGGTTTAATGCAGTGAGGGACTCCTACATTCAAGTCTGGCCATTATCAAAAAATCTAAAAACAATAAATGCTGGAAAGGGTGTGGTGAAAAGGGAACCCTCCTGCCCTGTTGGTGGGAGGGTTTTGTAGTTTTGATTTGCATTTCTCTAATAATTAGTGATTTTGAGCAGCTTTTCATGTGCCTCTTGGCCATTTGTATGTCTTCCTTGGTGAAATGTCTATTTAGGTCTTCTGCCCCATATTTTAATTGGATTGTTTGTTTTTTTGATATTGAGTTCCACGAGCTGTTTGTATTTTAGAGATTAATTCTTTGTCTGTTGTTTCATTTGCAAATATTTTCTCCCATTCTGAGGGTTGCCTTTTTGTCTTGTTTATGGTTTCCTTTGCTGTGCAAAAGCTTTTAGTTTAATTAAGTCCCATTTGTTTTATTTTTGGTTTTATTTCCATTACTCTAGGAGGTGGGTCAAAAAGATCTTGCTGTGGTTTAAGTCAAAGAGTGCTTTTCCTCTAAGAGTTTTATAGTGTCTGGTCTTACATCTAGGTCTTTAATCCATTTGGAGTTTATTTTTGTGTATGGTGTTAGGTAGTGGTCTAATTTCATTCTTTTACATGTAGCTGTCCAGCTGTAGTGAGGTAGATGGACCTAGAGTCTGTCATACAGAGTGTAGTAAGTCAGAAAGAGAAAAACAAATACCATATGCTAATGCATATATATGGAATCTAAAAAAAAAAAAAAGGTACTGATGAATGTAGTTGCAGGGCAGAAATAAAGATGCAGACAAAGAGAAGGCACTTGAGGACATGGGTTGGGAGGGGTAAGCTGGGGCGAAGTGAGAGTAGCATCGACATATATACAATATCAAATGTAAAATAGTTAGCTAGTGGGAAGCAGCAGCATAGCACACGGAGATCAGCTCAGTGTTTTGCGATGACCTAGAGGGGTGGGATAGGGAGGGTGGGAGGGAAGCTCAAGAGGGAGGGGATATGGGGACAAAGGTATGCATATGGCTGACTCACTTTGGTATACAACAGAAACTAACACAGTGTTGTGAAGCAATTATACTCTAATAAAGATCTATTTAAAATAATATGTCTACTTCCATTCTTTGCCTCAAGGCCTATAAATGGAGTCAGGTTGCAAAATTCCCCCAGGAGCCAATTAAAAAGTAAACCAGGAAAAATAAGGTTTTCACATCAAAATAATTGCAATATTGTGTTAACGTGTAAAAGAAAAATCTGAGGAATGGACTCTCAGATTCTAGAGAAGGATGGCAAAGATATCATTTTAAGATAGGCTTGACATTTTTAATATGGGTTTATATGACTAGAGCTTTTAAAACTATTTCTTGATTTAGAGCTCCAGTCTGAGGACCTGGGAGTGCTTTTAAATGGTTTCTCAGTGAGTTGCTTAAAACCTGGATTCAACATTGGTCTGTCATTAATGAATTTGGGATGTCAGAATTTCCTTAGTATAATGTAGGGAAAAAATCCAGTCTTAGGGAAATAAGACTGCTGAAATGGATTATTTTTTAATAGGCAACTGGCTCAATCACCCCTTAATTCTGTCTTCACCACAGAATTGAGAACTATGTAAGTGTAGAAAAGTACATTAGCCAAAGCCCTGTAGTGTCTCTTCTCTGTAGGCCATGTATGAAAATGGGAAACGGTGACACTGAAACAGACTCTCTGATATCAGTGGGGTCATGAAATCCCTGGGTGACAGAGGCAAAGCAGCAGCACCTAATGAAAAGGGATAAGATTGTAATAGCTATTCTATTAGGCAGCAGAGCCAAGGTAATTGGCAGCAGAGCCAAGGTGGTAATAAAAGTGCTTGATCTGAAGTTATCTTTGGTGGTAACTAATTGTACATGGCATTTCTAGAACTGAATTAGAGTAGTCCATTCATTCCCCACTTGATCTGCTTTACCAGAGGGGAGCAAAATTTACCTATGTTAGGAAGGTCAAAGTGGAAAGCTTTGCAACTGGACAAATTGTCAGAAATACAGGTCTATGGTGGTGCATGAACAGAGAAAAATTTCTTTGGCCAGATGGGCAGGGACATAGAGAGAAGGTTATAAGTTTGGTGACAAGGCACTTTGGGGAGGAGATATGTGAATGGATCTCTTGAAATGGGACCAGAATGGAAGATTATTTGTTTTCCATATAAATTATCATTAATGGCCTCCTCTTCTAAGCACTGTCATTCAGGTTGACCATATGATCCACACTGTGGGTGTCACTGTCTTTCTTCAACCATTCCAGTTCATGCCCACTGGAGTCATGAACACAGTGGACATAATATTAGGGACTCAATATTTCCTCCCACTGAAGTTTTTATCTGACTACTGAGATTGTGGTGTACTAAGTATAGCATTAAGAGAGAACAGTGGTGAGCCCCTGATATAGCAGTATATTGAAGGGAACCAACCAGCCACCTGGGGGCAGGTGAACCTGTTCATTATATAAAGGGTAGACTTTTTTCATCCTGGAACTGACTCATATTATGCAAATGGCTGTAACTACTAAATAGATCTATTGAAAACTAAAAAGCATTCAATAAACTACTACATGAGAATAATTCATATCATATTACATGCATCTATGTCATTACTTTATTATCAAACCAAGGCCTAAATACAGGTTAAAAGTTGTTTGAAGCATTGCAAATTCTTTTTGAGGACTATCCTTTCATTCTTAACAAAGTTGGTATTTGTAATAGAATAGTGTGGGTTGTGCTACCATAAAACACAACATCATATCTCAGTGTCTTAAAATAATAAAGGTTTATTTCTTGCCCATGCTACTAGACAGCTGCATGTGGCCAGGTGCTTATCACGGGTACTAAGGCAGATAGCCTAACAGTCAACATTTGGAATCTCACCTGTTGTGCCAGAGGGTAAAAACCACTCTGAAGAGTCTCACTGTAGCCCAGAAGTAATACTTCACTTTTGCTCACTCTTCATTTGCCAGACTAGTGACATAGCCCCAGACAACCATAAACAGGAAGTGCAATCCTACAATAAACCTGGGGCAAGGAGGACTGGAACAGTGCTGCTGACTACCAGAGCATCTGTTCAAGAATTCTGTCAAACTTTTCTTAAGGCATTAATACTATTCTGGGAAGGTATATAACAGATAGCTTTCAAATTGCGAAGACTGGCCAATTCATTTCTCCTATATTCTTCTAAGGATTTTCTTGGAGCTATGCTGCCTTGCTTGATTTTCCATTTTTTTCCTTTTTCTCCATTTCCCCTTTTCTCCTTTGTCTTGAGTGGGCATTCCAAGAATAACAAATTGTGTGTGAAAACCCAGGCTGGCTCAGTATAGGTAAAGGAAATGTTTGTTGGGAAAAGGTCAAGGGTTTAAAGAAGACGATTCTGAAATGTGCTCTGTTGGCTGATGAATAGCATTGCCTAAACTCTAGTTCCAGTCCAGGTATCTCAAAGTGCTTCAAGAATAATGAATTAGAAGATGTGGAAATAGTGTGACTCTGGAGGAAAATGTGGCCTCCATTACCCACTTAGTGATAGTTCAAACAGAGATGTGGATATTAGACCCTGGCTTTGCAAATTGCATTACGAAATGCTACCCGGGCCACCTCAGTTATTTCAAAGTGCCATGGATCTCTTGGCTTCCATCTGACATCGAGATGGACAGGAAGGGCTGTGCAGATAGGTTGGTAAATGAGGGTTATTTTATAGTCTGTTTCTTGTGGAAGTGAAGGAGGGGAGAGACACCTAAGGAATACAATCCCACCATAGATGTTAGAGTATCTAGATACACTGAAGCAAGATAGATTGATGACACTTCACATAAACATAAATTCACTAATATTAAGGTTCCGATTAATATCATTGTTTAAAAAGACTTCAACTTAACATTATATTTAATTGATGACTTAACTGGTGTTTGTTACCTGCATAGAACAATGCAATGGTCAAACACATTTCAGCTTCAGGTGGGAGTTCTCCATGAACTTCATCAGCTCTAAGAACTACAGAGAAGTGACACAAAAGTGATCACCATGTTGGAGAATTGCATTTACTGAATAAATTTAACAAAGAAAAAGACGAGCTACATGCTTTCACTACTAAGAAAAGAACAATGGGAATTAAAAGAGGAACGCAAAGCTATACATGGGGCAGATTTGAAGTGAATAACATGATTTTTCAAAAGATCTTAAAAGCAATTAATTCTACACGGTTAAAATGGGTTATTTTCCCCTGAATGAGTACACTGAATGGATCGTGAATCCCCAGACCCTGTCGTGACTCAATCACATACTTTTTGACTTACATAGTATTCTTGTCTGATGAACTCACAGCACATCCATTTTATTAATGTTTGTTCACAATATTCTCAACAATCACAAAGGGGGAGAGCCAACCATGGAAAGATCTGAAAGAAGAACATTCTAGAGAGGGCAGAAAGCAGAAGCAAGAAGAACTACAATCCTGCAGCCTGTGGAACAAAAACCACAATCACAGAAAGATAAACAAGATGAAAAGGCAGAGGGCTATGTACCAAATGAAGGAAGAAGATAAAACCCCAGAAAAACAACTAAATGAAGTGGAGACAGGGAAAAGAGATTCAGAATAATGATAGTGAAGATGATCCAAGACCTCGGCAAAAGAATGGAGGCAAAGATCGAGAAGATGCAAGAAATGTTCAACAAAGACCAAGAAGAATTAAAGAACAAACAAACAGAGATGAACAATACAATAACTGAAATGAAAACTACCCTAGAAGGAATCAATAGCAGAATAACTGAGGCAGAAGAACAGATAAGTGACCTGGAAGACAGAATGGTGGAATTCACTGCTGCAGAACAGAATAAAAAAAAAAGAATGAAAAGAAATGAAGACAACCTAAGAGACCTCTGGGACAACATTAAATGCAAAAACATTTGCATTATAGGGGTCCCAGAAGGAGAAGAGAGAGAGAAAGGACCAGAGAAAATATTTGAAGAGATTATAGTTGAAAACTTCCCTAACATGGGAAAGGAAATAGCCACCCAAGTCCAGGAAGCACAGAGAGTCCCAGGCAGGATAAACCCAAGGAGAAACACGCCGAGACACATAGTAATCAAACTGGCAAAAATTAAAGACAAAGGAAAATTATTGAAAGCAGCAAGGGAAAAATGACAAATAACATACAAGGGAACTCCCATAAGGTTAACAGCTGATTTCTCAGCAGAAACTCTACAAGCCAGAAGGGAGTGGCATGATATACTTAAAGTGATGAAGGGGAAGAACCTACAAACAGGATTACTCTACCCAGCAAGGATCTCATTCAGATTTGACAGAGAAATCAAAAGCTTTACAAACAAGCAAAAGCTAAGAGAACTCAGCATCACCAAATCAGCTCTACAACAAATGCTAAAGGAACTTCTCTAAGTGGGAAACACAAGAGAAGAAAAGGATCTACAAAAACAAACCCAAAGCAATTAAGAAAATGGTCATACGAACATACATATTGATAATTACCTTAAATGTGAATGGATTAAGTGCTCCAACCAAAAGACACAGGTTCACTGAATGGATACAAAAACAAGACCCATATATATGCTGTCTACAAGAGACCCACTTCAGACCTAGGGACACATACAGACTGAAAGTGAGGGGATGGAAAAAGATATTCCATGCAAATGGAAATCAAAAGAAAGCTGGAGTAGCAATACTCATATCAGATAAAATAGACTTTAAAATAAAGAATGTTACAAGAGACAAGGAAGGACACTACATAATGATCAAGGGATCAATCCAAGAAGAAGATATAACAATTATAAATATATATGCACCCAACAAAGGAGCACCTCAAAACATAAGGCAACTGCTAACAGCTATAAAAGAGGAAATTGACAGTAACACAATAATAGTGGGGGACTTTAACACCTCACTTATACCAATGGACAGATCATCAAAAATGAAAATAAATAAGGAAGGAGAAGCTTTAAATGACACAATGGACCAGATAGATTTAATTGATATTTATAGGACATTCCATCCAAAGACAGCAGATTACACTTTCTTCTCAAGTGCACACAGAACATTCTCCAGGATAGATCATATCTTGGGTCACATGTCAAGCCTCAGTAAATTTAAGAAAACTGAAATCATATCAAGCATCTTTTCTAACCACAACGCTATGAGATTAGAAGTGAATTACGGGGAAAAAACGTAAAAAACACAAACACGTGGAGGTTAAACAATACATTACTAAATAACCAAGAGATCACTGAAGAAATCAAAGAGGAAATCAAAAAATACCTAGAGACAAATGACAATGAAAACACGATGATCCAAAACCTATGGGATGCAGCAAAAGCAGTTCTAAGAGTGAAGTTTATAGCTATACAAGCCTGTGTCAAGAAACAAGAAAAATCTCAAATAAACAATCTAACCTTATACATAAGGGAACTAGAGAAAGAACAAACAAAACCCAAAGTTAGCAGAAGGTAAGAAATCATAAAGATCAGAGCAGAAATAAATGAAATAGAAACAAAGAAAACAATAGCAAAGATCAACAAAACTAAAAGTTGGTTCTTTGAGAAGATAAACAAAATTGATAACCATTAGCCAGACTCATGAAGAAAAAGAGGGAGAGGACTCAAATCAATAAAATTAGAAATGAAAAAGGAGAAGTTACAACAGACATCACAGAAATACAAAGCATCCTAAGAGACTACTACAAGCAACTGTATGCCAATAAAATGGACAACCTGGAAGAAATGGACAAATTGTTAGAAAGGTATACCTTCCAGGACTGAACCAGGAAGAAATAGAAAATATGAACAGACCAATCACAAGTAATGAAATGGAAACTGTGATTAAAAATCTTCCAACAAACAAAATCCAGGACCAGATGGCTTCACAGGTGAATTCTATCAAACATTTAGAGAAGAGCTAACACCCATCCTTCTGAAACTCTTCCAAAAAATTGTGGAGGAAGGAACACTCCCAAACTCATTCTATGAGGCCACCATCACCCTGTTACCAAAACCAGACAAAGATACTACAGAAACAGAAAATTACAGACCAATATCACTGATGAATATAGATGCAAAAATCCTCAACAAAATACTAGCAAACAGGATCCAACAACACATTGAAAGGATCATACACAATGATCAAGTGGGTTTTATCCCAGGGATGCAAGGATTCTTCAATATATACAAATCAATCAATGTGATACACTATAGTAACAAACTGAAGAATAAAAACCATATGATCATCTCAATAGATGCAGAAAAAGCTTCGGACAAAATTCAACACCCATTTATGATAAAAACTCTCCAGAAAGTGGGCACATAGGGAACCTACCTCAACATAATAAAGGCCATATACAACAAACCCACAGCAAACATCATTCACAATGGTGAAAAACTGAAAGTATTTCCTCTAAGATCAGGAATGAGACAAGGATGTCCATTCTTGCCACTAGTATTCAACATAGTTTTGGAAGTCCTAGCCATGGCAATCAGAGAAGAAAAAGAAATAAAAGGAACCCAAACAGGAAAAGAAGAAGTAAAACTGTCACTGTTTGCAGATGATATGATACTATACATAGAGAATCCTAAAAATGCAGATGACATGATACTATACATAGAGAATCCTAAAAATGCCACCAGAAAACTACTAGAGCTAATCAATGAATTTGGTAAAGTTGCAGGATACAAAATTAACTCACAGAAATCTCTTGCATTCCTATACACTAATGATGAAAACCTGAAAGAGAAATTATGGAAATGCTCCCATTTACCATTGCACCAAAAAGAATAAAATACCTAGGAATAAACCTACTAAGGGAGACAAAAGACCTGTATGCAGAAAACTATAAGACACTGTTGAAAGAAATTAAAGATGATACCAACAGATGGAGAGATATACCATGTTGTTGGATTGGAAGAATCAATATTGTGAAAATGACAATGCTACCCAAGACAATCTACAGATTGAATGCAATCTCTATCAAATTACCAATGGCATTTTTTACGGAACTAGAACAAAAAATCTTAAAATGTATATGGAGACACAAAAGACTCTGAATAGCCAAAGCAGTCTTGAAGGTAAAAAATGGAGCTGGAGGAATCAGACTCCCTGACTTCAGACTATAGTATAAAGTTATAGTAATCAAGACAATATGGTACTGGCACAAAAACAGAAACATAGATCAATGGAACAGAATAGGAAGCCCAGAGATAAACCCACACACCTATGGTCAACTAATCTATGACAAAGGAGGCAAGGATATACAACGGAGAAAAGACAGTCTCTTCAATAAGTGGTGCTGGGAAAACTGGACAGCTACATGGAAAAGAATGAAATTAGAACACTCCCTAACACCATACACACAAAAAAAACTCAAAATGGATTAGAGATCTAAATGTAAGACCGGACACTATAAAACTCTTAAAGGAAAACACAGAAAGAACACTCTTTGACATAAATCACAGCAAGATCTTTTTTGATTCACCTCCTAGAGTAATGAAAATAAAAACAAAAATAAACAAATGTGACCTAATCAAACTTCAAAGTTTTTACACAGCAAAGGAAACCATAAACAAGACAAAAAGACAACCCTCAGAATGGGAGAAAATATTTGCAAACGAATCAATGGACAAAGGATTAATCTCCAAATATATAAACAGCTCATGCAGCTCAATATTAAAAAAACAAACAACCCAATCCAAAAATGGGCAGAGGACGTAAATAGACATTTCTCCAAAGAAGACATACAGATGGCCAAGAAGCACGTGAAAAGCTGCTCAACATCACTAATTATTAGAGAAATGCAAATCAAAACTACAATGAGGTATCACCTCACACCAGTTAGAATAGGCATCATCAGAAAATCTACAAACAACAAATGCTGGAGAGGGTGCTGTCTCCCTTGGAGACAAGGGAACCCTCTTGCACTGTTGGTGGGAATGTAAATTGATACAGCCACTATGGAGAACAGTATAGACATTCCTTAAAAAACTAAAAATAGAATTACCATATGATCCAGCAATCCCACTACTGGGCATATACCCAGAGAAAACCATAATTCAAAAAGACACATGCACCCCAATGTTCATTGCAGCAGTATTTACAATAGCCACGTCATGGAAGCAACCTAAATGCCCATCTACAGACGAATGGATAAAGAAGAAGTGGTACAGATATACAATTGAATATCACTCATCCATAAAAGGGAACAAAATTGGGCCATTTGTTTAGACATGGATAGATCTAGAGACTGTCATACAGAGTAAAGTAAGTCAGAAAGAGAAAAACAAATATCCTATATTAACGCATGTATGTGGAACCTAGAAAAATGGTACAGATGGTTTGCAGGGCAGAAATTGAGACACAGATGTAGAGAACAAACGTATGGACACCAAGCGGGGAAAGTGGTGGTGGGGTGGTGGTGGTGTGATGAATTGGGCAATTGGGATTGTCATGTATACACTAATGTTTATAAAATGGATGACTAAGAAGAACCTGCCGTATAAAAAAATAAATAAAATTAAATTAAAAAAAAAGAATCACAAAGGGGGAAGTCTAATCTTCAAGTTAAAGACAGACAAACTAAAACTAGATTAGAATTAGTGACATGCCCAAGATCATGTAAATACCACCTGAACTTGAAATAGAATTTACTTGTCTTCTCCCCAACCAGCAATCTATCTCTAGATCACATTGTCCATGCAGTTCTCAAGTGTCTCACATTGTTGATAAACTAGAATAATGCTGAATCCCATATAATTATGCTATCCAAGCAAGATTTAATGTCTGTGTGAAACCTGTCCCTCAAGAGATGGGACAGATGTGTTATTATCATTCTTTAGCAAATTACTAAGCAGCAACTCAAAAAGAGTATAACTCTAAATGCCATACTGTGCAATTGATATTGTGAATTCTGTATTACAATTTTCACTTTCTCCTTCCCAACAGCTAACTGACATGAGGAGGAAACCAGCTGCCAAAACAGTCTGTAAGCTGAGTACAACAACAATACTAATGCAAAAAAAATCTGAAATTAAAATTGACTTTTAAAGTCAAACTAACACTTAAGCCAATAAGGAGAAATGACTTCTAATTAGTGTTTTTTATAGTGTACACCGAATATGGTTCCCTTTATGAAAGTAGGTCAGATTCCCTTGCTAGGCTCTGAATTGCTTTTAACAAAAGCTACCTGTTTGATAATGAGAAATAGTAGTATTTGAAACTTCATCCATATTAAGTCACAGGAATGAACTCAATGAGTGGCCTGACATTTCCTGGAGAGTGCCTGATAATCAGATAATATGTGTGGACACATTTGAATAGGTTTTAAGTTAAGAGTAGTGTCGCTATGCAGTCACATGAATTACAGTTAGAAAATGTATGAAATTCCACCATTCAATGATGGTCTTTGTTCAGTGACAAAAATCATTAAACTTGTAATGGATTATAAGGAATCTATATGGCAAAAAGGCATTTGTTATTACAAATGTAAATCTAAGCTTCAGCTCATGTCAGATTTATAATGGTGTACAAATAAATATTTTATGACGATTATGCTATTAAAAACTAGCAGTTGATGTTTCAGAATATGGGTGACCTTACTAAGGCTGTAGAAGTAAGTTTAAATTAGTAAACTTTAAGCTTAAAACTAGGAATTTCACATATTCATAAAAAGATTAAAAATTATCAATGCCATTCTAATGGCAGAAAAACGTATGAAAGGTGACATGGTGAAACAGAAAGAATACAAAATAGAAGACAGGAAACCTGAATTCTAGCTGGGCTGGACACTTGAGCTTGGATTTTAATTATCATCCACATTTCCTCATCTGTAAAATGATGATAATGAATATAACAATTGTAAGTGAAAGTTATAAATGTATAAAATGCTAAGCAAACACAAAATGTGATTATATTAGTAAAATTTACATACACTAATGGAACATTAGCATGTAGTCTTATGATTATCTAGGTAAATGTTTATTTTTATCTATTTATTTTAAATTACAATTACATTGCTTTACCTATTTTCAAAAACATTCTCCAAAAGAAACAGTTTTCCAATAGTTGATGCATTTATAGCCACGTAATTCGAAAGACATGGTTTGAAAGATATGCTTGTGTATGAGTTAGTCGTACTCACCTACATTTTCCATACAGGATAATGAGGTGTTACTATAAGCACAAGTACCAGCAAACTCTGCCCAACATATCAGTTTGCTGTTCGGTGAAAAACACTATCTGGCACAGGTAAACTTTTGCATTTCTTATACACATCATCTTACAGTACTATGGGAATGTGGGACTGGTGTTTAGTAAATTGTTTGCAATAAGTGTTTTAAAATTTTCAATTATAAATAAAAGTTTCTGACTGATGAAGCATGAGTATGCAGTCATGTGATTTATGGGGCATATCACTTATTCATATATCTGGAAGTGACTGATTTATTCATCCAAGGAGTTTTTTCCAAGTCATGCAACTGCTTTGAGACCATGACTGATTTATGTTCTCAGGAAATGGTGAATGGTTCATGCACTTGATTTATAAGATGCACTACTGACTTACAAATCCTCCAGCTGAAGTAGAAGTCAGTGTTTTGTTGTTGTTTTTTTTTTAAGATGTTGAGGGTAGGAGTTTATTAATTAATTAATTTATTTTTGCCGTGTTGGGTCTTCGTTTCTGTGCAAGGGCTTTCTCTAGTTGTGGCAAGCGGGGGCCACTCTTCATCGCGGTGCACGGGCCTCTCACTATCGCGGCCTCTCTTGTTGTGGAGCACAGGCTCCAGACGCGCAGGCTCAGTAGTTGTGGCTCACGGGCCTAGTTGCTCCGCGGCATGTGGGATCCTCCCAGACCAGGGCTCGAACCCGTGTCCCCTGCATTAGCAGGCAGATTCTCAACCACTGCGCCACCAGGGAAGCCCAAGTCAGTGTTTTATATCTGGGATATAAATATCTGTTTTATTAATAAGATTGATTTATTTTACTTATTTATTTTACTTATTTACTTATACTTACAGACTTTAAATTTTAGCTATAGTCTTGCTCTAAATCCCTTTGATTGTATAACAGGTCTCTTCTCTAAAATACAGATTGTGTAATTACAATTTGGTTTATGGAAACATCTATTGCATGCTGCACTACATTCTTTCAGAACTACATTCTTTCTCTGACCAAGATGTATTCTTTGCCTATTTCTTTTTGCTTTTAGAGCCAAATACACAAGTCTTTACTTGTTTTGCCTGTCATCACTTATTCTCTGTTCTCATCAGTTTTAAAATATACTTATAATCACAGCTGACACTTTGGGGCCTTAGCTGCCACTTCAGGAGCCAAAGGCTGGCTTCATGGTGGCCTTGTGAATGCTACTGATTCACGATAGCTTGTCTCATGAGGGGAGTGGTACCAGTCCCGGGGAGACACATGACTGGCAACTAGTGCAGAGCAAGCTGAAAACGGATGGGTCGGGGACAGAGGAAAGTGACCTTGCTGCAGACACTCACCTTGAAGAGGGCAACAGGGGTCGGGGTCAAGAGTTTAAAAGCACCTAGGTCTGAATTTTGCTTCCAAAATTCTTGGACCTGAAGACATCTAAACTCATGACTAAGGCACAGGGTATATAGCAACTTAGAATTCATATGGTGGTTAAATGATTGGAAGCCAGGTGTGGATGATTCTGAGAAACAATCATAGTGGCTAATATTTATTGAGTGCTTATTGTATTCCAGATACTATTCTAAGGGCTTTACATATATAAACTCAATCATCACAACAATCATTTGAGGCAGATACTAACAACACCTTTTTCAGAGACGGACAGAGGCCCAAATATGTTACCTATCCTACCCAAGTTCAAACAACGAGAAAGTGAAAGAGCCAGGAATTAAATGCACCCTGCTCTGTACTGTCTCTCCTAAGAACAGAGAAGTTAGGAAGTCGGCCTCAGACCCAGAAAAGAGAGGCTGAAAGCAATAATAATGTGAGAATTTCAGAATATCAGAATTTCAGCAAAGTGTACTGCTATTGAAGGTGGAGGCTAATTCTTTTTTGGGGGTGGTGGTGGTGAAGAGCTTGAATTGTGCTCAAGATAACCTACTGGAACTAAGGAAAAGAACTGCAGGCTGCCATCCAAGATGTGGGAAATTGGAGGCAGGCTAGAGAAGCATTTGGGTATCAGAGTGCATTCAGAAGGTCACTCTGTCCTGCGGTGAAGAGGACCAAGTACTGTGCCTGGAATAAAATTGACTCAGTGACACTTTATTAAATAAACACTGTTGAAAGAAAAAGATTTGGGGAGAGACACTGCAATCTATTTCAGGTATTTGGAAGCCCCGTGAAATTTGTGAATGTGGGCTCCTTGCTTACCTATGAATTGGCTGAGAAGCTAGAGAAGGTAGGTGAGTTAGGGCAGATGTTTACCACAGACTATTTTAAAAATACACATTTTATAATGTTCTTGTCATAAACTCAGTGTATAAATATTAGCTTTTTAAATCATTTGAATTATAAAAGCAATTCACTTCTATGGTTAAAATAAATGTCAATGTTTAAAGACAGAACTTTCTTCTTCCCACCATAGAATAGCCATGCTTGCACTTAACTTCTCATCATGAACAATGAGAAAACTGTACAAACGATATGAAACATCTGCTTTCAGACACTGGACACCAGGGAGAACAAATCTGTGGTCACTGTGAGAAGGAAACTGCACGTGAGGTGAACTTTCTGTCGGAAGGCTCTTTCTAGATCTCAAGCAAAGCTCAGTGGTCCTGGGGAATTGAAGAGACAGAGACTGCAGGCAGTGGGACAGGTGACCTGACTTTGCAGGCCACATTACAAGACAGGAGGGAGTTTGAGAAAGAATTCTGGAAATCTTCACAGGAAACATTTTGAATCTTTGCCCGAATTCTAATCTGTACATGTGTAGGGTGTTGCTTACCATCTATAACCAAAACCAAAACCAAATAAATCAAAGTCAAGAACAGAGGAACATGAGGTCAATGGTGGTCTCCTTAATTAAGAGTCACGATTCTTCACTTTGTTCTATACCTAAGCCAGTGTTCAGATCCAGAACCCACTGGCTGGGTCTCTAGGAGGAAGGACCCTGCAAGACCATGGCAAATACATACGAGCACAATTCCCTCAATCTTTCCCCAACAGAGCCTATGGCCATTTACCTGGGTGCATGTCTGCTTTGGGGAGGATTATTGGACACTGAGTTGACACTGATACCCAGAGATTAAAAGCACCATCACTGTACCCCTTCAGAGTGGGGACTTATGGGAGCCAGGTAATAAGCAGAGTTCTGACAAGTCCAGCTCACAGTGGGTCCCCTGCAGTTATTTCCCTAGTTCCTGAGTGTATGACTGGAATTTCTATATTTGGCAGTTGGAGTAGAACCGACATTAAGTCCCTGGTCTCTGGGGTAAATTCTGCACATAGTGTGGAAGGCATAGCTGATCATGGCTATTTCATGTTTAAGTAAGAGGGAGTCTGCAGTCACTTCCCAGGATCCATCTATTTTCTCTAGGGGCCAGACAGGAAAATTAAATGAAGATATGAAAGGGACTACCACTCCTACCTCATTTTGTTATTAATGGTGATACAAATTTCTGCCACAGCCCCTCTCTCACCCTGGGATACCATATTGTTTTTGAGAACCACTGCACTACATTGATATCATGATGACTGACAGGAAAAGTAAAAGGTGGCTGATATGCTGGTGGCCTTGGTAAGACATGCCACAGGGTGGGAGATAAATCCTACATAGAGTCAGGGAAGAGCCACTTCAGTGAAGGTTTAAAGGGTCTAGTGGTCAGGGCTATGCTAGAATATCCCTTCTAAAGTAAAAGACAAATTGTTGTGTCTTGCATCCCCTACTACAAAATAGCCCGGTAGGCTTCTTTGGATCCTGGAGGCAACATAGTCCATGCCTAGCAATATTATCAACCCATATACTGGGTGGCATGGAAAGCAGTTAGCTTTGTCTGGGGCTCCAAGAAGGTCTAGACTGCAGTGCAACCATCCTATTGCTTGGGCTATACAATCCTGCAGACTTTATGGTGTTGGAAGTGTTAATGGTAGAAAAAGGTTCAGCACAGAAACTATGGTAAACTCCAGTGGGAGAGGCATGATACTGCCCCTGGGATTCTGGAGCTCTCCATGCTATCCACATGTTTATGTTTATAGAACCCTGATAGAGACAGATGATTTGACCAAGGAAAATCAAGTGACATATTGTTGAGAAGCAAGTTTCCAAGGGTCTCTCGAATGTTGCATATTAGAGCAGAGGCACTATTTTTGTTCTGGACTATCTTTTCTTCTTTTTTTGCGGGGGGGCAAATATAATTTGATAATTACTTTTACTTCAGTGGATTTATGTTTTATCAGATATACTAAGTAAATTATTTGACTTCACAATTTACAATTCTTGTTTGTGACACAGAGGAGCTAAGTTGAACTATATTAATCCCTTCCTCTTTGAAGAATTTTACTGTGAAGCAAAATGGACCTTGAATAGAAATGTTACATTGAGTATCTCAGTACAGCTGGGCAGAAAATAAAAGTCTATACTGGAAAAGTAGAAAATAACCCAAATACAATAGCTTCTTTTGTGATTCCATTTTTATAACAGAATGTTTGAGAAAAAATCTTTTTTAAAAAAATTAATTAATTGGGCTCCCTGGTGGTGCAGTGGTTGAGAGTCCGCCTGCCGATGCAGAGGACACGGGTTTGTGCCCCGGTCCGGGAAGATCCCACATGCCGCAGAGTGGCTGGGCCCGTGAGCCATGGCCGCTGAGCCTGCGCGTCCGGAGCCTGTGCTCCGCAATGGGAGAGGCCACAACAGTGAGAGGCCCGCGTACCGCAAAAAAAAAAAAAAAAAAAATAATAATAATAATAATAATTAATTAATTTTTGGCTGCATTGGGTCTTTGTTGCTGCGCACAGCCTTTCTCTAGTTGCGGCGAGCAGGGGCTACTCTTCATTGTGGTGCGCAGGCTTCTCATTGCAGTGGCTTCTCTTGTTGAGGAACACGGGCTCTAGGCCCGCGGGCTCAGTAGTTGTGGCTCGCGGGCTCTAGAGCACAGGCTCAGTAGTATGGCACACGGGTTTAGTTGCTCTGCGGCATGTGGGATCTTCCCAGTCCAGGGCTCGAACCCGTGTCCCCTGCATTGGCTGGCGGATTCTTAACCAGTGTGCCACCAGGGAAGCCCTGGGAAAAAATCTTTTGAATAAAAAGTTGGTATGCTCATCAGGGTCCTAAGGCAACTATCAAAAATTGATTCAGGCCTGTTAAAGCAGTAAAAACAATTGATTTAAACAATTTTGAGAGATCCTGATAATCATTTGGAAGGCTAGAGAACTGGGCCGTACAGAGAGCTGCACTGCTAGAACCCCAGGCAAATCACGCCACACCACTAGCCAGCAGGGTAACAGAGTTGCACCACTAAGCATTGGATGTGACCTGGCCTTCTTCACCTTTCCCCATGGGAATTGGGGCTCAGGCAGCCAGGATAAATGGTGATACTCTGGCCACTGACAATGCTGTGAGTAATAACATCCTCTGTCTCTTACCCAGACAGCATTCTGTCAGAACCCATGAAATTGTGGCAGGACAACTTTTTAGCTTACATGTAGAATAAAATCTCATTTCCTTCACAATTTTGACAGCCTTGACATCTAAGTGATCATTTTTGTTTATTCCTAAGTATATTATTTTGTTGTTCACTCATAATGTATGTTCTAAGTTTTAGGGATCTCTGTGGTTTTTAAGAAGCACTCATGATCAACTGGGCCATCTTTTAGGGTATGAGACTTTTAAGCTCATGTCATTTTGATACTAGAGATTTTTATCTCTTGGTTACATTCCTTCCTCTCCCGGCCAAGAATTGTAACAAGTAAGGTTTCATACCACATAGGTCATGAAAGTATGTCACTAAGACTCTAGAATGCTCGAAGAGTTTCATTTCTCTTACCCTGGGGCAGACCTTTCCTGTTCAGGTCTTGCACAAGCCCCTGAGTTTCATCTTTGTTTTCTGATTCCTCCCAAATAAAAAAAGAATTCATGCAAAATAAGAATTCATGTATTCAGTGTTTCCTAGGTTTAAATTTTGTTCTGGGGACTTTAGCAAAGTCCTTGCAGGACATTTGGTCCTGTCTAAAACATCCATAAGACATTTGGTCCATAAGACGTTTGGCCCACGCCAAAAGATCCTTGATATTTGGTCCTGTCCAAAACCACTTGGCATGAACCAAATATGCTTGTGGACATTTTAGATAGGACCAAATTTCAAGGACCTTTTGGTGTGGACCAAACGTCTTATGGACCAAATGTATTGTGGATGTTTTGGACAGCACCAAATGTCTGCTAACCAATCCCATTTTATTTTAATAAGTATTAATACAAATTGAAACATAGATGTGAAGGAATACTGAGAACAGAGTTCTCTGGCAGAAAAAAAGTAGAATAAGCATTAAAAACTTAAGCTGAACTTAAAACTGAAATTCTATTCTTTGTTATTTACCAAAGAGAAATAAAACATATATCCTCATAAGGATTTTTACATGAATGTTCATAGCTGCATTATCATATTAGCCCCAAATTAGAAACAAACAGATACCTGTCAACAGGTGAACAGGTAAACAAACTGTGGTATGTCCATACAACGGAGTGGCATCAGCAACAAAACAAAATGAAACACTGATACATGCAACAACATGGATAAATCTCAAAAACTGAGTGGAAGAAAAACAATTTTACATATAAATATATATTCACACACTCACACACACACACACACACACACACACATGCATAGTACTATTCCCTTCATGTGAATTTTTAGAACAGGCAGAACTAATCTATGATGACTGAAGGCAGACCAAGAATTATCTGCAGATGTCGGGTGGTAATTGTAAAGGGACAAGAGGGAACTTTCTGAGGTAATGCAAATATTCTATAAGTTGATTGTGATGGTGGTCACTAGGGTACACAAGTTTGTCAAAACTCATCAAACTAGATACTTGAAATAGATGCATTTCATTGTGCATAAATTATACCTCAATAACATTATTTAAAAGAAAAACTATTATTATAAAAAATTAATGATTTTAACTGCCTTTATTTAAAATGTTATATATTTGGAGTTAGAAATATATTTTGTATTGTGCAAGAGAAGATTCTGAGGTGGGTGCTGGACAGAACTGTGATAACTATGATGAAAATAGGGAGGTAGGTCTCTAGCAACTGAATGTCAATGAATTGGAACACATACTTAAGGACCCAGAATGTTTAGTGATGCAAATTGCACTTTTATATAATTACTTCTACTTTGTAAATTTACGTTTTTCCTACTAAAAATTGATTTACATAAAAAATGTAAGTGCTCGTATGTCAGATACAGCACTGCCACATAAGTTTGCATAGGTTATATGCTGTATAACTCCAGGGGGTACCATCCATGGACACTGCAGATGATTTTACCAGTTTTACCTGGCATTAAAAGTCCTTTCCAAGCATCCTTAAGATAAAGACTTCCTGATATTTTCTGACTTCAGGACACCTTAGAGTCAAATGCTTCTATGGGCTTTCTTACAGTATGTCCCTAGTCTCCTTTCAAGAAAGCTGTCAGCTTACAACTTGACTGAGGAACATTCCAATTGTTCTTTCGATGTCTGATGCTTCTTTTTTGTCATCACTGAACTGAAAAAAAGGGAGGGATTACAAGAAGAGTTGTGTAGTGGATTTATTTCATAGCTCCTTATTGAATATTTTTACCATAAGGAAGGAGAGATGTCTCTTCACTGCACGTGCCTAGTTTGTTTTGAAGTCCTTTACTCTATTCTGATCAATAACTCAATTCTGTATGTAATGTTTAAATTCATTAAATACTAAGTAGCTGTAGGTTCCCTGAGCCTTTTATATCGGGGTCTCTGAGAAAGAACATAGAGTCAATGTCCCTTTCCCATCAGACATACTTGTTCAATCTCATTTTAGTGCAAAGGAATGAAGGAGATTTTCTCACATATATATCAATGTAAAGCAAACCAGAACATATTTTTTGGAATTTTAAGATTTCATGATATGGTAATCAATTCCCCTGTCTCAAACAGTAATGGAAAATGTTAACTATTTTGTTTTGTCTTTTATAAAATGTAGGGCATAGACAATCACGTCTTGGCAAACTTTCTTGAAGGTCAAATAGTAAGTGGTTTAAGCTTGTGGGCCATATGGTGTCTGTTGCAAGTACTCAACTCTGTCACAATAGCAGGAAAGCAGCCATATACACTATTTAAATTAATGGAAGCATCTGGGTTCCAATAAAACTTTATTTACAAAAACAGGTGGTTGGATCATGGGCCATAGTTTATAGACCACTGAATTAAATACTATTTAAATTCCCCCAAGAGTCTAACATGTTATAAATCTACTTTAATGAACTATAAAATATTTTAGAAAAATACTATGTGGTTTGATAACAAAAGTTCCTTGTCAGAAAACTGGAACTACAAGTCTATAAGCCAAGATTTTGCATGATAGACCCTTTAGCATTTAAGATTATTTTAGAAGCAAAAAATTCAATTTGTTATCTCTCTCACTATGTGCACTTTCAGGAAATATATTACACATATTTCTTTGATAGGAATTAAGAATGGGTATATTCAGATTAAGTGAGCTTGAAGTGCAAGGTGTATTTCAAGAAGGCTTTGATCAAGAGCCATGTTATATTAAAAAGTTAAGACGTTATGACTAATTTATGGAACACGAATTTAATACTCAAGCATGTCAGATTTAGGGCATCACCCACCTGACATTGTCACAGCATATAAGTAACCTTTCTGGGGTAGTGTTTCCTTGGTAAAGTATTATGAAAATATATTCTGTTCTTTATAAAATGCAAATTCATTTCAAAGTACATTAAACTTGAATAAATAAATTTTTAATGAAACAGAAGGGTTGTTTTTGAAATTTACTGTTCTCTGACAGACTAAATGGCTTCATTTCTCTGTGTTTATCTCTTTTTCATAAGGTCTATGACTACTAGTCTATGAGTATTCAATTCTGGGCAGCTTCTTGTACCTCTCACAGAGTTTGAAGAAGGAATTAATGAGCAACAAGCCTGTACGTTTCTTGCTCAACTTCTCCTATTAAGACAACTCATCATAGATCACCCACAAACAGCTGTGCTCTGCAAGTTGTAAATGATAGGTCATGTGTGGTGACTAAAGTATGATTCTCAATCAGTGACTGTGAAGAGCCCCTCGTCAAGAGTGCTATTTTCACTATGTGAAAAGTTATTTTAAAGAACCCTATCAACACTGAGTTATCTGAGCCCTATATAGCCCCTGCCATTTTTAAATAATGACACATGGTCAGGGGTCCATTTACTCCCTCAAGTCACAGGAAGATCTGTAAACCAATTCAGGGCTCCCAGATTCTCAGGGACAGGGTTCATCAGTTCCTTAAATCCTTTTCCCCTCTTCCTGAAGGCATTTGCCTTATAAATTTCACACAAAGTTCTGACAGTGTCAGCAACCAGAAGCAGAGAAGCATTTCCCATTCTCCACCCCAATCTTCATTAATCTTAGAGTTAATGTAAATAGACCCCACCTTCCTGAAATTGTATATTAGGAGACCAGGAGTTAGAGCTTTGGACGGCAATAATGCTGGGCAAAATAATACTGTAAAACTGGTTTGGAAGGCTCGGGGGGAACTCATTCACATTTCAGACTTTGGCTGCTTCCTGGTTCCAGTCAGAGCTGAAACACCCACAAAAATGAACACTTTTCCAAATTGCATTCTGGCACTTGCTTTTCCAGTTACAGCTGGATTCAGGAAATGTGCCAGAAGGAAAAAAAATGTATTTTGAGTAAGATTTTCTTTCTTAGCTTTTTTTTTTTTTCCTCTTAAAGAGCCTCCAGGACACTTTAATAGTGTCAGTGAGGCATGATTGCTTTTTCTTGGCACACATCAAGTTTTTAGAATTATTGATACATTCTCAGTCCCTTTGATAGAACCCAGAGTCAGACTGGTGTATGCGGTAGGAGGTGTGTATGTAATATGAGAGGTGCTGAGCTTTAGAGCTAGGAGTAGGGAAATAGGTGTTTGCAAATGGTAGCTGACAGACAGCATCGTCCCACCTTGATTTCATCCTGACTTATATCTTCAAAGTATAGACTGTTAGGTCAGATCAGAAGATACCTCATACGTATACTTTCACATGTGATCTCTTCTGCCTTCCCATCACATCTGTGCATCCTATTTTTTCCTTACAACAGTCATATGCCATCTTCAAGACCTTAGCTTGACCAGTGGTTATCCATGAAGATAGGATATTACCAATTTAAGAAACTAAAATTTAGGTAGAATTTCAGAAAACAGAGTGGCAGTTTCTTATAAAGTAAACATAACACTCACCCTATGACCCAGCAATCCCATTCCTAGATATTTATCCAAGACAAATGAAAACACATGTTCACTAAAAATCCTATGCACAGATGTTTATAGTAGCTTTAATCATAATAGTCAAAACTGAAAATAACCCAAATGTTCATCAATTGGTTAACTGTCATATATCCACACAACGGAATAGTGCTCAGTAAAATAAAAAATAAAATAAAATGAACTACTAATACATGCAACAACATGGGTGAATCTCAAATGCATCATGCTAAGTGAAGTGAGCCAGGCTCAAAAGTCTATATATTGTTTGATTCCATTTATATGACATTCTGGAAAAGTCAAAACAATAGTGACAGAAAGCAGATCAGTGGGGATGGAGGAAGGAGACTGAGAAAGGGGACTGAGGGAAATTTTGGAGGTGACGGAAATGTCTATTACGATTATATGGTGTTTACACCTCTTTGTGCTTGTCAAAATCATAGAACTGTATGCTATGAAGTGTGAATTTTTGCAGTATGTAAATTCTCTCTTTCTCTCTCTCTCTCTCTCTCTCTCTCTCTCTCTCTCTATATATATATATATATATATATATATATATATATCTTTAAAAAATTAGAGCTCCACTGCAGTATTGAGAAACTTAGTGTACATTTCCTGTGTCTCTTTTGGTTTCCTCTGTTTAAAATCCACCTCCTCTCTCCCACCTACACCCCCAAACCAGCAATCTTACTCTCCCACCTATTATGACAAGCTAAGCAGAACATCGTTATTGACCAGTGCTTAATTTAATGCTTTCTGACATGTTTTCAGTCTCCACAGTTATCTCTTATTACCCATTCTCTTTCTTGACAACCCGGCTGTTTCTGAAACCCCCCGTCATCTGAGAACCAGCCGGAGACTTACTTTTTTGATTCTGTCATTGAAACTCTCCAGAAAAGATGGATGGAACCCCAAATAACTCCCTTTGTCTTTACAGCAGCTATGAAATATAGACATGCCAATTTATGTAGTCATTCAACAAATATGTATTGATGACAGGTTGTGTGCCAGACACTGTTAAGCCCAGGTGATCTGCACTGTGCAAGGAGGTAAATCCCTGCCTTCATGTTGTTTCTTGCCTGGCATTAAAGAATCATAGAGATAATCATGATCTGTGCCAGGAAGGAAAGAGAGAGTGATTGTGGTGGTTAGAGCAGGGCTCACAACATTTTTCCTGTCAAGGCACACGATTCGATGTGATAGTATATGATGGTAAGTGATTAGCAGATGAGATCAACAGAGGGTGGAGGAAATTAATATCTCAGCTTATGAGCAGCTCATGTTAGGCTGCAGTAGCTGGTAGGAAAGTGCTGGTTTTGAGGACTCACCTTGTCTGGGACATTGGATAAGGCTGACACCTGAAGGACAAGTCTTAGCAGTAACAGTAGTGGTGGCCTTGGTGGTGGTGATGGTTGTAATAGTTACAGTAATAGTAATAGTAGTAGTAGTTGCAGTAGTAGTGGTAGTACTAATAGAGAAAGGTCATGCAGGGGAAGTATTTCAGGCACAGAAAGTAGTAAATGGTGTGTGTGTTGGGGGGAGGGGCTTTCCTAAGGTGGTTAACTATTATTATAAGAAAAAAACCATGACAGTACATGTTCCATAAGAATTCATAGGTAAATATGTAAATCTTTAAAAATTAGGAGGGTTAGACTAGATTGGATTTTATACTGACAGATAATTTTTTATTTCTACTCAAATCAAGATACACATCGGACTACTTGGATGTCTTGTATACACACTTCCTGCTATTAAGGCACTAATTTATTGGGAAAAAAAAGACACACACACACACACACAAGGAGTAATTAGAAAATGAGATAAAGCAGAATTATTCACACCCTAAAATATCTGATAAAGTAATGAGGAAAGAGTTAACTAGGTGAAAAGGGCCAAGAATGGCCTCAGTGGAGGAAGACAAGAGGATGGAGGGTGTGAGACTTGAATCCATCTGGCTGGGTGAGGTGGAGGGCAGGCCTTTCTAGCCATGGGGTTCTCCTGGAGCAGCCCCAGGGATGCAAAGAGGAGAAATGTACAAGAGAAAGCAGGAGCATATTTTGTTGACATAGTTAAAATCATTTGCTTGTCTGCTATTTCAAAGTGGATTTGTCCCAAACACCATGTTCCATTCCCATTAGAATCAATATGCTGCTTACTAGCCATTAGCTTGCTCCACTGGGGGAAAAAGCATTTTTTCCTCCCTTGTGTGTGCTCTTTATCATCTCACCATAAAAAGTGCTAGATGCTGTGATGAAATTAGAAAGATTAACATCTGTAGCGATGAAAGGTACATAAGCACCCGATCAAACGGCTTTCACACTTTTAATATCTTTCGGCTTAGACCTCCTGTGACGAACACAAATCTGAGCGGCGTTTTATCCTGGTTTGTTCTGTAGTTCTCTCTCATCCTGGAAACTTCTCCAGATATCTTCCCTGAGCCTTGGGGATGGTTCCACATCTGAGTTAAGCTCAGTGTTGATGGTCTTTAGAACTTTTCATCTTTAGGCATCAGACCCAGGAAGTACAGGGAAGGGTAAAGCTCATATGGCAGTAAATCAAGAGTTTGTGGTCACGATCTGAAACTGTTTTCAGAGTTAACAAAATCAACATGAGAATCCAAGCCCGAACAATGAGAAAAAAAAGCTCCCTGACTGAAGACTCCCCTGCTGAGTCCATTATGATCTTCTCAGTGATAAATTTCTGATTTTTCCTAGTATATTAATGATTTCTCCTCAAAAGATTGTGACTCTGGGATCCTAGCCCACCATCCTCTCAGCAAAGTAGCCTTACCTAGTTGGTCACCATATAAAACTGCCAAACTGCACGAACACAAAAAATACAAAGAATATACAAATACAGAATGACAACAAGGCCAGTCCAAATTTTACTCTAGTTTGGCAAATGTTAACCTATAAATTAGACTCTTGATTTATTATGCTATAACTCTTTTAAATTCATGTTTCCTTCAGCCTCAGCCCTTATGAAGCTCTCATAAGTCTGGTATAAAGTCCTTTTTTTTTTTTTAATCATTTGGTTCAATTCTCTCTTAACTACAGGTTGCATGTTTTCTTCTCATATGCTTCTGAATACTTGGTCACTAATTTAGTTTATATTTCAATTCAGTTCATTTAAGTTGATTTCACTTCGGCAAAACTGTATTGGGTTATCTACCATGACCTTGGCACTAAGGGGCAACAGAGATGACTGAGCCTCATTGCCTTCTGTCAGGGAGGAAAATCATTTCTTCTGTCCTCTCATGTTCATGTCTTAAGTGCTTGGAAATTAAACTGACGGAAGACAGATTAGCAAGAGAAAAGACAAACGAGAGTTCACAGAAAAATGTGACTCAAGGAGGTATTTAGGATTTGGGCATGAATCTTAACAGGAGAAGCGGAGGGGGAGAAGAATATATATGGGAAAATAAATGACTTTAAGAAAAGATAAATGGGCCTTCAGGAGAATAGATGGGAGCTATACTTTTGTGACAATGTTTTTTTAGGTGTGATGTGGGGACTTCTCATCTCCAGTGATGCGTCAAATTTCTCGGTAGCTCCCAAGCAGGAGACTTGTCCCCACTGAGTTCTTTTGGGAGGCTCTACCTTTAGACTGATAAGAAATTTCAGGAACTCAAAATAATTTTTGTGGTCAAAATAATTTTTTTGCCATAGTGGCATATTCTGGACCCTTGCACTTCCATTTAGTTGGAGAAAGAAAAGCATACATGAATCACTGTGTCACAAGCAAGCCACAAGTGCAACATGAGAACAGAGGAGGGAAAGCTGAATTCTGACCAAAAAAGTTTTGGAGAGTCATGGGATTTCTGAGCAGTCCCTAAAATACTGGGTAGGACAGAGGAAGTTGGGGACATAAGTCAAAAGGAGGAACCAGAGGGAAGGGAGTCAGGTGACTTCCTTGGATTAAGAATTCTTTTGAAATATGCTATCTCCTTGATACTAATTTACATCATTTTTTTCCTTACGTAATTTTTCTGGTTTTCTTTCTTTCTTGTTGTTTTTGTTCTTTTGCCATGATTTGTGCTTCACACTTTATCGAATACAGTTTTCTTCTCAATCTTCTTTTTTGTAGTAATAGTTGGCCTAGCTCAGCCACTTTTTGCTGTGTGAACTTAAGCAACAATCTGAAGATTGTAGATAAACTAATAGCACAGCATCTTACACATAGAACACGCAGCATAGATGATGGCTAAAAATTCACCGCCACTCACACACATCCATATTCAAATGTCTGCTTACCTTGGTAAACATCTACATATCTAGCAGCACTTATAGTATGGTTTTGTCCAGAGTCCAGCTGATTTCAATAGACTTATGTATTATAAAATATGAGCTTTTATAGCCAGCCAGGTAGGGTAAGAAACCAGAATGATCAAGATGATTGAATCTCAATTATCAATTACTAGAGGAAATGGCAAGACTGGTCAGAAAGCAGGTCCTGTACTGAGGGTACTTTTGAAAGTGGCCCTTGAGGCTGCCTACTTTTCTAGAAGATATTGGGCAGTAGCCCCAGCATTTGGATGAGACTGGTCTACCAGTGTAAACCACAGGTTCTTCTAGCCCAGGCCTCAAACTACAACAAATACTTTAGCACACAGGGATTTACACTTTGGAAAACCACTGCAGTCTCCTCATATTCTAATTTTTCCAGTCCATTCCCTATTAAGTTGTACTCTAATTTATAGCTGGAAAGTCTTAAAATAAGTCTGATCATGGAAGAAATTCTACACATGGCTCAGAGAGGAAATAATTCTTTAGAACCCAGACAATACTTCGTTATTTCTAGTGTAGAATACTATAGTTGCCTTTACACAGTTCTTTTTATTTTAACTTAGGACTTCCTTTCCTAGATGAGAGGAGTTTGTTCCAGAATTCCTTTTTGCTTCAGAGACAGGATGCTCCTGCCTGCATGGGCATGAATAGAAAGAGGAAATGAGTACAATTGGCATTGTGTTGCTTTTTGGTCACCTTAACACACCCTAGGAAAGTGACGTCCATGTACCAGCAGTGTTTGGTCAGGGACGACTTCTGTAAGGTAAAACAGCTTCACAGATCAATTCAAATGCTTAATGCACCACTCTCCCCTTTAATACATATTCAAGGCATTTAATGAATACAATCTGACTTTATCACTGTTCTCCTTAAATATGTCTAAGATTTATACATTGAACCTTAGCAAAAGGACAGATGGTTGGCCAATTCATTTTCGCCCCCTCGAAGTTAACTGACATTGCTAAAAACCCCTTACGCATGGTAACATCCACTAAGAAAAACAGTGCATATGAATTACAGCAACAAACTTATTCTGAGCAAGAACAGACGTTTAGGCACAGTTGACTGCACGTTAGGTATCAAGGCTGCCTGCAGTGCTTCTTTTTCATGCAGCTGGGAGGGTCGTCATCTAGTCTAAACAGAGTAAAATTCAGGCCATTAGGGGATGACAGGTCTTCATCCACCATGCTTACCAATCTGCTCACTTGGGTTACCCTCTCTTTTCATGTTGGCAAGTAATATGCAATCCTTTTAATACTCATTATTTTTAGCTCAATAGCAGCTATCTGGAGCTAAAGGGTTGTGGATATCAACAGACTTGAGATCTGATGTGATCCCTTAGTCAAAATAATACAAGAAGTCTATTTTTTCATTAAGGAGAAAGTGTTTTTGTTTATTAAGAAGAGTCTTTTTTCTGGCATGTCATTCTCATATTTACATTATTTGTGCCTACTATAGGGGCTAGAATTTTTTTTTAATGGCCTATTTATTTACTTCTGGCTGTGTTGGGTCTTTGTTGCTGCGTGCAGGCTTTCTCTAGTTGCGGCGAGCAGGGGCTACTCTTCGTTGTGGTGCGCAGGCTTCTCATTGCGATGGCTTCTCTTGTGGAGCATGAGCTCTAGGTGCACGGGCTTCAGTAGTTGTGGTGCGCAGGCTCAGTAGCTGTGGCTCACGGGCTTAGTTGCTCCTCAGCATGTGGGATCTTCCCGGACCAGGGATCGAACCCGTGTCCCCTGCATTGGCAGGCAGATTCTTTTTTTGTGTGTGTGGTTTGCGGGCCTCTCACTGTTGTGGCCTCTCCCGTTGCGGAGCACAGGCTCCGGACGCACAGGCTCAGCTGCCATGGCTCACGGGCCCAGTCACTCTGCGGCATGTGGGATCCTCCTGGACCAGGGCACGAACCCGTGTTCCCTGCATCGGCAGGTGGGCTCTCAACCACTGCGCCACCAGGGAAGCCCAGCAGGCAGATTCTTAACCACTGCACCACCATGGAAGTCCCGGGGCTAGAAACTGAACTGAAGACATTTGTTGAACTAAAAGTAAAAGGAAGAGAGACTGAATATTCTATGAAGATTTTGACACAGTACATGTCTGGGGAGGATAGGTGAGACTGTGGGCTGGGGGGTATGTGTGGATGTGTAAAATTCACACACAAATGCATGTGTATGTCTGTAGGGAGGAGGGTGGATTAAAACCAGGCTAAATTAGATAGCCTGGTTCTTTCTTATGATATAAAACAGTGGAAACAGATGATCTTTTCTTTTCCCATTTTAGCAATGACTATTAAGAGAAGAACTTGTACATTACATTGTAAAAGTAACACTAATACAATGAAAATCATAAAAAACAATACATTAAAGACCAACCGGGATAAACATTGTGGTTAAGGCTCAAATATCAGTTTAGATCCTGCCTCTACCTATACTTCCTGTAGGACACTGGACTGATCACTTTGTTCTGACCTTTGTTTTTCATATTTTTATAACAGAATAACAGCACTTATTTCTTGGAGTGGTAATAAGATTAAATGCAGCGATGCATAGAGACACTAGTGTAGTTCCAGCACATTATAAGCTCTCAATACATGTTAGACTAATTTCTGTGTGTGAAATTAGTCAAATTAATTATCTTTGGTCTTTATTTCATTTGCATGAGATGCCTACTTCGTGGAAGGTGAAGAAGCCCCAGACATTTTTCAGTTACTTGAACATTAAGAAGAGAATCAATATTAATAGAGTTTCCTAGGAAACCTTTCTACATTCATTTTTTTTTTTTAATTTGAGGATTTCCTAGGATTACTTGGCTTTAGAATCCAGGTTGACTTATCCATTAGGCAGCTCAGTGCCTAGGACCCACAGAAGACCACAAAAATAATTTATTTTAAAATCAACAGAAAATCTAAACTTTTAGGTAAACAGTGTTTCAATATATCATATCAACATATACATCTTTATACCAATACAGTCATAAAATAACATTTACAATATATTTTTATGGGGGCTTCCCTGGTGCCGCAGTGGTTGAGAGTCCGCCCGACGCAGGGGACACGGGTTCATGCCCCGGTCCGGGAAGATCCCACATGCTGCGGAGTGGCTGGGCCTGTGAGCCATGGCCGCTGAGCCTGCACGTCTGGAGCCTGTGCTCCGCAACGGGAGAGGCCACAACAGTGAGAGGCCCGTGTACCACAAAAAAAAAAAAAAAAAAAAAAAAAAATTATATATATTTTATGAATGAAAGTGCCCAAGAAGACAAAGCTGCCCAAGGTCTGTGAAAATCATAATGCTTGAGGGAGGAACACTCCTAAACTCATTCTACGAGGCCACCATCACCTTGATACCAAAACCAGACAAGGATGTCACAAAGAAAGAAAACTACAGGCCAATATCACTGATGAACATAGATGCAAAAATCCTCAACAAAATACTAGCAAACAGAATCCAACAGCACATTAAAACGATCATACACCATGATCAAGTGGGGTTTATTCCAGGAATGCAAGGATTCTTCAATATACACAAATCAATCAACGTGATAAACCATATTAACAAATTGAAGGAGAAAAACCATATGATCATCTCAATACATGCAGAGAAAGCTTTCGACAAAATTCAACACCCATTTATGATAAAAACCCTGCAGAAAGTAGGCATAGAGGGAACTTTCCTCAACATAATAAAGGCCATATATGACAAACCCACAGTCAGCATCGTCCTCAATGGTGAAAAACTGAAACCATTTCCACTAAGATCAGGAACAAGACAAGGTTGCCCACTCTCACCACTCTTATTCAACACAGTTTTGGAAGTTTTAGCCACAGCAATCAGAGAAGAAAAGGAAATAAAAGGAATCCAAATTGGAAAAGAAGAAGTAAAGCTGTCACTGTTTGCAGATGACATGATACTATACATAGAGAATCCTAAAGATGCTACCAGAAAACTACTAGAGCTAATCAATGAATTTGGTAAAGTAGCAGGATACAAAATTAATGCACAGAAATCTCTGGCATCCCTATATACTAATGATGAAAAATCTGAAAGTGAAATCAAGAAAACACTCCCATTTACCACTGCAACAAAAAGAATAAAATATCTAGGAATAAACCTACCTAAGGAGACAAAAGACCTGTATGCAGAAAATTATAAGACACTGATGAAAGAAATTAAAGATGATACAAATAGATGGAGAGATGTACCCTGTTCTTGGATGGGAAGAATCAACATTGTGAAAATGACTCTACTACCCAAAGCAATCTACAGATTCAATGCAATCCCTATCAAACTACCACTGGCATTTTTCACAGAACTAGAACAAAAAATTTCAAAATTTGTATGGAAACACAAAAGACCCCGAATAGCCAAAGCAATCTTGAGAACGAAAAATGGAGCTGGAGGAATCAGGCTCCCTGACTTCAGACTATACTACAAAGCTACAGTAATCAAGACAGTATGGTACTGGCACAAAAACAGAAAGATAGATCAATGGAACAGGACAGAAAGCCCAGAGATAAACCCATGCACATATGGTCGCCTTATCTTTGATAAAGGAGGCAGGTATGTACAGTGGAGAAAGGACAGTCTCTTCAATAAGTGGTGTTGGGAAAACTGGACAGGGACATGTAAAAGTATGAGATTAGATCACTCCCTAACACCATACACAAAAATAAGCTCAAAATGGATTAAAGACCTAAATGTAAGGCCAGACACTATCAAACTCTTAGAGGAAAACATAGGCAGAACACTCTATGACATAAATCACAGCAAGATCCTTTTGGACCCACCTCCTAGAGAAATGGAAATAAAGACAAAAATAAACACATGGGACCTAATGAAACTTCAAAGCTTTTGCACAGCAAAGGAAACCATAAACAAGACCAAAAGACAACCCTTAGAATGGGAGAAAATATTTGCAAATGAAGCAAGTGACAAAGGATTAATCTCCAAAATTTATAAGCAGCTCATGCAGCTCAATAACAAAAAAACAAACCACCCAATCCAAAAATGGGCAGAAGACCTAAATAGACATTTCTCCAAAGAAGATATACAGACTGCCAACAAACACATGAAAGAATGCTCAACATCTTTAATCATTAGAGAAATGCAAATCAAAACTACAATGAGATATCATCTCACACCAGTCAGAATGTCCATCATCAAGAAATCTAGAAACAATAAATGCTGGAGAGGGTGTGGAGAAAAGGGAACACTGTTGCACTGCTGGTGGGAATGTGAATTGGTATAGCCACTATGGAGAACAGTATGGAGGTTCCTTAAAAAACTAAAAATAGAACTACCATATGACCCAGCAATCCCACTACTAGGCATATACCCTGAGAAAACCATAATTCAAAAAGAGTCATGTACCAAAATGTTCATAGCAGCCGTATTTACAGTAGTCCAGAGATGGAAACAACCTAAGTGTCCAATTTTGGATGAATGGATAAAGAAGATGTGGCACATATATACAATGGAATATTACTCAGCCATAAAAAGAAACGAAATTGAGCTATTTGTAATGAGGTGGATGGACCTAGAGTCTGTCATACAGCGTGAAGTAAGTCAGAAAGAGAAAGACAAATACTGTATGCTGACACATATATATGGAATTTAAGAAAAAAAATGTCATGAAAAACATAGGGGTAAGACAGGAATAAAGACACAGATCTACTAGAGAATGGACTTGGGGATATGGGGAGGGGGAATGGTAAGCTGTGATAAAGCGAAAGAGAGGCATGGACATATATACAGTACCAAACGTAAGGTAGATAGCTAGTGGGAAGCAGCCGCATAGCACAGGGAGATCAGCTCAGTGCTTTGTGACTGCCTGGAGGGGTGGGTTAGGGATGGTGGGAGGGAGGGAGATACAAGAGGGAAGGGATGTGGGAACAGATGTATATGTATAACTGATTAAATTTGTTATAAAGCAGAAACTAACACCATTGTTAAGAAATTATACTCCAATAAAGATGTAAAAAAAAATCATAATGCTTAAAATGTGATGTAGGTAATAGTATTTTCCCTAGGTGACATAGTGAGTCAGCTGAACAAGGAAATGGCACTTTCCCTTGTTATTTTTCTGCTTGACTGCTGGTGGATGGGGGTGGGGAGTTTGGTGGCCAGGTGGAGTGGTGGACTTATCTTTTTAGAGTGTACCAGGCATATTTTTCTCAGGCTAACATTGACATAAATCATCACAGTAACATCAGCATATGGAGGGACATAGCAGAAAGAAATGTAGGTGAATAAGGCCAGGGTGAGTAATTCAGATAATAGGGAAAGGGTAATAGAGACAGAAACGATTTTTACTATTCTTCAGATAGGAGGCACCTCATTTAAAATCATATAAATAATTTTTAAACCCACTGGAGAGCTAAAATAAAGTCATAGAAATATGTATTGTTACAAATATTACAGAAGTCCCTTTGCTCATGAGGAACGAAGTTATATTTAAAACATGCTGACATACAAGTGCAATGTCTTAACAAAAAGAATCTGAACTTGTTGCTAAGGCAAGCCCTGTGCTTAAGCCTTTGTTGTAGTTATTTGAGCTTAGTATCTGATGTCTCATAAGGACATTTTGGACATATCAGGATGTGTCACACTTACTAACAGTAAGGAGGAGACTTTTTCTTCTTGTTGCTTGGTTTTGTGGTATTGTACGAAAGTATATTTACAAATTGCTTTCATTACGGGGTTGGAGTTGTTCAACATGTTGCAAAGTGCTAGGAATCTCCAAAATAAAAAAGGTAAAACAATTTCTCAACAGACAGGGATTTAGAAATCACTGGTTTCCTCTATATGCCCAAAACATGCATTTTAATTATAGTCTACAACAGGAATCTTCTAAGCAATCTTGAGAATACAATTTTGAATATACTGTATAACACTCAGTTCAGCAAATCTCACTCATAGCCTGCAATAAAAATTTAGACACCCACAGTGTGGGTGAACTGTCCTAGGCACTGGAACTCTGCCAACTCTTCCACAGTTGAAGGAACTCTAATTTACTTGGGAAAACCATTTCACTTCTCTTAAGCTCAGTTTCCTTATCTTTATACTAGAGGTTGTAATTCTTACTTTATTCAAGTATAGTGAGGCTCAAGTCAGACAATGCCTATAAAAGTGCTTTGAAAAACTGAAAGATCTCTGAAAATATAAGATACGGTTGTTACTGTCCTTTGGGCTCAGTTTTGACACCATGGCAATAACTGTGAGATTTTCATAAGAGTAGTCTGGGACTTGGGGCTAATTTGTGGACTTAAAAACATCTGTACGTGTAATTTAAGATTTAGTTCAACAACAGTGTCCTGGGCCATGATGGTTCTCTTAGGCCTAATAAAAGCAAACACCTCTAAATAGCAACAAACTCAGTTGCCCTTTGTTGTCTACTTAGCCATTCTGCAAAGTGATTTGTTTTTCTCCTTGCAAATGTGTTAGTTCACAGTCTCCACTGAAAATTGTCAATGAAAATAATAAATGTGCAATGACAACAAATTGGTCAGAATCTTTGACTTCAGTTGTTAATTGAAGCCTATCCAATTTGAATGTTTTTCTTGGAAGCCATGATTATAAGATCTTCACACCTAAAGTACATCCCTAAAATTAATAACCAGATGTGTAATTTTGCAGAGATAGGACCTAAATTATTTATGCAGATTAGCTTCTTAGAATTTGTGACTGACAAAGACAAAACTATGCAGATGACTTTGGAAACCTCTTTGGAGCTTCAGGTTTCACTTTTCTGTTTATTACTATCTTTCAACTAACTTTATTGAGTACCTACTATGTACCCAGTGCTACTACATATATCATTTCATGTAATCTTCATAAAGATTCCATTTTAAGACGAAGGAAACTGAACTTCATAAAACTTAAAAATCTATTCAAGATGACACAGCTATCAGCGACGGGACTTCCTACTTACAGACTCCAAGACCGACGTTCTTTCAAAAACAACACAGTTTATCACCCAGATCTACACTCTAGACGGAGAGTGCCCTCATATTTTTTCTGTCCTTCTAGTCAAAACTTGATCTCAGGAAAGAATTTGACAAACTGATTCACAGTAAGGCGGTAGGACATAAATGACCTGAAAGGCTTAAATTCATATCTAACACAAGGAGATGTATCTTTTACCAGGGGAAAAGACTAATTGTAATATTACGTCATATGCTTGAAACACTTCCCAAAATTTTAGACATCAAGATGCAAGTGGGTTAAAGAAACTAATCAATACTCTGAAATCATGTTGCATAAGTGATCCTCCCCAATTAAATAAGTGGTACCCAGAACTGCAACTGTGACAGATGGACTGATGCTTTACTACTTTCATGAAAAGCTTGAAGTTAGATTTGTAACTGCTTCTTATGGCCTTTGCTCATATAAAGTCACTTGCAATGAGATTGCTGTCAAGTTGGCACTAGCAGTTTATGTAAAATATTTCCCCTGCTCCTCCTCCAAAAACCACAACAAAGATAGATGATATATCACATATATTTTTTAAAAACATGGCTACAACCAAAAGTAAGATACACATCTCTGAAGACCAGAAACAAAATAAAAACACAAAACAGTAAGTGTGGTTTAATTCACAGGCCTACTGAGTTCCAGGATGAGAAACGAGCAGAAGTGGCCAGGGATTTATCTCCTGAGGGTAAAAATGGGTAGGAGAACACAGCTGGTTTCAGTGAGTGAAATAGAAAGTTAGGCCAGGGCATCCACGGTCAGAGGCAAACATCAAGTTTTTGCCTAGAGGGTTAGGAGGAAGCGCAAATAGTTGCTTCACCAAAGCTGGGCCAAGACCCAACTAAGTTAGTAATGTATCCATAATATCCTTGCATTATGAGAGCTCTGGTTGCCAATAAAAGGGCAAGGCAGGTAGAGACAACTCTAAAACGGTCACACATGGAAAGGTGAGAAAGAAGAGATTAAACAAAACCAAAGAAAGAAAGAAATCAGGAAATGTATATTGAAGAAAACACACTAAAATTTCAAAGCATACAAAGAGAAAAAAATTAATCATGAAAGATAGCCATCAAACAAACGTTAATCTGGTAACATGTTTAGTAATTCAAAAAAGACTTAAGTATGTACATTTAAGATCTTAAATATATTTAAGGTCTTGAAATGCATGAATGAAGGAAAGAACAAATGATTATAATACTGAAAAGAGGGTTAAGAATAAAAAACATGTGGCTATAAAAAAGTACTGAAGAAAAATCTTAGAAATGAAAAATGTAGCCTTTGAAATTATGTAACAATAACCAAAAAACCTGAGTAAACTGGATGAACAATCAGGTTGGAAGAGCTGAAGAGAATATTAATAAAGAGCACTGAGGATGTGACCTAGAGCATGTAAAAGAAAGATAAAGGAAGGGAAACTATGATGTCAACGTTACAACAGACTTGGAGAATGGTTCAACTTAAAATTTTTTTCCCATAAAATTTTCATAAGAGAAAATAACAATATTTAAAGAGATAATAGCTTAGAAATCTCCAGACTGAAGTACCAAATCCTCACTTAGAAAATGCAGACAGAGAGTTAAAGATAAAAGTGAACAATCTGTACCTTGACAATCATAGTGAACCTGTAAAATATCGTGGCTAAAGAGAAAAATCTTAAAACTTCCCTGGGAGAAAAGCAAATTATCTGATAATTAGAGTGAGAGCAGACATTTCTTGAGAAGCAATAGGGCCCAGAAGACAACGAAGCAATAGCTTCAAAGTGCTGAAGAAAAAGACACCAAACTTACTATTGGGTTGGCCAAAAAGTTCGTTCTGTTAATGAATACGTTGTTCAGTAAACTTCTTGGTGAAAATGAAAAATGTGTCTTTTATTTGTACTTAAAACTGAATGCACTTTTTGGCCAATCCAATATTATGTGCACCCTAAACCATCACTCAAGCGTAAGGACACTAGGAAAACATTTTTAACACGTAAACAACTAAAGGAATTTTTCACCCATACACTTTGGCTGAAGAAAGTCTGAAGTTTTTACTTTAGCAAACAGAAAAGTGTATCTGGATGGAAGGAGTGGGATGCAAAAAGCAACTGTGAGGGGAAAAAAGATAATATGTGTTTGTACATTTGATTAAAAATAAGTAATTTTTGTTGACTTTTTATTGTTTCTTTTTAAAAAGAAGAAACTAAAACTAGATAGAAATAATATATGAGGTCTTGTTTGAGAGGAGGAAAGAGATGCTAAATTACTTTAAATGTTAGAAAAACCTAAAGTTTAGAACATATAGGCTCAACCTCAGGTAGCCCGTTTGCTGAAAAAGTGGGTTGATGTGCTGCTAAGTGACACAGGCCAGTTCCACTTCTCTGACTTTCCTTGTTTCTTAAATGGTAAAAAATAGATGTTGATAAAATAAACAAAAAATAAAGACAGAAATCAAGAATCCTTACATGGTAATTATAGATCTAAATATATATCTAAAACATGTAACCACTAAAATAATAGAAGCACAATTGATGAATTTATACAAGCAAAACATAAAAAAAGGATTAAGAAGAACTTTATTATTGTAGCAGAAAGGTAAGAAAAGAAGGAAAAGAACCTAGGAAAATCAAAGAGAAAAGGAAACAACATGCCAGATACATGTCAAAATCATTAATCCACTCATGCATTAAAATTTATAATCTATCAGAATATAGTTTTTTAAATCTATATTAAATGGTTCTTTAAGAGACACAAATAAAGCCAAATAATACATAAATAGAAGGATATAAAGCGAAATAGGAATAAAAATGATACTTATATATTAATTATATTAATAAAAAGAAAGCTGGTAGAGTACTACTAAATAATGAAATTACTAACTAGAATTTAAAACCAAAGCCCAACAAGGATGAGCATCTCCATAATAATAAAATATTCACCAGTGAATACAAATATAAATTGTGATACTCTAACAATATATAATTACAGTACATAAAATTGATAGGATTATAAAAAGAAATGAACAAATACATAACTACAGTGGGAAACTTTAAAATATTCTCCAATTTATGTTAAGAGGTGGCAATACAAAAAAATCACAAAAAGTTGAGCTCCTCAGTAATTGGGGCTGGGTCAACTGGCTTTGCATAAGGTAAGAACATAGTAAGATTCCCTATCACAAACTGTACACACCAAAATAATCCTGTCTGATCTAACACCTAAAGATAAAAAGCAAAATTTAAAAACTTTTGGAAGAATATGGATGAGATTCTTTTTCTTATTATGTGGAAGGGAAGAATTTCTTAAATAAGACAAGTAGTCATGAAGTAAATATAGATTAATTCAATACATAACAATTAAAGGTATAAGAAGAGAATTTTTCACTTATGTAACTAAAATAAGGTAACTATAATGTTAAAAAGAATTCATAAAAGTGAATAAGAAAGAAAAAATAACCAATTTAGTAAACAAGTAGACAATGTAAATGGAAAGCAATTTGGAGAAGAGCAAACTTGAATATTCAAAGAAAAAAGTTTAAAATAATGCTCAACCTCAAAACTAATCCAGAAAATAAAATTTAGATAGAAATGATAGATTCTTTTACACCAATAAGAATGGAAAAAATTTTTAATTTTGACCCTTCCAATTATAATTGAGAATGTGAGTAAATAAAAACTCTCATATTCTGGGGAAAGTATACAGTCTAAGCACCACTTTACAGATTGGTGATATAAAGTTGAAGATGCTTCTATCTGTGCTAAGGCAATTCTCCTCATACATCCACATACCAGAGACCCTCCTGCACATCTCATGAGGATTCAAATAAGAATGTTTATTTTAAAGCAATTTGTAATAGTGAAATGTCAGAAACTAATAAATCAATATCAAAAGGAGAATGGGTAATAAAATGTATATTCTTACATGTGACATGAGTCAACATGAATAGATTTCAAAAATGTAAGATGGAATGAAAAACAAAATCAAGTTGCAAATGATAGCACACAATGATATCACTTATGGAAATTTAAAATATGCAATGTTTTGATAGTGACAACATATGTATGATATAAAATGCAAAAGCATCAATGGATTGAATACACAAGGTTTTGATGGTGGTGGCCTCTGGATGGTTCAGGGGTAAGTAGAGTGATGGAGACCAACTGTATTCATAATAATTTCTTTTGTGAAAATATGTCTGAAGCAAATATGACACAGAGTAAATATTTTTCATCCTGGGTAGTGGATGCATGTATGTGTGTGTTATTTTCTTAACTTTTCTGGCTCTTAAAACTTTTTCAAGACCTGAAATAATAAACCAAACCTGCTAGTGTATTTGCAAGATGGTGAGCTTGCAGTCAGCTGGGGCTCTCTTTAGTTGTATCTCATGCCTTCCTTGAGTTATATCTTTTATTTATTAGAGGAAAATGATTTATTTTATTCCTTTGGTTTCAAGGAAGAGGAATTCTTCCTAAATAGTCCTGGCTTTTTGTCCTAACCTTTACTGCCCCTGACTTGATTATAACTCAACCTCTTCTCTCTCTCTTTGGAGCCAGTGGCTTGAAGTGAACATTCATTCTTTGTTCTCCCTAAATTCATTTCCAGTTTTCTAGATTGTTAAAGCAGTCTTTAAATTTGGATGCTACATTAGGTCCCATTTATTTATTTTTGGTTTTTATTTTCATTACTCTAGGAGGTGGATTGAAAAAGATCTTGCTGTGATTTATGTCAAAGAGTGTTCTGCCTATGTTTTCCTCTAAGAGTTTTAAAAGCTTTTGCACAGCAAAGGAAACCATCAACAAAAAGAAAACACAACCCTCAGAATGGGAGAAAGTATTTGCAAATAGTGCAACCAACAAGGGATTAATCTCCAAAATATACAAACAGCTTATGCAGCTCAATATAAAAAAAAAACAAGCCAATCAAAAAATGGGTAGAAGATCTAAATAGACATTTCTGCAAAGAAGACATACAGATGGCTAAAAAGCACATGAAAAGATGCTCAACACCACTAATTATTAGAGAATTGCAAATCAAAACTACAATGAGGTATCACCTCACACTGATCAGAATGGCCATCATCAAAAAATCTACAAACAATAAATGCTGGAGAAGGTGTGGAGAAAAGGGAACCCTCCTACACCATTGGTGGGAATGTAAATTGGTACAGCCACTATGGAGAACAGTATGGAGGTTCCTTAAAAAA
Organism: Hyperoodon ampullatus; assembly: GCF_949752795.1. Lineage (NCBI taxonomy): Eukaryota > Metazoa > Chordata > Mammalia > Artiodactyla > Ziphiidae > Hyperoodon > Hyperoodon ampullatus. Next base: position 93,535,719 of record NC_136918.1, on the reverse strand, counting down.
CTAAAAAAAGAGCTACTATATGATCCAGCAATCCCAATCCTGGGCATATATCCAGAGAAAACATAATTGGAAAAGATACACACACCCCAATGTTCATTGCAACACTATTTACAATGGCCAGGACACGGAAGCAACCTAAATGTCCATCAACAGAGGAATGGATAAAGAAGATGTGGTACATATATACAGTGGAATATTACTCATCCACAAAAAAGAACAAAATAATGCCATTGCAGCAACATGGATGGACTTAGAGATTGTCATACTGAGTGAAGTCAGACATAGAAAGACAAATATCATATGATATCTCTTATATGTGGAATCTAAAAAGGGCTAAAAATGAACTTATCTACAAAACAGAAACAGAGTTGCAGATGCAGAAAACAAACTTATGGTTACCAGGGGTTAAGGGGGGGAGGGATAAACTGGGAGAATGGCATTGACATATACACACTACTATATATAAAACAGATAACTAACAAAGACCTACTGTATTGCACTATACAGTAGTAGCACTATACCGTACAGCACTATACACTCTACTATAGCTGTATAGTATAGCAGAGTATAGGGAACTCTACTCAATACTCCATAATGGCCTATATGGGAAAACAATCTAAAAAAGAGTGGATATATGTATATATATAACTGAATCACTTTGCTGTATACCTGAAACTAACACAACATTGTAAATCAACTATACTCCAATAAAAATTTTTTAAAAAAAATTTGGATGCTACGTAGGAATATTTCCTTTCAGGCCTATGATCCGAAATTTTATATTAACAAGGTAAAATGGTAGCACAATGGCAATTTGATTTTATGTTTCTTTTTTTAAAATTCTCAGACAATAGGCATGTTGGTGGCCTAAATAGAACCTAAGTGTTGCACACAGAATGAAGAAAATAGCCACACATTTAGGAAAAGATATAAAGATACTTATGCTGAAAATAATTTGTATTCAGTTCTAAAAAGAGTCTTAATGCACCTAGGAATGGATGTAAGGTTATGTGGGCTAAAAATAATTTTCTTCCAGGTCTGTAAAGAGTATTAATATCTATACATGTTGCAAGCTCTTAGCAGTTTTTTTGAGGACTGCAGTAACTCATGTTCCTATGCATTTTGATGAGCACAAATGGAAACATTCAAGACTTATGTAATAATAACACCCTATGTATTAGATAATGACTTTCTCTAAATAATGCATTTTTACTTTGTAAGCATTCTTTTAAAAAGTCAAAAAGTAGCAAATCTTAGAATAGTTTCCACTAACTAGATTTGATCTAAATATTTTGGTATGCCAAATTTTGATATGATATTCAGAGACACTCTAATGAATGCACAAGATTTTTGTCATTTTTTGTCTGTTTATGGTAATGTAAGAAATGTCAAAAGCAATGGAGTTATTTTAAAAACAGTACTCCAGAAGAACAAACATATCTTTCTTTCTATTTAAAAACTCTGCTCCTAGAATAATACCATTTGGGGATTTCTATATTAGTTCCACTCCCTGCCCCCAAACAAAGATAAAGCCTATAACTGCCAACTCTCATTCATACAAGGGTGACTAGTTAAGCAGAGTCCTTTGCCACACTATTTATTTTTAAAATCATGTTTGGTACTTTCTTTTTTTTTAAATTTTTATTGGCGTATAGTTGATTTATAATGTTGTGTTAGTTTCAGTTGTACAACAAAGTGAATCGGTTATACATATACATATATATCCACTCTTTTTTTTTTTTTTTAGATTCTTTTCCCATATAGGCATTACAGAGAATTGAGCAGTTCCTTGTGCTATGCAGCAGGTTCTCATTAGTTATCTGTTTTATATATAGTAGTGTGTATATGTCAATCCCAGTCTCCCAGTTTATCCCTCCCTGCCTCTTTGCCACACAATTTAGATGATCAGCCTGAAGACATTTATAGTAGGACTTTTAGATAGTTCTTTGTTTTTCCTAACCTATTGCCATTTTCTGCAAGATAGCAACATATAAGCCAGTGGTAAATATTTTTCAACTATGACACACGCAAATGATAATGTTGATGGTGAGAAACATGAACATTTTGTGTATCCTCATCTACCCCATTGTCCTGCCGAAGTCTCCTGGTAACACTGCCCCTCTGATGCCTCAGTAATGCTATCTGAAGAGTATTATGTTGGGAAGAGTGTGAGCTTGGAGACCCTTGTTCTTTCAGTGCTAGCACTTCTCTGCCTGCCCACACAGGCCAGGCTATGAACAAGGTTGAGGAAGGCTCTGCATGGGACTGGAAGACCCATCCGGTCCCTCACTCCCAGATCCTCCCTATGTGGTGTCTAAACATGCTTTCCCAGGAAGCTCTGTACATCTTCCACTCTAACCCAGTCTTGTACCATCCTGACCCAACAAACCCTTCTATTTTGTTCCCTAAAACTTGAGTCAGTCATCATCAATTTACCCTTTATGTTCTGCCCCTTCTGAAGTCTTCATTCCCTTATTTATCTTAACACATAACATGTCTCGCCCCTGGAAACCCTGCTTTCCCTTTGACTCCTTCACGTCATGCTTGTTTCCTCTCCTATTTTTTTCTTTCTTCTTCTTCATGCCCTTTCCAGAATCTTCTCCCCCCTCCATTTTTTCCTAAAAATCCCCAGAATCTTTGAAGGTTATGATATCAAACAATGTCATTCCTCCTTATTATAGTCATCGTCCACTCTTGAAGATTTAACTACCTAAATTACAATCTCAATTGTTCTCACTCTAATATTAACGCACACTTCTGTCTCTTTTGCTGGTGCCCTTGCTGAGTTCCCCAATCTGGCTGGAGTCCAAGTTGAACCCTAGGGCCTGCATACTTCACAGACTGTATACATTTAGATCTCTCTATACCCTACCACCTTCACTTTCAGACTTGGATGGATTGTTACTCTGTTTGATAACACAGCTTGGAACTGTGGGGGTCAGCATCTCCTGATATGACCCCTGAGAAATCGGAAAGGGAGATGAAAGAGAGCAGGGCACATAAGTATCTATCTCTCCCTTTCAGACTGCTGCAGTGTATGTTTTACCCTTGCCAACTTTCCAGAGAAGCCTCACACACTGAGTAAAACACCTGCTTGATGACCTACCTCATCTCTTTATAAAGTGTACTTCTTAGCACTACTTCTCATTACATCAGGTCCACCTTTCCTTGCCTCATCTCTCTCAATTTCTTCATCTTCAATGCCCTGGACTTTCACCTACTGATAAAGTATAAGCATTTTAATCCCTTTCCCAGACTTTATTTTCTGGAAACCTGGGGCAAAGACAAATAGTTAATATCCATGACTATATATTTTGTGGAGGCCAGAGGGAAATCGATGAGAAACTTTCAAGGTGAAATTAAGAATGTATCATATTCTACTTCAGTGGACCCTTCATTTTTGACCATGTGCTTAAGAAAAATGATGCTCAGAGTTTACTGAGCCACAGATAACATCTTTTTTCTGTTTCCTTTACTAGTGGGTGTTTCTGATTTTTCACCTGAGATTACATTTTATTATTTGTTGTTTTCTTAATAAAAATGAAGTAACAGTCTCTGGCTATTATAACTATGATCAATAAAGTAAAAGCTAAATATGTTAACAATGAATGAAAATACCTAAAATGGAAATTTTAGAAATAAAAATATGTTTTCTTAAATTAAAAAAAAATCTCTGGATGGACATAATAGCCAAATGAACATGCTGGATGAAAAAGTAAATGAACTTGAAAAAAAATAGAAACAGAAATCATCCAAGGTAAAAAATAGAACTAAGATTGGAAAAAAGTGAATAGAATCTCAAAAATCTGTTTCAGAAGTCAGCAAACTATGGCCCATGGGCCAAATCAACCTGCAAGCTAAGAATGTTTTTTACATTTTTAAAGTATTGTTTTAAAAAAAAGAAAAAACACTCATGAACATTCATGTTCATAGCAGCATTATTCACAATAGCCAAAAGGTGGAAGCAACCCAAGAATTCATCAAGGAATGAATGGATAAACAAAATTCAATACATGAATACAATGAAATATTATTCAGTCTTAAAAAGGAAGGAAATTCTGACACATACTACAACATGGATGAAGCCTGAGGACATCATACTAAAAGAAAAGACAAACACTATATTATTTCATTTATATGATGTGCCTAGAATAGTGAAATTTATAGAGACAAAGAGTAGAATGGTGGTTGCTAGGGAGAGGGGGGTGGATGGCTATTGTTTAATGGGTACAGAGTTCCAGTTTTTCAAGATAAAGAGATTTCTGGAGTTAAATGGTGGTGATGGTTGCACAGCAATGTAATGTACTTAATACCACTGAAGTGTACATATTAAAATGGTTAAGATGGCCAATTTTATGTGTATTTTACCACAATTAAACATTTTTAAAAAGAAATAGAAAAATATGTAACAGAGATCATATATGGCCTGCAAAGTCTACATTATGTATTGTCTGGCTCTTTACAGAAAAAGTTTGCTGACCTTTGATGATCAAATACATTAATTTGGTTTCAGAAGGAGAGAAAAAAGAATGAGGGAGAAGAATATTTGAGGAAATAATGATTAAAAATTTCCAAATTTGATAAACAAAAACAAAATTTGAAGCTACAAGATGCTAGAGGAAAACCAAACAGGATAAACACAAAGAAGCTCAGCTAAGACACATATTACTTACACATCAAACTGCTGAGAGCCAAAGATAAAGAGAAAATCCAACAAATAGCAAGACAAAAATTGCATAAGGGCAAGAAATAAATGTTCTGAATCAGAAACCATGGAGACCAGAACAAAAGATCAGATCAACAACTTTAAAATGCTGAAAGAAACAAAACAGTCAATGAAGAATTCTACATCCAAATTATCATTAAAAAATGAAGATGAAATAAAAGCATTTTCAGATAAAAAAAAAAACTAGAAGCAGTAGATCTGTACTAGAAGGACTAGTAAAGAAAGAGGAAGCTATTCAAGAAAAGCAAAAAGACTTTGGATGGAAAACTTGAAATTCAGAAAAGAATGATGAACATTGGAAATGGTACATATCTGGGTAAATGCAAAAGTCTATTCTTATGTTTCTTTTTGTCATGTTCTTCTATTTCTTTATAAAGTATATACCTGTTTGAAAACATAACATTATGGAGTTTATAATGTGTGTAGATGTACTGCATATAACAATTATAACATAAGGGACAGGGAGGACATGGCCCTACACGGTTGTTAGATTTTCATATTTTACATAAAATAGTACATTGTAGTACTAAACATGGACTCAGAAAAGTTAAGGATGTATATTTTAAGACCTGGAGCAACCGAAAAAGAAAAAAGGAAAGAAGTATAACTAAAAAACAAACAAGAAAATTAACATGGAATTTTAAAAAATTATTCAAATATTTTTAGGAGTAAAAAATATAAAGTGAAAAAAACAAAAGAGACAATTATTCTCTTCCTTCTTTTACAATCACCTTTCTCACTCTAGCTGGGAAAGTTTCTCACTTTTTAGGACAAATGTGATTAGATTAAGCCAGCCAGATAATCCAGGATAATTTTCTGATTTCAAGGTCCTTAACCTTAATGACATCTACAAAGTTCCCTTTACCTGCAAAATGCCACATTCACAGGTTCTGGGGATTAGAACATAGACATCTTTCGTGGTCATTATTCTGCCTATCATAGTGCCCTCTAGCCTCCAAATATTCATGTTCCCTTGGTAGGCAAAATACACTCACCTCATCCCACGATCCCCCAAACTCTGAGCCCATTACAGCATCAACTAATTCTAAATTCTCATTTAAATCTCATCATCTCAAAACCACCTAATCCTATCACCTAAATCATCTAAATTACATATCAGTGAGGCTCTGTGTATAATTCACCCTAGTATACAATTCCTCTTTTTCTTTGGACCTTTGAAGTTAAAGAAGAATTATCTGCTCCCAAAATATGATGATAGTACAAGCATAGGATAATAGCTCTAGAATTTCAGTCCAAAAGCATATTGGAAGTGGGGAAGAAAAAAAAGTCACTTGTCCCCAAATATACAGAAATTCAACCAGGCAAACTCCATTTGGTCTTGGTCTATACCTGGGAATAATCCTCTTTGTCACTAGACTTCCACCCTCTGGATTTGAGGCTCTAATCCTCAGAGCCATCCTTCCCTTTCAAGGCAAAGTAGCACATGTTTATAACTGAGTAGTTTTATCAGTCTGTTTCCTGACTATGGAATTTCAGGATCAGACAGACTTCTTTCATTTTGCACTTTCCCTTTCAGTTCAACCTGGCAGTGTTTCTGCTGGTATACAATTCTCAGGAACCTTATGGGTCTCCTGTGTATGTCACAGGGATTCAATCCACTAGAAAAGAGGCTTGTGCACAGATTTCCCTACACAATCTCTTCTTTGTTGTTGGCTTTTGCTGAGATGGTGGGGGGCAAGACCCTTAAGCTTCTAAGTTGCTCTCTTTTTTGATGAAATTTATGAGTTACATCCTTAATGTCTTCACAGAACCTTTGATATAATTAAATATTTGAACTTTTGATCTTTCTGAGTTATTAGCACATGGTTGTAGGTTACAACCTTGGCTTTTTCTGACAATGAATCTCTTAATTTTGGCATTTTCTAAAATCTAGATAGGCTGAGAACTTCCAATATCATCAAGTTATAGTTCCATCTTGTTTAACGTTCTTCTCTCAGTTTCTTTTTACATTTTACTCTAGGCAGAAAGAAAAGACAAAACAATACATTCAACATTTAGCTTGGAAATCACAGCTAAATTCCAATTTCATTTTTTACAACTTCTGCTTTCCACATAACTCTAGGACACAGTTATACTAAGTTTTCTGTCACAATATAATAAAGATTTTTTCTTCAGTTTCAAATGATATGTTCCTTATTTCCTTCTGAGCCTTCACTGACAGCACCTCTAAAATCCATATTTCTCCTTACAGTATTTTCAAGATAGTCTAGGCTTTCTCTCTTTTTTTTCATAGCATAGTTTTTAATGTATTTTATCTACCAAACATGAATCTCAGCTAAATACAAACAAAAATCGTTTTTATTCTCAAAGCTATGTTAGTTTACAAATCCCAATTTATCAGAATTTTAAAACAAAAAGAGATGGTTCCCTTTTTCTTCATACATTTTCAGTATGATACATACATTTTCAAAATGATACATACTGAAAACATCTGTGCTGAGTTTTTTGAAGCAAATTCTATGAGACTAATAAGCACTGACAAAGAACACAAGATTGTGAAATGCTATCTTCTGTTGCTTTCACTTAAGCAAACACACTGAATTTCAGCCTTTTCTATCATGCTCCTCAAACTTCTCCAGCCTCTGCTCAATGCTCAGTTCCAAAGCCAATCTATTTTCACATTTTAGTATTTATTACAAAAGCATCCTGCTTTCAGCTAGGAAAATCTGCATTAATTTTCTATTGCAGTAATAACAAATTACTGCAATCTTTGTGGCTTAAAACAACACAAATATGGCATGGGGGACTGGTCCAAGATGACAGAGGAGAAGGACTTGGCAGGTGAGAAGCTCACCTCCTCCCAGGAATACATAAAAAATACATCTACATGTGGAACAATTCCCAGAGAATACCTACTGAAAGCTTGCAGAAAATCTCATACAACCAAAGCTACAAGAAAGATCCCCCTGTAACCAGACAGGACAAAGGGAAAAAGGAGAAGAAGAGGAATAGGAACAGGACCTGCACCACTGGGAGGCAGCTGTGAAAGAGGAAAGCTTTCCTCACCCTGGGAACATTTTTCACTGAGTGGTAGGTCTTCTGGGACAGGTAGGGAGTTTTAGAGGCTGGAGAGGAGAGTGCGGGAGCTGGCCTGCGGTACCGCAGGGTAGAAAGAGACCTACACAGACAATCTTGGACATGTTGTCACAATTTCCACCCCAAGAAGCATGGCTGCTGGTGTGTGCAGTGACTGGGTGGTGAAACTCGGGCTTCAGTGGAGAGACTTGGTTTGGCTGCATGCAGACAGCCCAAAGGGCCTGGAGTGTGGCCAGGCTGCAGCTGAGGGCACATGTAAGACAGAGCATCAGTCTGCCGTAGGAGCCCCATTGTCAACACAAGGGGAAGGGAGGGATGTGGGTCCACCAAGCCACCTCATTGTCAATGTGTTCACAATGGGGCATGGCTCTGGGCCACCATGGGTTCTTCAAACTTGGTGGGCATTCACATGTGGAGGCAGGGCTGAAATCTGAGCTGATTACCAACAATCCCACTGCAGGCATGGAGAAGCAGCTCCAATGTATTCTTGCTCCAGTGGAATTTGGGACCAGTACTGCACCTGCCTCTGAGCACCATCTGGGCTGATGGTCTGTGGGCTCAGGGGACTCAGATCCAGTGGATTTGCATGCTGGCAGCTTTGTGAGCATTCATGCATGCTTAAGGGACTTCCAAGCTGATTACTGGAGCCCCCAAGAGGAGGCAGCTGCCAAAGGCAGTGTCATCAGCAGTGATCTTTGTGGGCACATACACTGGGTGGCAGGCGGCGTCACAGTATCATATGGATGGGTGGGCATCTATTAGGGAGGAACACACTGTGGCTCCTTTCTCAGGGGGAGTGCTCCAGTCCTGCCTACTTCACAGCACAACTTAGAATCATATCTGAGGACTTCTATTACAACAACTGGGAGCAGACCCTACCCCACAGGGCTGTGAAACCCACAGAGCAAAGAGGAGGCCCTACCCAACAGCCAGCATGGGCTCCCTTCACCACAACAATAAACACACCCCCTATTAAAAGGACAGGGGCCAGCACACCCTGAGGAAAGGCATGGCAAGCATCCATACCAAAAACAGCCCTCTCACCAAAAATATTGGACTCAAGCAGGCTACACAGAGGCACTCCCACATAAAAACCACCCTTCAAGACCATAGTAGATAACTGTTTCTCCTAAATTCATAGAGTCAGAGAAATATAACAAAAATGAAAAAGCAAAGGAATTATTCCCAATTAAAAGAACAAGAGAAGTCCTCTGAAAGAAGAATGAAACAGACTGCTCCAGTCTACAAGACTCTGATTCAAATAGGAAGAAATAAAAATGCTGAAGGAATTAAGAAAAGCTATCAATAGAAACGTGGATCATTGTAACTAGAAACTATAAAGAGGAGTGGGCACAAACTATAATTTGCCCACAATCAAAATTAGACAACTCAACTGCCAAGATGAAAACTGAGCTAAAGGCAATGAACAGCAAGATAAATAATGCAAAAAAACAAATAAGTGATCAGGAAAATAAAATAACAAAAATCACCCAATCAGAACAGCTAACAGGAAGACAAACGAAAAAACAAAAAAGAAAGCAATATATGAGATCTATTGGATCTATGCATAATAGGAATCCCAGAAGGAGAAGAAAAAGAAAAGGGGATCGAAAATGTATTTGAAGAAATTATGGCTGAAAATTTCCCAAACCTAAAGAAGGAAATAGCCAGATACAGGAAGCACAGAGTGTCCCAAACAAGATTAACTCAAACAGATCTACACCAAGACATATCATAATTAAAATGGTAAAACGTAAAGACAAAGAGAAGACTCTAAAGGCAGCAAGAGAAAATCAAAGAGTTAGTTACAAGGGAACCCCCAATAAGGCTATCACCTGATTTCTCTACAGAAAGTTTACAGGCCAGACAGGAGTGGCAAGATATATTCAAAGTCCTTAAAGGGATCTACAATCTTGGATACTATATACAGCAAGATTATCATTTAGAATAGAAGGAGAGAGAAAGAATTTCTCAGACAAGCAAAAACTTACAGCAATACCAAACCTATCTTAAAGGAAATATTGAAAAGTCTTCTTTAAATACAGAAGCAGCAAGAATCTATAGGAAAGGGAAAATCACAATAGGAAAGGTAAATATATAAAAAGATTGAAGCTCACTTAAACAGACCAGTATATAGGTTAAAAAACAATTTAAAAATTCTGTGAAAGTGATTATAACTACAATGAATAGTAAAAGGATAAACATGAAGATGTAAAATAGGATATAAAAATCACAAGATGTGGGGGAGGGGAGTAAGAAAATGTAGATCTTTTAGAATGTATTTGAGCTCATATGCCTACCAGTCTAAAGCAAGTTGATACAGTGGTGGGTTAACATACTTGAAAAACAGGGTAACCACAAATCAAAAACATACAATGGAGTCATAAAAACCCAAAAGAAAGGTAGTTAAGCATACTACAAAAGAAAACCATCAAACCACAAGAGAAAAAACAAAAAGAAGAAAGGAATAAAGAAGAAATACAAAATCAACTGGAAAACAAGGTTTAAAATGGCAATAAATACATATTTATCAGTAATTACTTTAAATGTCAATGGATTAAATGCTCTGATCAAAAGATACAGAGTGGAAGATTGCATAATAAAACAAGAATCTACAATAAGCTGTCTACAAGAAACCCACTTTAGGGTGAAGGACACATATAGATTGAAAGTGAGGGGATGGAAAAAGATATTTCATGCAAATGGAAATAATAAGAAAGCAGGAATAGCAATACTCATATCAGACAAAATAGACTTCAAAACAAAGGCCATAAAGAAAGTTAAAGGACACTATATAATGATGAAAGGATCAATAAAAGGAGTGGATATCACACTTGTTAATATATATGCACCCAATAGAGGAGGACCTAAATAAATAAAACGAATACTAGCAGACATAAAGAGAGAAAGTAATAGGAATACAATAATAGTAGGAGACCTTAACACCCCAATGACATCAATGGGCAGATCTTCTAGAAAGAAAATCAATAAGGCAACAGAGACCCTAAATGACACAATAAAACAGTTAGACTTAATTGATATCTATAGAACACTACATCCAAAAAACCAGAATACACATGCTTTTCAACCACACATGGAATGTTCTCTAGGATAGACACCATACAAGAACACAAAACAATCCTCAACAAATTTAAGAGGATAGAAATTATTTCAAGCATCTTTTCTGACCACAACAGCATGAAACTAGAAATTAATCACAGGGTGGGGGGAAAAGAGAAAAAAACAATTACATGGAGACTAAATGATATGCTACTAAAAAACCAATGGATCAACAGTGAAATCAAACAGGAAACTTAAAAATACCTCAAGACAAATGACAATGAAAACACAACCATACATATCTATGGGATGCAGCAAAAGCAGTCCTAAGAGGGAAGTTCACAGTGATATGGGCCTTCCTCAGAAAGCAAGAAAAACCTCAAATAAACAACCTAACCAACCACTTAAAACAATTAGGAAAAGAAAAAGAAACAAAACCTAAAGTCAGCAGAAGGAAGGAAATAATAAAGATCAGAGAGGAAATAAATAAAATAGAGATTTAAAAAATTGAAAAGAAATCAATAAAACCAAGAGCTGGTTCTTTGAAAGGGTAAACAAAATTGACAAACCTCTGGCCAGGTTAACCAAAAAGAAAAGAGAGGACCCAAATAAACAAAATAAGAAATGAAAGAGGAGAAATAACAACCGATACCACAGACGTACAAAAAATAATAAGGGAATACTATAAAACTATATGCCAACAAATTGGACAACCTGGAAGAAATGGACAAGTTTCTACAAACACACAGCCCACCAAAACTGAACCAAGAAGAAACAGATAACTTGAATAGACTAATCACTAGAAGTGAAACAGAATCTGTAATAAAAAAATTCCCTGCAAACAAAAGTCCAGGGCCAGAAGGCTTCACTGGGGAATTCTACCAAAATACATGGGAGAACTTATATCAAACCTTCTCAAACTCTTCCAAAAGACTGAAGAGTAGGGAACACACCCAAAGTCATTCTATGAAGCCACCATCACCCTGTTACCAGAACAAAACACACTACCAAAAAAGAAAATTATAGGCCAATATCTTTGATGAATATAGATGCAAAAGTCCTTAATAAAATATTAGCAAACTGAGCCCAATAACACATAAAAAAGATCATACATCATGATCAAGTTGGATTCATCCCAGGATCACAAGGATGGTTCAACATATGGAAATCAATCAATGTGATACACCACATCAACAAAAGAAAAGACAAAAACCACATGATCATCTCAACAGATGCAGAAAAAGCACTTGATAAAATTCAACATCCATTCATGATAAAAACTCCTAACAAAGTGGGTATAGAGGGAACATACCTCAACATAATAAAAGCTGTTTATGACAAACACAAGACCAACATTATACTCAGTAATGAAAAGCTGAAAGCCTTCCTGCTAAAATCTGGAATGAGACGAAGATGCCAACTTTCACCACTTCTCTTCAATATAGTATTGGAAGTCCGAGCCACAGCAATCAGACAATAAAAAGAAATTAAAGGTATCCAAATTGGAAGGGAAGAGGTAAAACTATCATTATATGCAGATAACATGGGACTCTATATAGAAAACCCCAAAGACTCCACACAATAACTATTAGAACTGATATACAAATTCAGCAAGGTAGCAGGATACAAGATTAACATACAGAAATCTGTTGCATTTCTTTACACTAGCAATGAAATGTCAGAAAGAGAAAGTAAAAAAAAATCCCTTTTAAATTGCATCAAAATAAATTAAAATAACTAGGAATAAACCTGATCAAGGAGCTGAAAGACTTACATGTTGAGAACTGTAAGACACTAATAAAGGACACTGTAGATGATTCAAAGAAATGGAAAGATACCCCATGCTCTTGGATTGGAATAATTAATATAGTTAAAATGCTCATACTACCCAAAGCAGTCTATGAATTTAACATGATCCCTACCAACATAACATTTTTCACAGAACTAGAACAAATAATCCTAAAATTTATATGGAACCATAAAAGACCCAGAATTACCAAAGCAATCCTGAGGAAAAAAAACAAAGCTGGAGGCATAACCCTCCCAGACTTGAGACAATACTATAAAGCTACAGTAATCAAAACAGTGTGGTACTGGCACAAAAACAGATATATGGATCAATGGAATAAAGAACCCGGAAATAAACCCACACACCCATGGTCAATTAATCTTCAACAAAGGAGGCAAGAATATACAATGGAGAAAATACAGTCTCTTCAATAAGTGGTGCTGGGAAAACTGGACAGCTACATGTGAAAGAATGAAATTAGAACATTCTCTAACACCATATACAAAAATAAACCCCAAATGGCTTAAAGAACTAAATGTATGACCAGATACTATAAAACTCCTAGAGGCAGAACATTCTTTGACATAAATCACAGCAGTATTTTTTTGGACCTGTCTCCTAGAGTAATGGAAATAAAAGCAAAAATAAACAAATGGGACCTAATTAAACTTAAAAGGTTTTGCAGAGCAAAGGAAACCATCACAAAATGAAAAGACAACCTACAGAATGGGAGGAAATATTTGCAAAAGATATGACCAACAAGGTTTCCAATATATGCAAACAGCTCATACAGCTCAATATCAAAAAAGCAAACAACCCAATCAAAAAATGGGCAGAAGACCTAAATAGACATTTCTCCAAAGAAACATACACGTAGCCAATAGGTACATGAAAAGATGATCCACGTTGATAATTATTAGAGAAATGCAAACCTCTCTACAGTGAGGTATCACCTCACACCAGTCAGCATGGCCATCATCAAAAAGTCTACAAATAATAAATGCTGGAGAGGGTGTGGAGTAAAGGGAACCCTCCTACACTGTTGGTGAAAATGTAAACTGGTACACAGAAACCAGTATGGAGGTTCCTTAAAAAAATAAAAATAGAGTTACCATATGATCCAGCCACCCCACTCCTGGGCATTATGTCTGGAAAAAACAAAAACTCTAATTCAAAAGGATACATGCACCCTTATGTTCATAGCAGCATTACTTACAACAGCCAAGACATGGAAGCAATCTAATTGCCCACTGACAGCTGAACAGATAGAGAAGATGTGGTATATAGATATAGATATAGATATACATGTGTACATACAATGCAATATTACTCGGCCATAAAAAAGAATGAAATAATGGCTGCATTATTGCAGCAACATGGATGGACCTAGATATTATCATACTACATAAAGTTAGAGAAAGACAAATATTATATATGATATCACTTATATGTGGAATCTTAAAAAAGTGATACAAATGAACTTATTTACAAAATAGAAACAGACTCATAGACATAGAAAACAAACTTACTGTTACCAAAGAAGAAAAGGAGGGGGGCGGGATAAATTAGGAGTTTGGGATCAACATGTACACACTACTATATATAAAGTAGATAAACATGACCTATTGTATAGCACAGGGAACTATATTCAATATCTTGTTATAACCTATAATGGAAAAGAATCTGAAAAATAATATATATATATATACATATATGTATAAATGAATCACTTTGCTGTACACCTGAAACTAAAACAACATTGTTAATCAAATATACTTCAATTAAAAACAAAGAAATAGGGCATGGAGTTCAGTGAACTAAAATCAAATCATCAACAGGCTGCATTCCTTTCTGAAGTCTCTAGAAAGGAATCTGTTTTCTGATCGTTTGGGTTTGTGGTAGAAATCAGTTCCTTCAGGTTGTAAGATTCAGGTCCTTGTTTTCCTCCTAGCTGTAAACAGAGGGCTGTTCCCAGAGCTAGAAGCTACCAGCTCTTGGTTCCTTTCCTTCATCTTCAAACCCAACAACAGCAGGTTAAGTCCTTCTCATGTCACATCTCTCTGAACCTTCTTCCACCATGGTTACATCTTTCCCTGACCACATTTGAGAAAGATTCTTTGCTTTAAAGGATTTATGAGGTTAGAATGGGCCCACCCAAATAATCAAGGATAATCTCTTGATTTCCATGTCCTTAATCATAATCACATCTTCTAAGTCTTTTGCTATGAAAGGTATCATATTCACAGGTTCTAAGGGGTTGGGGAGTGAATATCCTTGAGGACTATCTTTCTGCCTACTACATTAAACATTTCAATAATTACATTAATCATGAAAGACCAAAACACTCCAATTAAAAGACAAAGACTTTTGAATGAATATAAAACAAAACCCAAATATATACTGACTCCATGAGACACATGTTAAATATGAAACCACAGACATTTTGAAAGTAAAGGGATGAGAAAGATACACCACGTAAACATTAAGAATAAGATGGCTAGAGTGGCTATATTAATGTCAGACAAAATAGATTCCAAAACAAAAATATTACCAGAGATAAAGAGAAATCCTTCATGAAGATGAAATGGTCAATTCATCAGGAAGATATAGTAATCGTAAACAGAGCTTCAAATTACATGAAGCAAAATTTACATAATTAATAGATAAACAATTACACAATCACCATTGGGGATTTTAATATCTCTCAGCATTTGCCAGAACTAGTCAAAAAAAAATCAATAGAGATAAAGAAGAACTGAACAGTGCTATCAACTACCTTGATTTAACTGATATTTAATAGATCACTACGTCAAACAACTGCAAAATACACATTCTTTTCAAGTGCAATGATACTTTAGTAGGATAGACCATATTCTGGTCTCATAAAACAGACTCAATACATTTTAAAAACATCTGTACAGATTATTCCTAACACAAATGAATAAAGGGGAAAATGAGGAAAGCAATAACTCATGGGTCAGTATGGATAATAGCTATTACTGTCTTCTGTTCAATTACAGTAGGGTTTATGGTGGTTCCTGAAGAACAATGCACTTTTTAGCACCAAAACTCTGTAGTGAAGAAAGCTAAAGGCGTAAGACATGAGGGGATGGGGTAGCAATGTACTGTACAAGAAACTGGGTAATTTTTTTTTTTTTCTGGCTGTGCCATGCGGCTTGTGAAATCTTAGTTCCCTGGCCAGGGATTGAACCCAGGCCCTCGGCAGTGAAAGCCCAGAGTTCTAACCATTGGACTGCCAGGGAACTCCCCAAACTGGGTAATTTTGTGTACATAGATTTATTCCTCTATATCAAATATTGAAACCAATAAACACTTTAATGTTTTCTAAATGCTTTTTTTAAAAATTTGCCTGAGAATTTTTATCTTTTTAGCTATAATCTCTCAAATAAAACTTTGACTTTCTAAAGGCTATGCCAATTAGGATCTCTCTATATACATAAATTAGAAAGAGCACCCAAGCACCACCCACACATACCAAATCAAGAGCTCTGTATTCTCATTATTTTTGTGTCCAGCTGAAAAATTTATCTCTAATAAAAGATTTTTAAAATGTAAATGTCTTTCAGTAATTAAACATCTCATCATAAATGAGTAGCCTAAAATAAGATAATGTAGGTGAGAACATTTTGTAAACTGTATAGTCCTGAAAATATAATCAGTATATATTCTATTGATATAATAGAAATATTCCATGTGATACTTTCATTTTATAAATTCAATTCTAATATTGGCTTCTCTAGGAGTTTAACCTAACTTAATGAAGAACCAATTATTTCCCCTAAAAATGGGAGAAAACATTGCATTTCTGAAGACACACGTATATTACATATTTAGTGGTATTATTTACTTACGAGAAAGTAGTAATTTAATATTCTATTTATGACATACTGTCCTTCAGTGTTCAGGTTTCTCTTCCTCAAGACAACCTTCTTGACCTAACCCACTGTGATGGTTAATTTTCTGTGTCAATTTGGCTGGGCCACGGGGTGCCTAGGCATTTGGTCAAACATTTTGAGTTTATAAATTTCTATTCAACTTATACATTTCTAAAAGAAAATGGCCTTTTGATACATGTAATTCCTGAAAAAACTGGACATCCCAATGGATTTGGGCATCTCCATTCCTGGTTTGGTATAAAGGCAATCAGGGCCCTAGAATGGGAAAGGACCATCACATGGAAGGGAAATGCTCCTCCTTGCATTCTACTCAGCCACTTGTTCAAAGTGAGACAATCATCTCCCCATAATAATTAAAGGCAGAGATGGCTAGAGGCAAATAATTATCATGATTGAAAATTTGTGATTTTAAAATAATTCCAGTTGGACCTCTTTCATAATTGCTTTCATTACCTTAGAAAAAATAATGAAACTTAAGTTAGGAAGTGTTTTGGCATGTAGACATACTTCAAGATTTTTTCTTTTGTCAGGGTATGTGAATTAAGAACAGAATGGAATTTTTAAAAGTAGTGCAATGGTGGTTAAAATTACTCTTTCTTTTCTATTCTTTCTGTAAAAATTTTTTTAAATCAACACTCAAAGCCAAATGTCTAGGTTTTGTACACATCAACAGAAAATACAAACAAGAAATAGAAAGAACACAGAGACTACTATTGATCCCTCTTTACACAAAAGGAGTTATTTTCTTTGGTATTGGCTTTAAAAAGTGGTGTTCCTCCCCTCTCCCTCCCCTTCAATAAAGGAACCAACAATTCATTGTGTGTAAGCTGGAGCTGCAAGGAATTACTGAAAAAGAACTAAGAAAAGAAAAAAAAAACATTATACCAAAGAGAGAAACATTTCAAGTCAGACTTATCTACTCTCTTGGATTTAGGCACATACATTTTTTACTGTGAGCTGAATGAGTGAGCGTGAATACAAGCCTGTGTTGATGGTGCCTTGCACCCAACCACATTACTAAAAAAAAAGCACTTTTTTCTATTTTCCTTCACCGTCTATTTTACATGGGCAGTTTTATAGTCAGCTTTCTTCACTTAATACAGTATAATAAACATTTTACTCTGCTGTTACCTGCTTTTCTTAATATCCTATTGCAAGTATGTACATACATACCATAATCATTCCAGCTATTTACATTTTTCCTGTTATAAATCACACTGTAATAAACCTATTTGTGTATATAAGTTTTTATAATTTAAATAAGATGAATTCTGAGATATAGAATGGTCTTTTAATGACATTCTTTCCTGAATATAAGAAATTGAATCAGTAATCCAATTTAGTCACTTGCTTTCAGAATAGATAAGTAAGAATCCAAGCCTCCTTTTACACAATTGTAAAACAGGTTGATAACTCAGACTTGGGGTTAGTAGGTCTAGGTCTCAATTCTATCTCTAATACCTGTACAATCTTTGGGAAGTGACTTACCTCTTACAGTTCTTATTTTTCTCATCTTAAAATGGGAATAGTGACCTCTGGTTTCCAGTTCAGCATGTAAGGAGCTTAGAAGTCACTACCCCATCCTAATAACAAGTAAAAAGCTGAAGAAATGGAAAAATCAACAACTCCTCGAATCATCAGAAATGTGATGTCACACAGGATAACTGCAGCCCCCAAAACTGGAGCATCAGACAAAAGGACACAGAGAATCCCAACTTACCAAAGCAGAAACCCACAAGCACTGTGGGAATCAGTGCCAGGGTAAGGAAACCTGAACTATAATCGACAAATTACTGGAAGCTCAGCATGGACAGCTCTGAGTGTTAAACTCAAGGGAGACTCCCATCGTTGTTGGAGAAGAGCACAGGAGCTCAACGAGGTCCATGAGGTGAATATCAGAGAAAAATCCCCTCAAGCTTCCGGCAAGAAGAAAGGGGAAAAAAGCCAATTTGAAAGGTATAAGAACATTCTGTTCTTTTTTTTTTAAAAAAACATGTTTATTGGAGTATAATTGCTTTACAATGGTGTGTTAGTTTCTACTTTATAACAAAGTGAATCAGTTATACATATACATATGTCCCCATATCTCTTCCCTCTTGCATCTCTCTCTCACCCTCCCTATCCCACCCTTCTAGGTGGTCACAAAGCACCGAGCTGATCTCCCTGTGCTATGTGGCTGCTTCCCACTAGCTATCTATTTTATGTTTGGTAGTGTATATATGTCCATGCCACTCTCTCACTTTGTCCCAACTTACCCTTCCCCCTTCCCGTATCCTCAAGTCCATTCTCTAGTAGGTCTGTGTCCTTATTCCCGTCTTGCTCCTAGGCTCTTCATGACGTTTTTTTTTTTTTTAGATTCCATATATATGCTAGCATACGGTATTTGTTTTTCGCTTTCTGACTTACTTCACTTTGTATGACAGACTCTAGGTCCATCCACCTCACTACCCTGAGGAAACCGTAATTCAAAAAGAGTCATGTACCAAAATGTTCATTGCAACTCTATTTACAATAGCCAGGGCATGGAAGCAACCTAAGTGTCCATCAACAGATGAATGGATAAAGAAGATGTGGCACATATATACAATGGAATATTACTCAGCCATAAAAAGAAACATTCTGTTCTTAACAAGGCCTGCCTTCAGGAAAATTTGTTCTACCAGAGCCTAAGTTGCTGGGGCTTTATAATAGCCTAACTTACCTGGGAGGGAAATACTCAACTCTATTTCCTGCTAGCTTTCCACGTAGGGGAAGGGAAACACACAACTCCAGCCTCCTCTAGCCATTCTGTGCTGACTAATGGGGAGAAAACCTGAGAATCACTGGTGAAGTTTAAAGTCCAGGAGCATAGGCTCACCAGAAGACTGAGACTTAATCAGAGGACTACAGAATGCTTCCCCTCTCCCACACCTTACCACTACATTACTGAAGGCCTATTTACTATCGTTCTTTTTACCCAGTACATCATGTCTCCCTTTCAACACAAAATTATAAGGCATACTAGAAGGCAAAAAACAGTTTTGGGAGAATTAACAAGCATTAGAACCAGAGTCAGCAGGAATGCTGGAGTTATCAGACCAGGAGCTTTTAACAAGTATGATTAGTATGCTAAGAACTCTAATGTACAAGAACAGATGAATAATGTAAGCAGAGAGATGGAAATTCTAATAAAGAATCAAACAGAAATCCTAGAGATCAAAAACACTGTAGTAGAAATGAAGAATGCCTTTAATAAGCTCATCCGTAAACAGGAAACAGCCTAGGAAAGAATCTCTGCACTCAAGAATATTACAATAGAAAATTCCAAAAGTGAAAAGCAAGGAGAAAAAAAGACATACTCACAAAACCCCCAATAGAACAGCATGCCCAAGAACTGTGGTATAACCACAAAATTTGTAACATATGTGTAATGGGAATACCAGAAGGAGAAGCTAAAGAGAGAAAGCAACGGAAGTAGTCTTTGAAGCTATAATAACTGAGAATTTCCCCCAAATTAATGCCAGGCACCAAAATGTACATCCAGGAATCTCAGAGAACACTAAGCAGATAACACCAAGAAAAAACCCTACACATACGCATATCACCACGACTACTGAAGCCCATGCACCTGGAGCCCATGCTCCGCAACAGGAGAAGCCACCACAATGAGAAGCCTGTGCACCACAATGAAGAGTGGCCCCTGCTCGCGGCAACTAGAGAAAGCCCATGCACAGCAATGAAGACCCAACGCAGCCAAAAATAAATAAATAAACTTAAAAAAAATTAAAGATAAAGAAAAAATCATGAAAGAAGCCAGAGGAAAAACCCACCTTACCTATAGAAGAGCATGGATAATAATTACATCTTACTTCTCCTAAAAAAAAAAAAAAAAAAAAAATACAAGCAAGAGGAGAATGAAGTGAAATATTTCAAGTATTGAGAGAAAAGAACCCTACCAACCTAGGATTTGGTACCCTGCAAAACTGTCCATTAAAAGTGAAGGAGAAAAAAAGACTTTCTCAGACAAATAAAAATTAAGGGAATTTGTTTCCAGTAGACCTGCCTTGCAAGAAACATTAAAAAAAATTTCTTCAGAGAGAAGGAAATGATATAGGTCAGAAACTTGGATTTACATAAAAAAGGAACAACATTAGAGAATTAATAAGTGAAGATGAAATATTTCTTATTCTTACTTGATTTAACATATTCCTTATTCTTAATTGATTTAACAGATTTCAGTTTGTTCAAAATAATAATAGCAACAAATCTTAGATTATGTCCTTTTATGTATAAGTGAAATAAATGACAGCAATCATACAAGGGATGGGAGGGAAGAATTACAAATATTTTGTTATTATAAGGTACTTGCAATACCTGTGAATTGATAGAATGTTATTTGAAAGCAGACTTGGATTGACTGTAGGTATATATTGCAAATCTATGGCAATCACTAACAAAAGTAATTAAGAAATACAACTGAGATGCTAAGAAAGGAGAAAATATGGAATCATATAAAATGCTCAATTAAAACCACAAAAGACAGAAAAAAAGTAAGAAGGAACAAAGAACAAAGGCAGCAAATAGAAAACAGACACAAATATGTTAGATATTAATCCACTATGTCAATACACTTTGAACATCAATGGGCTAAATTTACCAGTTAAAAGATAGAAACCGACAGAGTGCATCAAAAAACAAGACCCAACCATATGCTGTCTACAAGAAACCCTCTTTAAATATAAAGATAGGCACTCTCATTCATTGATGGTGGGAATGCATAATGGTACAGCCACTTTGGAAGACAATTTGGCTGTTTCCTATAAAACTAAACATACTCTTACCCTATGATCTAGCAATCAAACAACCTAAAGGAGTTGAAAAATTATGACCACACAAAAACCTGCACATGGGTGCCAAAACTTGGAAGCAAACACAATGTTTTTTAGTAGGTGAATGGAAAAACTGTGGTATATCCAGACAATGGAATATGAAGCAATGAAAAGACACAGAGGAAACATAAATGCATATTACTAAGTGAAAGAAGTCAATCTGAAAAAGCTATATACCGTATGTTTCCAAATATATAATATTCTAGAAAAAGGCAAAGCTATGGAGACAGTAGAAATTTCAGTATTTGCCAAGGGTTGTGTGTGGGGGGGTGAATAGGTAAAGCATAGAGGATTTCTTTAAAAACTATTTTTCAAAGTCATTTTAGGGTCACAGAAAAATTAACAGGAAGGTACAGAGATTTCCCATATACTCCTTGCCCCCACACATGCACAGCCTCCTGCATTATCAACATCCCCAGCAGAGTGGTACATTTGTTACCACTGATGAACCTACAATGACACATCATAATCACCCAGAGACTACAGTAGACTAGGGTTCACTCTTGGTGTTGTACATTCTATGAGTTTGGACAAAGGGATAATGATATGTATCCTCCACTGTATGTAGTATTGTACAGAAGTTTCACTGTCCTAAAAATCCTCTGTGCATGGAGGATTTTTAGAGCAGTGAGAATACTGTTTGATACTGTAATGATGGATATATGTCATTATACATTTGTCAAAACCCATAGAGTATACAACACAAAGAGTGAAGGAACCCTAGTGAAAACTGCAGACTTTGGGTGATAATGATGTGTCTATGTAGGTTCATTTATTGTAATAAATGTACAATTTTGCTAAGGAATTTTTATAATGGGGGAGGCTGTGCATGTGTGAGAATAGTGGGTAAAGGGAAACTCTCTGCTCTGTTCTTTCTGCTCAATTTTGCTGTGAAGCTAAAACTGCTTGAAGAAATGAAGCTTATTAATTATAAAGAAATTGGGAGTAATAATGCTTATTTGTCCATACAAGTGATTGTGCACATTAAAAAATGTAAGGTCAATACAAATATAAATTATTATGTTGCTATATTCAAGGTAATTATAATATTTGGCAAATCAGTAAACATTTGGATAACAAATAAAAAAGAAATTCATGGCATAAAAATAACAATGCAACTAGATTTCATTTAAAATTTGCTAAAAAATGAGATGATCCTGTACTAGTGATAGTTACATAGTTGCTCTAGATGAAAAACAAATGGAGTTTTTATGAAATATTTCTGAGGTTTAGAAAACTGATGCTTCCAATTTGGAAATACTGCTACTAGAAAAAGGGGTCAATAGAGAAACAGCTTACTGATCTTTACATTGTGTTTTCAGCCTCCTTTCAGCAATAGTTTTGGAATCCCTGACACCCAGGTTCTTCTTCATGGATTCTGAATATCTCTGGCAGAACCAAGAATCAGAAGCATTTTAGCCAGCTAAATGGTTGTAGCCTTTATCTTCAAGGCAGATATCTGTTTTAATTACATCCAACTTTTCTTGTTTACTTTGAAACCTGACCAGTGCCAACACTTAAAATACATATACAGTTCTACCTGTTCTAATACTATGCTAAATACAAAGAATACTGGATTTTTTTTCACTTTCAATTGTTCAATTTCAAATTACCTTCATCCTCAGAATCAGTGAGTAATGAACAATCATTTGGAATATGTTTTTATGATATTTAAACATCCTATAGATATGACTTGGTATTTATATCAATGTGCATTTCCACACGAACTTTGTTTCTATTTTATTTTCAGAAATAACTGCTTATTTTAATTAAAATAAATCGACTCCATGACAAGAGGATGAACAAGGTCTTTCTAAGGAGCTTGAGGTGAGGAGAGTTATAGGTTTGGGTGACAAGCACTTAATGGCCTGATTATACTGTTTTGGTGGAATAAAAGCTATTTAACTTTGGTTTTTACTCTTAAAAGATAAACTGGGCCATATTAAAATTTTTAAGAGTTTACTTGGGCAAAAATCGATTAGAGTCAGGCATAAGCAAATACGAAGTGGTTAGGAGAGCTCCATCAACAGGAGCTGAGGAGAGATTTTTAAAGAGAAAAAGTGGAAGGAAATTGTTGATTGGCTGTAGCTTAAAGTCTAGTTGGTTGCTTGTGATTGGTTGTCCTTAGGTTTCAATTTTGTAATCTTGAGGCATTTACAGGCTAAGATTTTGGTTTGCTTCTTTGCGCCACCTCAGTCTAATAGTGTCCTTGTTTAATTAGTTTAACATCATACATTATCAAAGTTATGTCAGATTGTTGGTTATTTTTACTTGTACATTTTAAGTCTGGGAAATCAGGATTATTTTAGAGTTTAACAAAATCCCTCTGTTGTTTGCACATAATCTGAAATAAGAAAAATCAGTGAAAAGATGAAAAGGAGAATCAGAAATATGGGATTGTACTTGAGAAAACATATCACAGGAATAAAAAGTGACCATCAATTTTGGTTTGAAGCATATGTAATATTAGGATTATGGTTCAAACAAAAGGCAATGTATATGAAATCAGAGAAGACAGTGCTCCATTGGTTCTTGGTTTGTCTATTTATAGGTAATCGTATTTATGACTCCCGAAGAGTTCTGGAAACTGAAATGGAGGCCACAGTGGTTGTACAGTATGTCCACTTAGCAATTCTGTGATGATGGCAGGCTATCTGGAGCCCTACGTGCGTGAGTACCTCATTGACTTCCAGGGAGCAAGAAAAGGAGATTTGGTGCCAAATAGTCAGGCCCCTCAGGATATCAGAGAAAGAGGAAATGGCTGTGAGGCAGTTATGTAAAAGCACGTCCTGAGGCTGGGAATGGCACAGGGATTTTTTTTAGCCTGTTTTTGCCTGACATACTAGGTTTGTAATCAATAAGGAAAATATGCAGCTTTGAGTTATAGCCTTTAATTCTTCTTGAAATTATTTCTAGAGAACTCCTTTTCTCCTTAATAAGCAAGACTATAAAACTGAAACTTCAGGTGGCAATTTGGAAACCTAAAGAGCTGTGAGGGCTGAAAGGGGGAAAAATGATCTCCCCACTTTGTGGCAGCATCTGTAGCTCAAGGAATGAGAAGAGAAAAGCAGACAGTATCTGCGTATGGAGAGCAGCAAAAGGAGCCAACAGGTACCTGGGAAACAGGCAGAGGGAGATGAGCTAGAGGGTTCAGACGACCCATCCTAATACTTAGGGGAAGGCTCAGAAGATACAGCACAGTCCAGAAGAGAAAACAAACAAAAGAAGGAAACGGGTACTAGAAAATTATCCAACATCTACTGAACTGAATTGAAACAAGCAGTTAAAATGAACACCATGAGGGTTAGAATTGGTTTTGTAACTTTCCATCAGGTATATGTAAGTATTTATTGTCACACAGTGACTTGATTTATCTTTCAACTTTGGAAGTGGGACATTTAATACATCAACAGGCCTAAAGCTTCTTAGAGATTAGCAGAGTCTCACCTGGTTGGCCCCTGGTGCCTCCCTCTCAGTTGACATTGCCCCAAATCATATCAAAGGAACTCAGTCTACAGTCTCATAGGATAAGGGGGGAGGGTTATCCATTCTACCTACTATACTAATAAAGCTCCTCAAACTTATCTCCTCTTTGGAAGCCCATCCCTTCCACCTGAAGGATGAAGAGGCTGAGGGTGTGGAGGGCGGTCTTCATCGTTTTGGAGAAGTCATTCTGACAATGTTAAACCAGCAATAATTTCCCTACATGATAATCACCCAAAGGTACAGTGCTATAGGCATTTTCTGGGCTTCATTTTGAACAGCTCTTTTAAAAAAGACAAATATTTGAATATTATTCTTAGACGCTTTCTTCTCCCTAACCTGCAAAGGAAGGTATGGTTTTGAATTTTAATGTATCTACCTTGAAATTTTGGTAAAAATTTTCCCCCAAGAACTGTTGGCTAAAAATACCATACCACTATCTGTACTAACACCTTTCTATCAAGTTAATATTTTAATGATAAGTAATATCAGATGCTGTATTCTTGGGCTTGTTTTTAATAAATTGGTTTCTATTTTGATGCTCTCTAAATATTAAAATACAAAGTCTTCGTAGCCAAGGTAGTCTGCTGGATCACCGAAATTCAAAGGGGTCATAAGAGAGGAATATCACTGGCTCATCAACATTTGAAAATTTCATCTTCTTCCTGCAATATTTAATTATTACAAAAAAACAGAGCATTGGATGGAAAGAGAAAAGTTTTATCTCAAGTGGCCCAGGGATGCATCATTTAGAAAGGCTGTGTTGATTTTTGTGTATGAGGAGGTAGAGAGGATTGTGGTGTTATGATTTTTAAAACAAACTAAACTGGGTTTTATCTTTATTGCCACACAGAGATAAAACAGGCTTTTGTCAGAGGGTAAAGTCACCAGGAAGAGTTAGGTTGCAGACGTCTCACTTCAAGGAATCTCATCTAATCAGGGGTGCAGCAAACCAGTCACGTCAGATCTGAGGCTTGCCATACAGAGGGGCTCTTCAAAGACTTGCCTTCAAACCTCTGGGACTCCTCAGATCATTTGCTCCAGGAGTGACTTCCCTGGCATCGATATTATTATCCTCTCTTCCTGCTGGTTGCCACACACAGATCTGAAGTGGTACAGAACAATGGAAAAACAGACTCTCTAGAAGAACAATCTCCTCATTCAAAAAGGCAGAATAAAAATGCATATAAAAAACACATCTGGGCTTCCCTGGTGGCACAGTGGTTGAGAGTCCGCCTGCCGATGCAGGGGACACGGGTTTGTGCCCCGGTCTGGGAAGATCCCACATGCCGTGGAGCGGCTGGGCCCGTGAGCCATGGCCGCTGAGCCTGTGCGTCCGGAGCTTGTGCTCCGCAACAGGAGAGGCCACAACAGTGAGAGGCCTGCGTACTGAAAAGAAAAAAAAAAATCTATCTTTTTTCCCCAGCTTTATCGACATATAATTGACATATAACACCTTGTAAGTTTAAGGTATACAAGGTGTTGACTTAAGCCACATATATATTGTAAAATGATGACCAGCACAGCATTAGCTAATGCCTCCATCATGTCACATAGTTATCTTGTGCCTTTTTTTGAAGTGAAAACATTTAAGATTTACTCTCTTACCAACTCTCAAGAATATAAAACAGTATTGTTAACTATAACCACCATGCTGTACATTAGATCCCCAGAACCTATTCATCTTATAGCTGAAGGTTTATACTCTGTGATCAACATCTCCCCATTCCCCTCACCAACCAGCCGCTAATAACCACTACTCTTGTCTCTGTTTCTCTGAATTTGGCTTTTTTAGATTCCACATAGAAGTAACATCACATAGTATTTGTTTTTCCTGTCTGACCTATTTCACTTAACATAAAGCCCTCAAGGTCCATCCACACTATTACCAATAGCAGGATGTCTTTCTCAAGGCTGAATAACATTCCACTGTATATGTATACTGCATTATCTTTATCCAGTCATCCACTGATGAACATTTAGGTTGTCTCCATAACTTGGCTCTTGTGAAGAATGCTTCAGTAAACATGGGAGTGTAGATATCTTTTTGATACCTTGTTTTCATTTCCTTTGCATATATACTCAGAAGTGGGATGGCTGGACCATAGGGTGGTTCTTTTTTAAATTTTTTTGAGGTCTTCCACACTGTTCTCCATAGTGGCTACACCCATGTGTATTCCCACCAACAGTGCACAAGAGTTCCCCTTTCTCCACATACTTGCCAACACTTGCTACCTCTTGTCTTTGTGATGACAGCCATTTTAACAGTGAGATCTTATTGTGATTTTGATTTGCATTTCCCTGATGATTAGTGATGCTGAACACCTTTTCATATATCTGTTAGCCATGTGTATCTTCTTTGGAAAAATGACTAATCAGTTCCTCTGTCAACTTTTTTTTTTTTTTTTTTTTTTTTGGCGGTACGCGGGCCTCTCACTGTTGTGGCCTCTCCCGTTGCGGAGCACAGGCTCCGGACGCGCAGGCTCAGCGGCCATGGCTCATGGGCCCAGCTGCTCCGCGGCATGTGGGATCCTCCCGGACCGGGGCACGAACCCGTGTCCCCTGCATCGGCAGGCGGACTCTCAACCACTGCACCACCAGGGAAGCTCCCTCTGTCAACTTTTTAATCAGATTCTTGGTTTGTTGCTATTGAGTTGTTCAAGTTCTTTAATATTTTGGATATTAACCCCTTACCAGACTTATGATTTGCAAATATTTTCTCCCATTCCATAGGTAGCCTTTTCATTTTGATGATGGTTTCATTTGCTGTGCAGAAGCTTTTTAGACTGATGTAGTCCCACTTGTTTATTTTTGCTTTTAGAATAAAATCCACAAAAATCATTGCCAAGAGCATTGTCAAGGAGCTTACCCAATGTATTTTCTTCTAGGAGTTTTATGGTTTCAGGGCTTACGTTCACATCTTTAATTCATTTTGAGTTGATGTTTGTGAGTGGTGTAAGAAAGAGTTCAATTTCTTTTCTTTTTCTTTTTTTCTGCATGTAACTGTCCAGTTTTCTCAACACCATTTATTGAAGAGACCATCCTTTCCCCATTGTATGTTCTTCGCTGCTTTATGATAAATTAATTAACCAAATATGCATGGGTTTATTTCTTGGCTCTTTATTCTGTTCCATTGATCTATGTGTCTGTTTTTACACCAATAGCGTATTTCTTGTGATTACTATAGCTTTGCAATATAGTTTGAAATCAGGAAACATAATGCCTCCAGCTTTGTTCTTCTTTCTCAAGATTGCTTTGGCTATTTGGGATCTTCTGTGGTTCCATTCAAATTTTGGGTTGTTTGTTCTATTTCTGTGATAAATGCCATTTGAATATTGATAGGGGTTGCATTGAATCTATAGATAGCTTTGGGTAGTGTGGACACTTTTACAATACTCATTCTTCTAATCCATGAGCAGGGAATATCTATTTATTTGTGTCTTCTTGAATTTCTTTCATCAGTGTCATAGATTTCAGCGTACAGATCTATAACCTCTTTGTTTAAATTTATTCCTATTTTATTCCTTTTGCTATTTTAAAAGGATTGTTTTCTTAATTCTCTTTCTGATAGTTTGTTGTTAGTGTACAAAAATACAACTGATTTTTTTAAAAACATTTTTATTGGAGTATAACTGCTTTACAATGGTATGTTAGTTTCTGCTTCATAACAAAGTGAATCAGCTATACATATACATATATCCCCATATCTCCCGCCTCTTGCATCTCCGTCCCACCCTCCCTATACCACCTCTCTAGATGGTCACAAAGCACCAAGCTGATCTCCCTGTGCTATGCAGCTGCTTCCCACTAGCTATCTAATTTACATTTGGTGGTATATATTAGTCTATGCCACTCTCTCACTTCATCCCAGCTTACCCTTCCCCCTCCCCATGTCCATTCTCTACATCTGTGTCTTTATTTCTGTCCTGCCCCTAGGTTCTTCATAACCATTTTTTTTTAGATTCCATATATATGTGTTAGCATACGGTATTTGTTTTTCTCTTTCTGACTTACTTCACTATGTAGGACAGACTCTAGGTCCATCCACCTCACTACAAATAACTCAGTTTCATTTCCTTTTATGGCTGAGTAATATTCCATTGTATTCCACTGTATATATGTGCCACATCTCCTTTATACATTCATCTGTCTATGGACACTTAGGTTGCTTCCATATCCTGGATATTATAAATAGAGCTTCAGTGAACACTGTGGTACGTGACTCTTTTTGAATTATGGTTTTCTCAGGGCATATGCCCAGGAGTGGGATTGCTGGGTCAAATGGTAGTTCTATTTATCATTTTTTAAGGAAGTTCCATACTGTTCTCCATAGTGGCCATATCAATTTACATTCCCATCAACAGTGCAAGAGGGTTCCCTTTTCTCCACACCCTCTCCAGCATTTACTGTTTGTAGATTTTTTCACAATGGCCATTCTGACTGGTGTGAGGTGATACCTCATTGTACTTTGGATTTGCATTTCTCTAATGATCAGTGATGCTGAGCATTCTTTCATGCGTTTGTTGGCAATCTCTGTATCTTCTTTGGAGAAATATCTATTTAAGTCTTCTGCCCGTTTCTGGATTGGGTTGTTTGTTTTTTTGATGCTGAGATGAATGAGCTGCTGGTAAATTTTGGAGATTAATCCTTTGTCAGTTGCTCCATTTGAAAATATTTTCTCCCATTCTGAGGGTTGTCTTTTCATTTCCTTTATGATTTCCTTCACTGTGTAAAAGTTTTAAGTTTCATTAGGTCCCATTTGTTTATTTTTGTTTTTATTTCCATTTCTCTAGGAGGTGGGTCAAAAAGGATCTTGCTGTGATTTATTTCATAGAGTGTTCTGCCTATGTTTTCCTCTAAGACTTTTATAGTCTCTGGCCTTACATTTAGATCGTTAATCCATTTTGAGTTTATTTTTGTGTATGGTGTTAGTGAGTGTTCTAATTTCATTCTCTTACAAGTAGCTGTCCAGTTTTCCCAGCACCAATAATTGAAGAGGCTGCCTTTCTCCATTGTATATTCTTGCCTCCTTTATCAAAAATAAGGTGACCGTATGTGCGTGGGTTTATCTCTGGGCTTTCTATCCTGTTTCATTGATCTATATTTCTGTTTTTGTGCCAGTACCATATTGTCTTGATTACTGTAGCTTTGTACTATAGTCTGAAGTCCGGGAACCTGATTCCTCCAGCTCCATTTTTCTTTCTCAAGATTGCTTTGGCTATTCGGGGTCTTTTGTGTTCTGATACAAATTGTGAAATTTTTTTTCTAGTTCTGTGAAAAATGCTGTTGGTAGTTTGATAGGGATTGCATTGAACATGTAGATTACTTTGGGTAGTATAGTCATTTCCACCATGTTGATTCTTTCAACCCAAGAACGTAGTATATCTCTCCATCTGTTTGTATCATCTTTGATTTCTTTCATTAGTGTCTTATAGTTTTCTGCATACAGATCTTTTGTCTCCTTAGGTAGGTTTAGCCCTAGGTATTTTATTGTTTTTGTTGCAATGGTAAATGGGAGTGTTTTGTTTCAAATTTTCCATCATTAGTATATAGGAATGCAAAAGATTTCTATGCATTAACTTTGTATCCTGCTACTTTACCAAATTCATTGATTAACTCTAGTAGCTTTCTGGTAGCATCTTGAGGATTCTCTATGTATAATATCAAGTCATCTGCAAACAGTGACAGCTTTACTTCCTCTTTTCCAATTTGGATTCCTTTTATTTCTTTTTCTTCTCTTATTGCTGTGGCTAAAACTTCCAAAACTATGTTGAATAACAGTGGTGAGAGTGGACAACCTTGTCCTGTTCCTGATCTTAGTGGAAATGGTTTCAGTTTTTTACCACTGAGAATGATGTTGGCTGTGGGTTTGTCATACACGACCTTCATTATGTTGAGGTAAGTTCCCTCTATGCTTACTTTCTGGAGGGTTTTTACCATAAATGGTGTTGAATATTGTCAAAAGCATTTTCTGCATCTATTGAGATGATCATATGGTTTTTATCCTTCAATTTGTTAATTTGGTGTATCACATTGATTGATTTGTGTATATTGGAGAATCCTTGCATTCCTGGGATAAACCCCACTTGATCATTGTGTATGATCCTTTTAATGGGCTGTTGGATTCTGTCTGCTAGTATTTGGCCGAGGATTTCTGCATCTATATTCATCACTGACATTGGCATGTAGTTTTCTTTCTTTGTGACATCTTTGTCTGGTTTTCGTATCAGGGTGATGGTGGCCTCGTAGAATGAGTTTGGGAGTGTTCCTCCCTCTGCTATATTTTGGAAGAGTTTGAGAAGGATAGGTGTTAGCTCTTCTCTATATGTTTGATAGAATTCGCCTGTGAAGCCATCTGGTCCTGGGCTTTGTTTGTTGGAAGATTTTTAATTACAGTCCCAATTTCACTGCTTGTGATTGGTCTGTTTATATTTTCTATTTCTTCCTGGTTCAGTCTCAGAAGGTTGTGCTATTCTAAGAATGTGTACATTTGTTCCAGGTTGTCCATTTTATTGGCATAGAGTTGCTTGTAGTAATCTCTCATGACCCTTTGTATTTCTGCAGTGTCAGTTGTTACTTCTCCTTTTTCATTTCTAATTCTATTGATTTGAGTCTTCTCCCTTTTCTTGATGAGCCTGGCTAATGGTTTATCAATTTTGTTTATCTTCTCAAAGAACCAGCTTTTAGTTTTATTGATCTTTGTTACTGTTTCCTTCATTTCTTTTGCATTTATTTCTGATCTGATCTTTATAATTTCTTTCCTTCTGCTAACTTTGGAGTTTTTTGTTCTTCTTTCTCTAATTGCTTTAGGTGTGAGGATAGGTTGTTTATTTGAGATGTTTCTTGTTTCTTGAGGTAGGATTTTATTGCTATAAATTTCACTCTTAGGACTGCTTTTGCTGCATCCCATAGGTTTTGGGTTGTCGTGTTTTCATTGTCATTTGTATCTAGGTATTTTTTGATTCCCTCTTTGATTTCTTCAGTGATCTCTTGGTTATTAAGTAGTGTATTGTTTAGCCTCCATGTATGTGTATTTTTTACACAGTTTTTCCTGTAATTGATATCTAGTCTCATAGTGTTTGGGCTGGAAAAGATACTTGATATGATTTCCATTTTCTTAAATTTACCAAGGCTCGATTTGTGACCCAAGATATGATCTATCCTGGAGAATGTTCCATGAGCACTTGAGAAAAATGTGTATTCTGTTGTTTTTGGATGGAATGTCCTAAAAATATCAATTAAGTCCATCTTGTTGAATGTGTCATTTAAAGCTTGTGTTTCCTTATTTGTTTTCATTTTGGATGATCTGTCCATTGGTGAAAGTGGGGTGTTAAAGTCCCCTACTATGACTGTGTTACTTTCAGTTTCCCCTTTTATGGCTGTTAGCATTTGCCTTATGTATTGAGGTGCTCCTATGTTGGGTGCATAAATATTTACAATTGTTATATCTTCTTCTTGGATTGATTCCTTGATCATTATGTAGTGCCCTTCTTTGTCTCTTATAATAGTCTTTATTTTAAAGTCTATTTGTCTGATATGAGAATTGCTACTCCAGCTTTCTTTGGATTTCCATTTGCATGGAATATCTTTTTACATCCCCTCACTTTCAGTCTGTATGTGTCCCTAGGTCTGAAGTGGGTCTCTTGTAGACAGCATATATACGTGTCTTGTTTTGTATCTATTCAGCCAGTCTATGTCTTTTGGTTGGAGCATTTAATCCATTTACATTTAAGGTAATTACTGATATGTATGTTCCTGTTACCATTTTCTTAATTGTTTTGGGTTCGTTATTGTATGTCTCTTCCTTCTGTTGTGTTTCCTGCATAGAGAAGTTCCTTTAGCTTTTGTTGTAGCACTGGTTGCATGGTGCTGAATTCTCTTAGCTTTTGCTTGTCTGGTTTTAATTTCTCCTTTGAATCTGAATGAGATCCTTGCTGGGTAGAGTAATCTTGCTTGTAGGTTTTTCCCTTTCATCACTTTAAATATGTCCTGCCACTCTCTTCAGGCTTGCAGAGTTTCTGCTGAATGATCAGCTGTTGACCTTATGGGGATTCCGTTGTATGTTATTTGTTGTTTTTCCCTTGCTGCTTTTTATATTTTTTCTTTGTAGTTAATTTTTTATTGTTTGATTAATATGTGTCTTGGAGTGTTTCTCCTTGGATTTATCCTGCATGGGATGTTCTGTGCTTCCTGGATTTGATTAACTATTTCCTTTCCCATATTAGGAAAATTTTCAACTCTAATCTCTTCAAATATTTTCTTAGTCCCTTTCTTTTTCTATTCTTCTTCTGGGACCCCTAGCATTCGAATGTTGGTGCGTTTCATGTTGTCCCAGAGGTCTCTGAGGCTGTCCTCAATTCTTTTCTTTTTTCTTTATTCTGCTCTGCAGTAGTTATTTCCACTATTTTATCTTCCAGGTCACTTATCCATTCTTCTGCCTCAGTTATTCTGCTATTGATTCCTTCTAGAGAATTTTTAATTTCATTTATTGTGTTGCTCATCATTGTTTGCTCTTTAGTTCTTCTAGGTCCTTGTTAAACGTTTCTTGTATTTTCCCCATTCTATTTCCAAGATTTTGGATCATCTTTACTATCATTATTCTGAATTCTTTTTCAGGTAATCTACCTATTTCCTCTTCATTTGTTTGGTCTGTTGGGTTTTTACCTTGCTCCTTCATCTGCTGTGTGATTCTCAGTCTTCTCATTTTGCTTAACTTACTGTGTTTGGGGTCTCCTTTTCGTAGGCTGCAGGTTCGTAGTTCCCCTTGTTTTTGGTGTCTGCCCCCAGTGGCTAAGGTTGGTTCAGTGGGTTGTTAGGCTTCTGGTTGAAGGGACTAGTGCCTGTGTTCTGGAGGATTAGGCTGGATCTTGTCTTTCTGGTGGGCAGGACCGCTTCTGGCAGTACGTTTTGGGATGTCTGTGACCTTATTGTGATTTTAGGCAGCCTCTCTGCTAATGGGTAAGGTTGTGTTCCTGTCTTGCTAGTTGTTTGGAATAGGGTGTCCAGTGCTGTAGCTTACTGGTTTTTGAGTGGAGCTGGGTCTTAGCATTGAGATGGAGATCTCTAGGAGAGGTTTTGCTGTTTAATATTACATGGAGCTGGGAGGTCTCTGGTGGTCCAATGTCCTGAACTCGGCTCTCCCACCTCAGAGGCACAGGACTGACATCCGGCCGGAGCACCAAGACCCTGTCAGCCAGACGGCTATCATGGCCACTGGGCACTTGGAGGCTGGCAGGCGAGCAAGGGCCCACACGCACACTGGCATCCAACTGCGCCTCACATGAGCAGCACTCCCAGGTTAAATCATCCAGGAAGCCTCTCCCCCATGCCACAACTGACTTTTTTATATTGATTTTCATCCTGTGACTTAACTGAATTTGTTTATTATTTCTAACAGTTTTTTGGTAGAGTTTTTAGGAGACCTTAGGTCCTCCTATATATAATTTCATGTCATCTGCAAATAGAGATGATTTTACTTCTTCCTTTTGAATTTGGATGCCTTTTCTTTCTTTCTTTTTTTTTTTTTTTTCTCCCTAATTATTCTGTCTGGGACTTCCAGTACTATGCTGAGTAAAGATTACAAGAGTCGGCATCTGTGTCTTGTTCCTAACCTTAGAGGAAAAACTTTTAGCTTTACACTGTTGAATATTTTAGCTAT
Source organism: Hyperoodon ampullatus (assembly GCF_949752795.1). Taxonomy (NCBI): domain Eukaryota; kingdom Metazoa; phylum Chordata; class Mammalia; order Artiodactyla; family Ziphiidae; genus Hyperoodon; species Hyperoodon ampullatus. Next base: position 93,501,161 of record NC_136918.1, on the reverse strand, counting down.
GGCCTTGTCATGTACGGCCTTTTTTGTGTTAGGTAGGTTCCCTCTACACACAGTTTGTTGAGAGTTTTTTTTTTTTTATCATGAATGGGTGTTGAAGTTTGTCTAAGGCTTTTTCTGCATATATTGAGATGATTATATGATTTTATCCTTCATTTTGTTAATGTGGTGTATCATATTGATTAATTTGCAGATGTTGATCCATCCCTGTCTCCCTGGAATAAATTCCATTTGATCAGGGTGTATGATCCTTTGATGTACTGTTGAATTTGGTTTGCTGATATCCTGTTGAGGAGTTTTGTGTCTATGTGCATCTAGAGGTATTGGCCTCTAATTTTCTTTTCTTGGTTCCTTGTCTGGTTTTGGTATCATGGTAATGCCGGTCTCATAATATAAATGTGGATGTCTTCCCACCTCTTCCATTTTTTAGAAGAATTAATACAGATCCATAATTAATGCAAATCCTTCTCAAAATGTTTGGAAGAATTCACCAGTGAAACCATCTGGTCTGAGACTTTTCTTTGTTGGAAGGTTTCTGATTACTGATTCAACCTCCATACTAGCCATTGGTCTATTCTCATTTTCTCTTTCTTCATGATTCTGTTTTGATATGTTGTATGTATCTAGGAATTTATCCATTCCTTCTAGGTTGACCAGTTTGTTGGCATATATTTATTTATAGTATCTCTTACGATCCTTTGTGTGATATCTATCATTTATAATTTTATGTATTTGAATCCTCTCTCTTTTTTCCTGGTTAGTTTAGCTAAAGGTTTGCTAATTTGTTTATCTTTTCAAAAAATAAAAACAGCTCTTAGCTTTCTTGATCTTTCCTATTGACCTTTCAGTCTTTATTTCATTTATCTCCTATCTGATCTTAGTTATTTTTTTCCCACTACTAACGTTGGGCTTATGTTTGTTCTTCTTTTTCTAGTTCCCTGAAGTGTAAAGTTAAGTTGTTTAAGATCTTTCTTTTTTCTTAATGTAGGCAGTTATTGCACACTTTTAGTTTTGGAAGGGACCTTACAGATCACATTGTCAGCTTTTCTTTATAGGACATCTGCCACTTGATCATCCAGTGATGGGGAGCTCATGGACTTGAAATGAAACAAATCTCAATTTCGAGTATTTACTAAACATAAGAATGTCTTCCCTGATATTGAAATGAGATTTCCTTCTATTCACTGGTCTATGCTTTAAGATTACCAATTATAAAGCAATTCTGTTAGTATTTTTACAAGAGCTTACTTGTTATATTTTATGATAGCGCTCACATCCCCAGCTAAGGATTTCCAGTTCCAGAATTAACATCCTGGATACTTTAGATACTTCTTACATAATATTGCAAGGTCCCTTTTGTAGTCTAGCCACCATGCTCAAAACTTTCTACAGCTTTATCACAGTGCATTTTAAAACATAGTAACCAGGTATAAATATATTATATGGGATATGACCAAGACAAGTACAGTGGTCTAAGTATGTTCTTTCTTCTTCTCTTAGTATAGATTAGATTTTCATGAGTATTTTTGGCAACTCACTACACATGGTGGCATATATTAAGTTTCAGTTAACTTAAGTGCTTACTATTTTTTCCAAGTGAGCTGTTTAATTGCTTTACTTGAAAAATAATGTAGAATTTTGAATTTTTACCTTGATTGTTTTGACTTTGATCTTGATTCTTATGATTCTGGATGACTGTATATTATCTATATATTTATATGGGAATAAAACAGGGTGAAGACCACTTCTTCTGTCCCATTAAAAAATGACCTATAAGTTGTTAATAATTTTTATGTAATATTATTTGGCTATGAACCTATGTAACTGCATATGTTGTTCTAGCTTATCTTCAGGGGAGAATTCTCCAAATGTCTGTTGAAAAGACACTCATGTCTTCAGTGAATCCATTCTGCTTCCTGATAAGCACCAGGTTCCTCTGTTAAATATTAACAAGTTATGGACTTAAATTCTACCTAAGTACTTTCAGGTGTGTATGTCATACTTTTTGACTCTGTAGCTAGAATTCAAATTTGTCATTAAGATAATTAATATTTTATTAATAATAATTTGTAAAATAATAATTTAAAAGAACAATAATTTTATCTTTTTTAAGGCCAACAAAATAAATAAACATATAACTTTCATCAAACTATCATTAAATGACCTTTCTACAATGATGTATGCACATTCCTTTCCATACCCTGAAATATAATTTAGCATAGGTTGCATGAGGCTTGAATCTTAAAACAGGAGTTTAAATTTGATGGGAGTCACCTAGAATGTTTGTGATCCTAGTTAAATGCCTTATATTCTTAGGGCCTTGGTCTGTGAGGATGATGAATATGGAAGCACTGCTGGTGATAACCACAAATCTTGGATTCAAAAATCTGTTTATGACATATACTATACCTATATGCACATTTTTTTCCTTTAAACTCTCCAAAATAATTAATTTTATGGATATTGCTGATTAGCACATTTCCTCCACCCCCATTCCCTGTATTCTTAGGAATATCTACTATTAGTCACACAACTAAAGTACTTAATTAAAGGAAAAGACCATCTAAATTATCAAAAATTAACACACCATCTACACATAAACTCAGAATTCTGGAAAAAACTCTATCTGCAAGTCAATAAGTTTACTGAAGCCAATGGTTTATGCTTTTTTCTCATGCAATTTAGTGAGGCTTGATATATATACCTTTGCCTCTTTATTCGGTCTCCCGGCATTTCCTAGAATTTTACTGCGTGAAAACAGTAAACCCAGGAATATTCTTTTGAATTCACCTACTTGCTCCAGTTCTTTCCTCTTTTGCCATTGGCCCCAGAACATTGTGTTTTTGGATTGCATCCTTTCCTTTGCCAAAGGTCACCCATTACTCCTGACTATCTATGCCAATTTTACATCTGCAACATTTTGTCTACAAAAGTCCTTTCTAAATCACCAGATAGAGTGGGCCTTAACTCCTTTTAATGGCAATTGCTGTCATCTTTCTGGTAATCTCATATTCTTTTCTCTGGGAGAGAGGAAATTAGTCTTTCAACAGAACATTTTAGAATTTAGTTATAAATCCATCTAACTGCCCACCATTTTAGAGTTTAGAAGTATGTTTTGGTAAAGTTTCAAAAGAAGGAAGCATAGCTGATGGTAAGATTGGTGACGCTTTGGACAATATAGCTATAAGTAATTCTTCAAGAATGTCATCTATTATGAGGCTAACACCTCATGTTATTCTCTCCCAAGCCACCGGTTTCACAACATTGGCAAGCAGCTTTCACTTCCCTTCTAACATCTCCAGGCACTCAATTGCAACACATAGAAAGCAGTGTTTTAAAGGACAAAAAGCCATATTCAGCCCACAATTTTGGCTTGCTTTCCCTATTACTTTTCATCAGAATTATGCAATCTTTGGGTTGTTCCAGAAAATATGAAAACGATCATCATCCGTATAGGACCCTGTCCAACATGCTTAAGGATTTTTAATCACAATCCAGCTTGTGTTCGAGTTTTGCACGCAACCTCCACTGGAGAAAGATGTAAGCACCAAAGGATGGCAATGGCTTTCTTATCTGATGTCAGAAAAAAGAAAACTTGTTTTGTTATTTTCACCAAAGGGAAAATTCTTTTCACTAAGCAGACTGAACTATGGATCTTTGGTATTATGAAGGACACTACAGAGTGTGTGTCTTTGATATAAGCCTAAACCTTTTAAATAAAATATTATTTCAGCTGATTGAACTGGGGATTATTTGTTATATGAAGGGCACAATAAAGTTGTGTGTCTCCATTACAAACCTAAATCTTTTTTTAATAGAGTGTTTGGACCATTATGTTTTCACATTTGTTTCTGAATAGGTAATGACTACCAATCATGCTCTTTTATAATAAATTATCAGTATGATCCCTAAAAGCCCCCGCATTAAAATGTGAGAATGAAAGGGAGTGATTTGTACTTTTGACTATTACTGTCATTAGCATTAGATGATTCCTTTTAATACTTTTCACTTGAGTGCCTATTATAAAATTATAATTTTTCAAATGGATATTTAAATATCACAGGAAACAGAAATGGGGTGTACAAAGGTGGAAACTACTCATGCAGGAAGTACTTTTCTTGCCTGGGGAACTCTATAATTGCCTGGGAAATGTTGTCATAAAACACTTCATATTTTTAGAATACTTTCACCATGAAAAACCTGCTACATTTTAATACCTCCTCTCTCTTCCTTTATTGCAAAAGGAAAAATCCGAGCTTCATGTGTTTTAAATAAATGATTGCCTTCACCCTCTTCTTCTCCTACTATTTACTAAGCTTGATATTATCTGGGTCTTTCTTTGGCCTCTTCTGGAGCATGAAGTTATGCCTGGCATTATCAGACACGTGTGGCAGGGCATTAAGCCTTAGGCACTGAATGGTGTCATCCCAGCTGATGATGCTGGTCAAGCAAGCACATCAGTTGATTCTGTCTTTTGAACTACATTAAGACATCCAAATGTATGTCTTTCCAGTATTTATGGAAAAAGTTTTTTTTTTAAGTTCAATCAGATTATAAAATAGTGGACCTTAAAAACACACAAAATCAGTGTCGTTGTGACTATTACAAATTTCATTTTTTAAAAAGGCACTATCAAGGTCAGGAGCAAACAGGGACTTTCTGCTTCTGAGAATGGAAACCCATATGGCAGGAGACAAGGCCTCTAGGGACAGTATATGTAGATCAAAACAGTGGGAGTGGAATTTTCCCGAGTTTTACTTCTATAAATAATTAACCAAATGTCTTTACATAAATAAATATTTCCCTCTGGGAATTACAGCATCATTTGGGCATCTATTCCCCATTCTCATTTTTAGCATCTTTCTGTCTGCTTCTCTTTTAAGAAGTAATCTCCTATTTTCTGAAGAAAACAAAAGAGAAATTGCATAACAGTCAAAAATAATGTGTATTATTAAGAGCAAACTGGGACTACTGTAAGGGGAGGCATGACAAAGGGCCATGAAAAAATAGTTTTTTTTTACCATTAAAAATCTATAAACCTCTAGTGCTGAAATTCATAAGGAGTGATGCTATCTTTTTCTCACCTTGGACCTTTATTCCCTTTCTCTCTTCTTGGTAAAGGGATGTCACTGAACCACTGGAGGTGGCTTACATTAGTCATATTCCCTTCACTTTTCAAACTAGTTACTCTTCTTTTCAACATTATAGAGAAGACCATGGGGAGTTAGCCTACAACTCAACCATCAAGAAGTTAAAGAAGACAAGTATTCAAATCTCTTATTTCTGAAGTCATGACAGCCCCCTTTGTCATCTCAATATAATTCAACACAAAAGAGAAAAAAAATTATGACTGTCAAATACTTATTTCCATAAACAAGGCTCTTGACTAGTGCTAGGAAAAGCAAAGTAAGCAGGAAGACTTTTTATACTTCGGGGAGAGCAGGGAATCTAAAATAGGTAATAGTGATACAGTCATGCATGAACAGTAGATTTCACCTATCAGTGCTTTGTAACTATTATACCTAAAACCATTTGTATAAATCAGTTTCATAACTTCATTGAGAGAGCTCTTTGTAAAGGGAGTCCTGTGTAAATTTGTTCGCAGTACGAGTAATCACCTCTTCATTGATCCGTTCTGGAAGTCAGAATTTGGTAGGTCATATATTCTTAAATCAGGGAATTACCCACATTATAAAAGAGCAACATTTCTCTGAAGATCTTTCTTAGCTAGTACTGGGAGGGGATCTAGTTTGGGAGCAACCTAGACTGGTAGAAAGTAGAGTTTAATGAGGCAGCTAACCTTTGCCCTTCCAGATCTATGATGTGTACTTCCATACCCTGGTCTGCATAGAAAGCTGGCCCCATGAACTTATCAAAGGCTTCCCTACCCTTTGGCTTCTTGTTGGTGCTGATAGAAGAGCAGCAGGTAGGAGGAGAGAGTGAGTGTTTATTTTGCCAGGTCCCTCCCTTTCAGGTTGCTGCGTTTTGTCTGTGTATGACCTCTACCACAGGTCCCAGTTCCTGTCAGGCAACACTCCCTTACAGCCACCCAGGTGGGGATGTCCCTCCCATCCTAGGTGGTAACAACTCTGTACTGCTACTCGCCCAAGTACTGCTCTATCCTTTAAACCTTGCCTTTGCCAATCATCTTTCATTAAATTCTTATCAACTATTTGACTGGACATCCTTGATTCTTGACCACATAGAAAGTTTCGTGATACAGTAGTAGATTATATTAGATTAGTAGAGTATATAGTAGTGAAATAGTAGATTAATTTTCAGTAAAGACTCCAAACAGAGACTTTTTCTTCTAAAAAGCATTCTGCCTTCTGCATTTCTCCTCAGCACCCCTGTCCTCTCAGCTGTCTTGGACTGCAGGGGAAAATGCTCCTGCTAGAGCTAAAGAATACTGACCCCTTCCTACAAACCAAGGTATCACTGGAAAGTTAAAGAGGCATCTTCCCTGAGAATTTCTTAGACCTTCAAGAACAGGAATGAGAGACAGAGCTGTATCATTACATTGTTGTTCTCAGGTTTAAAAGACAGGTTAAATATATGTTCTGTTTGGTAATAAGACCAAAAGGGAGGGATGGATATATTGACAACAAACCCTAAAATGTGGGACCCAAAGAGAACTGGACACTAGAGAGAACCATTACATGGCTTCATTATTTACAGATTATTATATTTTCTTAATTTCACCCGACCATTTATTTGCTCAGTCATGCATATAGTCATTCAACAAATATCTGAGTGGTTAACTATGTTCCACGGTGCAGTGATAGGCCTTAGGAATATAACTGTCAACAAGGTAGAGTCTCTCACCTCAAGGAGCTTTGTGAAGAGGAACTACGACTGATATAAGAACACACTACACCCATTTTATAGTGTGTTAAAGATCATTCTCAATCAATCTTTATATCATTTTCATAAAACATGAAGTCATAAGAAAAAACACTTCATTGATAGCTACCTAGAGGTACCTAAATATGGTGGCCTCTACACCATTACTATTGACAAATTCTGGTGCCTCCCTTACCAAACCTGGTCAGAGTGTATTATGTGCTAAAGGGCACATTCTCATTTACAGTGGTGTCTGCCCCTCATATAGAGGTTGGTTTGGGTACATTTCCTCTTTACTTCAACAAGTACTGTGCACCGAGTAGATCTGGCACCTCCATAGGTGATGTGTGTATTGATTTATATTTTGGTGCTCACTCTCCAAGTGTTTTTAGTGTTTCAATGTAGCCAGGCAAAAAAATTTTTATTTAATTCAAAAAACTGCTAGTTATTATTATTTAAAATGCAGAAAAATGTTACTTCACTACAAAAGGTAACAGATGTAGCCTTCCAAGTTTTCCAGCACAAATACCAAATGTGAAAGTGAACTATAGTATTGTATCCAGTTCTCTCTTTCCTTCGTGTGTCTTCAACTAGCATCAGCACTGACTGTCCTGCAAAATAGACTTGTTTCCCAGAAACAAGAAAACTATGCTATACCTGGGTTGGGAGATCTTACAGACCCTTGCTAGATCCAAAATAATAATGATAGAAAGTAGATTTAAAATATTTACATGGTTGTAACATTTCTGATTTTTTTTTTCAACTGTAGCAACTTGTATAGTTACTTTTTTACTTCTTCTCCTTTTCCACATCACTTTAATCTCTATTGTGAGGTGCACACTACTAACAGAGAAAGTAAGATTAAAACTGCATATTGGTGTAGAAAGCTCAGTTTATCCTTTGAGGATTTCTTATTTTGACCACGGGGGGTAAAATTGCTTTTTTGCTTAAAGCAATCAAATGCTCTATCAATATTGGCTGCTGTGTTTAAAATTACATATTTTAATGAATTTTAAAAGGATTTTCTGCACTTTGGGGTATATAATCACATGATATTGAATTTCTTAAGTTACCAATTTAACCATCCATGCTGCTCTCATGGTAAAGAATGAAACTGGGCAGCAAAATTCAAACAAGATAAGTATGGGGGTTACACACAAGGAAGCAACTGGAAAACAGTTATTTCCTACTGGTTGCTTTTATATACACTGTCTTCCATCCAAACTTACTTGCTTTCCTGTCACTGTTCCTTTGTTATGGTACCAATTACATGTACAAATCCAATCTAGGCTTCAAGAACTAGTTCAATATTTTCTTAAGTATTTAATACTTTTTACATTATGTTATGTATCCTTATGTTCTTTTTTTTCTCTCTCTCACAATAAGCTATGAGTTCTCTGAGGACAGGATATCTCTCTGGTTCACCTTTGCATCCATAGAAGCATGTAACTAAATATATAACAGTATGTAATATGGTAGAAGCTCAAGTGAATTTGGCTACATTAATGAATGGATGGATGTGTTCTAGGCTGCAGTTTAGATTCTTCTGATTTGTTTCACAAAGGATATTATTATTTTAATAAGATAATTACCTTAAAATGTCATTATATACTAAAACAAGGAATATACCTACTATTGATATGAAAGATTGACATATATAAGAGATTGCCATACTGAGTGAAGTAAATCAGATGGAGAAAGACAAATATCAAATGATATCACTTATATGTGGAATCTAAAATAATGGTACAAATGGACTTATTTACAAAACAGAAATAGAGTCACAGATGTAGAAGACAAACTTACAGTTACCAAGGGGGGTAAGGGAGGAGAGGGAAAAACTGGGAGATTGGGATTGACATATACACACTATTATATATAAAATAGATAACTGATACAGACCTACTGTAGAGTACTTTACTCAATACTCTGTAATGACCTATATGGGAGAAGAATCTAAAAAAGAGTGGATATATGTATATGTATAACTAATTCACTTTGGTATACAGCAGAAACAAACACAACATTGTAAATCAAGTATACTCTAACACAAATTTTTCAAAAAATAAGCAGAGGACCTGAATAGACATTTTTCCAAAGAAGACATACAGATGGTCAACGGACACATGAAAAGGGGCTCAAAATCACTAATCATCAGAGAAATGTAAATCAAAACTGCAATGAGATCACCTCACAGCTGTCAGATGGCTATTATCAAAAAGACAACAAATAACAAGTGCTGGGGAGGATGCGGAGGAAAGGGAACACCTGTCCACTGTTGGTGGAATGTAAATTGGTGCAGCCCTACAGAAAACAGTATGGAGGTTCTTTAAAGAACTAAAAATAGAATTACCATATGATCCAGCAATTCTACCTCTGGGTATTTATTAGAAGAAAACAAAACCACTAATTTGAAAAGATATATGCACCCCTATGTTCATTGCAGCACTATCTACAGTAGCTAAGATTTGGAAGTGACTTAAGTGCCCACTGATAGATGAATGGATAAAGAAGATGTGATACACACACACACACACACACACACACAGTGGAATACTACTCAGACATAAAAAAAGAATGAAATCTTGCCATTCGTGACAACATGGATAAATCTAGAGGGTATTAAGCTAAGTGAAATAAGTTAAAAAAAGACAAATACTGTATGATTTAACTTATATGGGGAATTTTAAAAACAAATGAACAAACTAAATAAACCAGAAACAGACTCATAGATACAGAGAACAAACTGGTTGTCACCAGGGGCAGGAGGGGTGAAAGGTTGGGCAAAATAGGTGAAGAGGATTAAGAGGTACAAACTTCCAGTTATAAAATAAATAAGTCATGGGAATAAATGTACAGCCTAGGAACTATAGTTAATAATACTGTAATAACTTTGTGTGGTGGCAGATGGTTACTAGACTTATCATGGTGATCAATTCATAATGTATATAAATGTCAAATCACTATGTTGTACACTAGAAACCAATATAGTATTGTATGTCAACTATGCTTCTATTAAAAAATAAAACAGCTTTGGATCCCAAAATAACGAGACCTATATTTGAATATTGTTACCTTGGTCAAGTTATTTATCTTCTCTGAGTCTCTCCTCTCAAATGTAAAATCAGGTTGGATGAGTAAGTTCCAAGGTCTTCTGTAACTTTAATATTCTTATTTCCATTTTTAATCCTGAAATGAAAAGAAATGATTAAAATTCTCCTTTGTATAAATCTTTCCACACATTATTTTATACTTACAAAACATCCCTTAATGTGGATGAGTTGATATGAAAGGAAATTAGGGCTTAGAAAAGGGTATTTAATCATTTACCGAAGGTTACATATCCAGTAAGTGAGAGTCAAAAACAGAACACATGCAAAAGCACAAGCTCCTTGTCCAGTGCTTTTTCTGTGTTAGCGATCTGCTTCTCCAAAAACTAGACAATGCACACACATATAAGCTCACTCACACACACACACACACACACACACACACACACACACACAGACTTCCTTCCTTTCTTTATATACACAGTGAGCTTGTATTTATATTGATATCTATAAGCACACAGCTGTCTGGATAAATTACTCTTTACCTTGCAGAAAGCTGGAAGTATTTCAATTATTGGTTTTATGCCAATGTATAGTTCAAACCTTCACACATGAGGGCAGTTATTTGAAGAGCTGTAACATCTCCAAAGCAGCGCATCTTCCCTAGACTTCTTATATTCCCAAAATGTGGCTTTTACTGCAGCAGTATGAACCCAAAGTTGTTTGTACTACATTATTAAATATAGGTGAAAATAATATTTGCACATATTTTCACATGTAGATAAATTTAAATTAAAATACATCATAGTGGTCTCCAAGATTTTGCTGTTTATAATTTTCTATCTAACTCGGGGCTAATAGCGCTTGTGCCATTCTTGGTTTGTAATTTTTAGCAATTTTTGTTTTTCACCCTATAGATGTATAAATGATCACCCTTGCTATTGTACTGGAACACTGAAGTTAAAGAAATTAAGTTTTAATAAAAATAGTTGAGTACAATATTGATGCTTATAATCTTCTTGAAATCAAGTTTTATCATCCTCCAGCTAGAGAAGATGACTTATATACATATGGAAGTAAAAATGAAATTATGTTTTTTCTTAATATCTTGTTTTGTCCAAATAATAATTTAAGGCAGCTTATACTGAGTCATAAAATACAGAAAGATGCAATAATTTAAAAGAATATAGTTGGAAGTTTCCAATGGCCAATAAACAAACAAAAAGGTACTCAACTATATTAAATAAACTTTTGGCAAAGCATACACTGCTGTTTCTGAATGAGACAGGAGGGGGATCATTGTTTATAAAACAGTTATACTTGAGGGTTGTTTATCACAACAATAAATTTAACTTTATATTATTAATTTGAAACCATAATTAGGAACACAGCCCATTAAATGTAATAACCAGGCCCACCTTCTCTTTTTTAGCACCCAAAATAATATTCACAGTAAGTGGAATGATGAAAATATAACATATGGGTATAAAAGAATAACAGTCTTTCTTTATAGCCGGAAGATGTGTATTCATCTCATTTTAACGGTATATCAAGTATTTAAGGAAAAAAATTAAAAGGTAGGTGAACACACACAAACAATGCCACTGATAAGTGAAGGTTGTTAAGCAGCAGTAATGATTGGATGTCTATGTTGAGTTCATGCAACTTTGCTAACCAGTTAACCTCAAAGCCTGAGAGAAGGTCAACATAACCTTCAAACAATCATTTCATTATGGTCAGATTTTGCTGCAAGTTTGTAATATACAGTGGAATACCTAAACCTAAAGCCTATTTAATTTACATGTGAAAGACTGGTCTGGTAAGTCCTTTTTGGCATTTAATGAAACATGAAACAGTTATTGGGCAAATATTTTAATACATGAATCTACTGTCATTTGGGAGACTTTTAAAAGGGGGTTTCTTTAAAAAATTATGGCACTAATCACGAAGTACTATGCTTGTAGGAATGATACAGGTAAACAAATGAGCAATGTTGAAAGCCCATCATTATAAGAGGTCCTTGAATAGATCTACCAGTAAGATACCTTCCTGAATGCTTTATTCAAATTTTGATCATTATGAAGAACTGCTTCCAGTATTCAATAAGATCAGTCTGGGATCCACAAAATTAGGTGGTTAACCTTGACTTACAGTGCTACTAAGCTTCTCAGGTAGGACAGGTAAGAACTGCCACAATTTCAGTAGCCACTTTCAAACTGTGGGTAACTAATACAGATATGCAATGAAATGCTAACTAAATTATAGTCGACAGATATTTGTGCAGACTTTTCCAAATAAACTTGTGTTTCTCCATTCATTCCCCCATTCTCAACAGTGAAAAACGAAGTTTTTGAGAGGGACAAATTCTTTGGGAACGGATATTAAATGTAAACAAATGCTCTACTCAACAGAATTAACCACCTTGGGGACACAAGAAAGTTAAGAATGAATGATCCAATAGATTCTGCTTCTTAGGCCTGGAATTACTATCTGCAAGTCCCATCAAGTAGGAAAATCCTTGATTTATTCAGTCTACGCAGTCTTTCTTCAATGGCTTTTCAAGTATCTACCCCTTTGTTAGGAGAAAAAGTAAAAACAAAACCCCAAACACTTTTTAAAAAGGGCTTCTTGATGTACACTGTCAAATTGCATTTGGAAAAAATGTAGCAAGTTATAATCCCACCAACAGTGTATGAAAGTACGTCTATTTTGAAAAATTTTCTCTTATTTCCTAGAAGACTCCACTGGGTGCTTATCCATCCTTAATGCCTTTCTTTAATGCTTTATAAATTTACTTTTAACAAGGAAGGCAGAATAAGCTACAGATGGCAGGAGCTGCCAGAGTAACAGCGAACAATAAAAGAAAGTTGTGTGTTAGTTCACAGCACAGCAAATGTCTAGAACTGTGAATAACTGAATCCCTGAATCTGGAGGATGACTGTATTAAATGCATGGGCAGTTACACTCTGTGAATTCATACTTTTGTCTGAATTGCGGAGAAAACTACACAAAGAATTGTTACTAAGATGAATATTATTCAATATATTCATTAATGACTTAGAGGTCAAAGAAAATTTAACACTGATAAAAATGTATAAATATTAGAGAGAACAAAAGAATAGCAAGTACAAATATTTAATAAGAATACATATGAACTGGTACAACTTTGTTAAGCTACAGCTGAGTTTTAATATACTGGAGTGACCATAATACACCCAAGCACAGAAAATGCCTGACAGTGGTATACACTGTGGATGAGTATGTGGCGGCGAAGAAAGATGAGATAATTATCAAGCAGAAAATGAGTGCTTTTTTAATGTCATTTTGTTAAAGGCAATTTTGTATGGTCAGAAATTACAGCATAAAATTCACCATGACATTTTGAAAATGATTTGGAAAGACGACCTTTTAATAATAGGGAATTGGGTTGCATTTCGTATTTTCAACAGATCTTGTAATGTTGAACATTTTTCTCACACTTTGAGGTAGGTCAGTTATCATTTCACTTTGTAAGGGTCTGCTTCTAAACCATCAGCAGCATTTCCTAATAACCTACCATGTGTTGAGTACTGTGTTAGGTGCTATAGTAAAATATTTTGGTGAACATATATTAGGTGCACAATTAATAGCTTCATATATATAGGGAGGCCTGAAATGGCACAGATACAAACTGAAGGCTCATATGAGAAAATAAGTTATATAGAAAGAAATGGAATAATTAGCAACTGAAGAGGATATTATGAGCTCTTGGTGAAAAGTCATTTCAAAAAAACAAAGGACAATTATGTTAGGCTAGGTAAACACAGAGGGGATCATTCAGGCAGTATGCAAAGAGGCGAATCCAAGAACACCTCATATGAGTAACAGAAAGTGCTTAGAATCAGAGAATTCACACTCATTGCTTCATTTCCTCCAACAGAGAGATTCCAAACTCCCCTCTCCCTTCCCCACACATATATGCAAATAACCCAGAATATTCTTTGGAACCTGAAGAAGGAAGGAAGGAAGGAAGGAAGGAAGGCAGGGAGGGAAGGAAAGGGAAAGGGGATGGGGAAGGGAAGGAAGGAGGGAGGAAGGAGGGGTCCAGTTTGGCTGAAAGTCATGCCTTTCCCACATTCTACCACCTACTGTAGAGAAAATTATTGCTGTATTTGGGATTACCAACTATAACTTAATCTCTTGTAAAAAAAAGAAATTCAACTGTTGAATTAAACTCTAAATTTACCATTTTTAAAAATTGGTCTTAAATGAGTATTACTGTAGATAAGCACAGCCCAGTAGAAATATCTGTGAGGATGGAAATCTTCACTGTCCAATATGGCAGCAATTAGCCACATGTGCTTATGCCTACTGAGCTTTTGAAATGTGATTAGTTTAACTGAGGAGATGAATTTTTAATCTCTTTAAATTTAAACTTAAATAGCCACCTATGGGTAGTGGCTACTGTACTGGACAGCACAACTTTACATTTTAAATACTTTGAAGGCCGGGCCTTTGTAAATGACTTCATCACTCACTGAACCCTGTGAAAGGTGGACCTCATGATAAATACTCATTAGCTTCTAAGTAATCCTGGAAAGATTCAGTAATCATAAAAACAGAAATAAGTGTATAGCCAACAAGAAAAAGTCACTGTAAATTTAAATAGTTCTTACTTTAATTGCTTAGGAATATAGAATATATTCCAGTCATATCCATTAACATAGCATATGGTATTTTTAACTCATTGCAAAGTTGATAAAGAAGACCATAAGGTTTTCTCCTTGAGAGCTGTAGGCTGTGGTTTACCATCAACTTTTCAGGGCATGAGGCCAATTGCAGAGCCAGAATCAACTTCTATGGATTCTTTATTAATGTTTCACTTAGAATTCTGAGTTCTTTCTTGCCACACTGTCACTATATATGTCACACTGGTTTTTCCATCTCTCTTAAGGCTCAGACCCTTTGTTATATATGAATTTCTAACAGCATTTTAGTACAAAGGGTCTATTGCAAGATATCTTATGAGATTTTTTTAGGTGGCTCAAAAGAAACAAAGGAACATTGGCTTCTGTTATGACCATACATTTAGCCTAAATTTGAATGGAAATATAAGCTGCTGTTTTGAAAAAGAAAAACAAGCAATGTATAACTCTATTTCAAAACTTCCTTCTAGTCACTTGGAATTGCACACTGGGCACCAGGATCCTCACCATCACACCAGTGTAAAAACTGTTAAAAAAACAAATTTAACTTCTCCCCTGAAAAACCTAGATCCTTTACTTGCAGTCATGTTAGAAGGTTAACAATATTAAGCATTAAAACGTGCCACCAATAAATGAGGTGACATAGTTAAAACTGAATAATGAAATCTGCATTTATATGTCTTATCTATTCGCCTTCCACTCAGTTTGACTTTCATTACTTTTCAAATTCCTTTAAAGAATTTCTGTATAGTTGATATTTTCTTTTTTCTATAAAAGTATACAAAAGCTTTGGTACTACAGAAATGAAATCTGACTTATACACTAACAAAGAAATTATATGAATGGTGGTGCTAAGTATTAGGAATTGAAGGGAATAGGACTGGAGTCCTCTAGGTTATAGAGCTCACTAAGGTAGGGGTCAAACTGAGCCAAATTTGGTGGCCTATTACGTGACCATTTGTAAAATACAAGCTTAGAATTTGTACACTGTACACTGTAGGGTTCAAAACTTGGAAATCAAGGATACTGACATTAGGAGGTGGGATGTTTAGATGCCCTTAGAAATGGGGAGTAAGAAGCTGGAGGGGAGATATATAGTCAATCCTAATTAACTGTGGATTCTGTATTTGTGAATCTGCCTACTTGCTACAAACTTTTTGTAGCCTCAAAATCAATACTCATGGTGCTTTCACAGTCATGTGTGTTCACGTGCAGAGCAGTCTGCTGCTCATGTTCCCAGCTCAGGTCACTAGGCGATGCTCTGCATCCTTGTTTCAGCTCTCATACTGTAAACAAGTGTCCTTTCCATGGTCTATTTAGTGCCCATTTTTCTGCCTTTTTTTTTTTTGTAACTTTACTGTTTAAAATAGCCCCCGTACGTAGTGCAGAAGTGCTGTCTAGTGTTCCTATGTGCAAGAAGGCTGTGATGTGCCTTATGGAGAAAATATATGTGATAGATAAGCTTTGTTTAGAAGTGAGCTAGAGCACAGTTGACTGTGAGTTCAATTTCAGTGTAAGTGAATAAACAGTATATATTAAATAAGTTGTCTTTAAACAGAAACAAATTTATGTATTGATTGATTGATAAGACTACTGTGACCAGAAGCTCGCGGGAACCTAACTCTGTATTTCCCCTAGGAGCAATGGTTCAGTATTTGCTAATTCAGTGTTCATGGTGATTTTTAGAGAGAAACAACTATGAATAATGAGAATCAATGGTATATATTGGAGAAGTGAGGGAATATTAGAGACATTTAATTACTATTTTTCAGGGAATGTTATTTATGTCCATAATGGGCTCTAGGTCCCAAATAGAGCATTAGGATAGGGGAGACCTGAAAGTTTCTGAGACATGTTTTCTTGACTTAGGTCCATGGGTTAACTTCAGTGAGTCCCAAACACCATGAAAGAGTATATTATATATATATGTACATGTGTGTGGTTTTTTTCTTTTTTTCTTTTTTTCTCTACATGTGTGCATTTTTCTGGAGGTTTGGTCCAGAATTTCCAGTAGATTTTCAAAACTGTCCATGACTCAATTAAAAATTACTGCTCTGTGATGTAAGTGTGAGGCCTAGGACTGTGGTACTATATACAGAGCTTCAGCTGAGCAGGAACTTGGTTTTTGCCTGACAATGCCTAGCAAGGATGTGGCTTTGGGTTTGGTGGGAGATGGAGCTTGAATGGTCCATTGGGAACTCAAGGAAGGAAGATCATGGAAACTTTTCTATCTGATCATACATAAAGGCTGCTCAGCCATGAAAGAAATGCCTGGGGAAGACAGCCTCTGAGACTCTATAAGGAACTTGGGGAGTCAGGCTTTTCAGGCATAGGTCCACTTTATAAAAATTGGAGGCTCAGAAAGTTCTTGGCATAAGAATTTTTTATGCAAATGTTTAGAGCTGAAAATCTATATATTTTAATTTAGAGTTAAATTTGAATATCAAGAAAACCAAATCTTGGTTTAGGAATTGGTGGTTTGCACAAGTGTTTTGTGGGTGGTGAATGGTTGCCCTGTGCCAATCTTTTGGTCCTTAGTGTACCATCTCCCATTCTTGTCCTTTTTGTTCAGAGTGCATTTCATGATAGATAATCCCTAGGGGTGTGGGATAACAGAGGGCTTATGTTTACAGATGTGGTGAGGATGTTAGGAGAAATTTGGATCACAAATGGGATGAAATGCTTGTAGGTGCCCATAGAGAAAAGGCAAGTCACATGGTTTTCTAGATCTCAGAAAAACTTAATCCTGGAGCTGAAGGAAAGACTCTTCTGTTCACTGATTGGTAGAAGTTCTCTAGCCATCCTCTTCACTTGTCCCTATCTCATCTCTCTACCACTGAATAACCAACAAATAATTCATCTTTACCCAGCACCTTCATTGGACACATCAAATACATTAACCCTTTTGGACTAGCAGATTCTATTTAGCAGACTACTTACTGCCTTAGTACCTGAAATAATGACTACATCTGTAGAAATTTTTTTACTCTTAAGCATATTCATATATTAGACTAAATTTATCCTGTGCAGGACAAGCAGATACATCCTGGAATGATTAGAGTGGCAATTAAGAACGCTGGCTCGAGGATTACTCAGCTATTTTTTACATCAAAAAACCAGAATAATAATTCCCATCTCATACAGTTGTTGAGAGAATTAAATGTGATAATATAGCAAGAGGACCACTTAGCCCAGTGCCTGTAGATACTCAGAGCTGGATAATTGTTAACTATCAATATACTATTATTGTATTACTCATTCAATGACTTTTTGATTTTAATTATACATTTGTGGAAGCTGAGATCCAACAAAGTCAAAGTACTTGGTCCAAATCACAGAACTAATTGGAGCTAAATATGGGACAAGAACCCAAGACCCTGACTTACTGGAGGGTGGTCTTCTGTGTGAATCACAATCAAATATACACATTTGTCTCAATTTGAGCATTTGCTCCCTGAATTTTGATAGTCGTGGTATGCTTTAATAAAATGGAGACCTTGACAAAGTCTCAGGGGAGCCCGCATCCTATTAATTGAGGTTAGAGTTGTTTTGAAACAAATTGGTCTTGTTTTTATGGCCAAATATATCTGTAGATCATTAACGCTCTGAAAAAGACCATTGTTATGGAAAACGTTGAAAAGCTCATTCCTCCCTCAGGCTAAAAATGAGGACTTTGGAACACATATCAGGCAATTATATCATTTATTCTTAATTTACTGACTCGCTCCCTCCATAGGCATAACTTGCATGCTTATAAATCAGAAAAACTCTCATAAGGTGGGAGAGCCCATGATGCTTGATACATAACTGATTTATTAATTGTTATGCAACCTTAGTGATTGGTGCAACGGGGTGGCACATGGGTTATTTAAAGTTATACACTAAAATATGACATTACATTTTCAAATATACTTCACCATTGTTAATGAACTCAGATGTTCTTCCAATGACAATAGCATTATCCTCAGTTTTACACATGGACAAACAGAGTTAATAACTAGCCCAAGGGCATACTCCATATTACTAGATAGTTATGAGTAAGAGCCAGAGTTCTTAGCTTTCATTTTAGAGTTTAGGCAATTTTCCCCATTGCTTCAATCATGATGGTAGAAAAGGAAAGGAATCTCTTTAAAACAAATTATTGCTGGTTGTTTTCCCTTTCACAACATGCGGGAATATAGCCTTTTAAGCTAAACCTACTCCTTAAGAGACGGTTTCCCACCTCTTAACCTTACTTTCTTAAGGTTAAAGTAAATAATGGTAGACAGGAGAGTTGTAGACAGGACTGTTCTTGTTCATTGACCAACATTTGGCACCCATATTAATTGCCAGTAACTTTTCCACTTATTGTTGACAGTCAAAGACAATAGGGCTCCCCAACTCCCCCTATTCTCTCTTCTCTAGAGGCCCTTTTAGATGCCCTGAGGGCAGGTGAAAGAACCCAAGGCCACTGATTTTTGTTAAGTATCCTTTTCTAAGAGCTCTTAGCATTAAGTTCCCCACTTCCCACCAGGTTTTGTACATTTTGAGTGTTTTATCTGACAAGCTCCTTTACACACACATTTTTAGGAGTCTATATGGTAAATAAAACTAAAGTCAATTATGCTTTCCTGAACCTAACATCCATTTATAATGAAGGGTAGCAGAATATGCCACTTGAAAACATGCCATTTTGTCATAAGGAGTATTCTGAGGTGAAGGCAGCTGAGAAGAAGCAGATACAAGAAAAGCTCTCTGCTCTCCTATTTCCTAAAAGCAGGACATTGTTTTGTAAAGGTGTCCCACAACCAACCCCGCAAACAGGAAGGACACAATTTAATCCCAAGAGACAACTCTAGACCCCTACAGCTCAGAGAGGGCACCAGAGAAATCTACCTAACAAACCTTGGTAAAACTAGCCCTAATCTACCATTAATTTCCCCATATATTTGCCCTCCCACAGTTTGCCAGTCATTAGAAGCTCAAAGTCTTTTTCTTTTGCCTTGTCACTTCTTTAAAAATTTATTGTACTTTTGTGAAGATGCTATATAAGCCCAAGTTCTAACCATGCTTCCAGTTACTCATCTCTGAGTGTTCCCATGTGTACGCGGGATGCACGTGTTAATAAATTTGTCTGTTTTTCTCTTGTTAAACTGTCTTTTGTTAGTCTAATTTCCAGGGCCTCAGCCAACGAACTTAAGATGGGTAGAGGGAAAACACTTTTTCCTTCCTACATACTCCAACACTAAATGCCAGTATATTAGACAAAATGACTTCAGAGGTTAAGCAGTTTTCCTTCCTCATTTACTTTAATCTATAGCTGTCTCCTGTGTTCCTTTAGCTTTTCCATAGTCCAAATACCTTACACTTAAGGTCATGTTCACTACCAGTGCATACATATACTTCTCAAAGTTGAAATGCTTTAAAAGTTCAAGTCAACTCAAATTCTCACAATTTATGGCTGTACCTCTTCTCACTGTGCCCTAATCCCTTCTCTTGAAATTAAATGAAAAAAAAAAAAAAAGATCTTCCTTTGGAAATAAATATTTTTTAGCATTCCCTTAGGAAGAAGCAATTCATCTTAGTAGAAAAGTACCAATTATGGAGTAAGACTACCCGAGTTTTAATTTAGCTTCTTTGGGCCTCAGACTCTTCATGCGTAAAATGGGGATATTAGGAGTATCCTCGTTATCATGAAGATGTAATAAAATAATGCATAAAAAGATTTAACACAGGCCTGAAACATAGTAAAAAATCAGCAAAACTGATTTTATTTATATGTTAAATATATACAGTTAAATGAATTTGATGATAATGATGACACAACTCTGCCCTATGGCAATGTCTTTTTTTTTTTTTTTTTTTTTTTTGCGGTACGCGGGCCTCTCACCGTTGTGGCCTCTCCCGTTGCGGAGCACAGGCTCCGGACGCGCAGGCTCAGCGGCCATGGCTCACGGGCCCAGCCGCTCCGCGGCACATGGGATCCCCCCAGACCGGGGCACGAACCCGTATCCCCTGCATCGGCAGGCGGACTCTCAACCACTGCGCCACCAGGGAGGCCCTATGGCAATGTCTTATTTCAACGAGTTGTTATTCACTTGCATTAAATTTTTTAAAAGTTTCAAAATTTAGAGGAATAGTTAAAATAATGAATGGCAGAGTCAATATTTGAAATTAGTTTACTAGATTTAGAAGATGGGTTAAAATCGGTGAGACGTATTTTGACAGGAATAAATGAAAAGGTTTATATGTCAATTTAAATGATTGATGGAGCTGTCCAAAAGACCTAAAAGTTTTAATTCTCCAAAAGTCAATATCGAGATGAAATGGTTAGGAAGTAAACACAATCTTGGAATGAGTTAATCAGAATTTGGTTTACAAGAAAGTTGTCCATTTTGGAAGTCATTCTCTGTGCTTGTTGTATCACACTGTGGGATTGTATTTTGTTCTGGGCTCTACGTTTTCACGGTAACATTGAAAACCAAAATAAAATATTTTACAAAATATAGTGCCCTTTGTCATATGAGAAACAGCTAGATGAATTGCTGTGATTTAGCTTCAAGACAAGGTAATTTAGATCATGCTTTGTTGTCTTCAAATATTTGAAGGGATACAATGTGAAAGACATCTTTACTGGTTATTCACTACTTTTCTAGTAAATTCTAGTCATAAAAAATACATCCAAAAATGTTTTTTAAAATGCTCAGAAGTTATAATGTTTAAAGGTAAAGAAAAGAAGCCTCAGAGGGGCTAAATGATTTAGAAACAGAGATCCACAAACTTTTTCTGTAAAGGGCCAAATTGCTGGTGTTTTAGACTTTTGGGGTCATATGGTCTCAATTTCAATACTCAGCTGTCATTGTTGTGTTAAAGCAGCAACAGATAATACATAAGTAAACAGGTGTGGCTATGTTCCAGTGAAATTTTATTTATAAAAATGGGCCCCAGGCTCTCTGTGGTTTGTGAACCCCTGAGTCGGGGATTTAACCACATATATATAAAATGGTAGAGCAGAGCTGTAAAATTCAGAATCTTCAGTTCTACAAAAATAATGAGTCATTTAACAAGAGTTAAAATTGTAAACTTCCAACTCAGGAAAGTTTTGACAGTATCTGACCATTTGTTGGGGTTATTTATTCATTCACTCATTTATTCTAAAAACATTGAGTGTGTACAGGAATTTCAACACATTTCTGATTTTATCTCATTGGCTGGAACTGTGTCACATGGCCATACATACCTTGAGAGATCCTGGAAAAGTAATATTTGACACATCAAATCTAAGTCCAAATCAAGAAAGAATTAGGAATAATATTGAGTAGGAAATTAACAATACGTGCCACATTAAAAAGTAGTAAGTTAAGTGATAGAAGTATATATGAAATCAAATGGTGGGGAAATTTATCAATATTGTACTAGATAGATTTCAGGGAAGATCACCAGAGAAGGTTAAAAGGGATTCATGCATTGATAAAAATATTGAAAATATGACAGTAAAAGATTTTTAAAATTCTTATATTTCGTGATTTGGAGGATTAGCCAGATAACTATAACACCTGGAGCAACTTAAAAGTTTAATTTGTCTTTTCTTAAACTCTTTCTGAATGTTATCCAGTGAGAATGGTCCACTTACAATGTTTAAACATTTCATAAGTCACATTTAGCCAGGAATAAGGAGAATTAAAGTAATGCTTCACATTTAATTTTGAATTTTACAACAACATGTTTTTCTGGCAAAAGACAACAGATTAAACAGACACATTTAACTGTGCTTCCTCTAGAAACCAATATAAAATGACAGGTAAAGGAATTTTATTTTATTTTATATGGCATATAGCCACAAAGAGTAAAAGAAGTCAAAAGCAGAACGCCAGCGTTCAGCTGCTAGGTATCTGCATGGTATCTAGCTGGGGCTTACCCTGATCAGTCCAGCATCTTTTCTGATTGGTTGACTCCCATAACATACCTGTTATTAAACATTTTATCATTATTAAACATTATATCATTCCAGTGGTAGGAATGATATAAAATTTTGGAACTGGGGAAGCTGAAAGGAGTTCTAATTGAGTCACTCTGAAAAAGCTTAATTCTAAGCTGGCAGTGAGGGAGAAAAAGAAGCAACATGATTTATATCATAGAACCTCTAATAGGTTCAGGAACTGGCATCACCTGCTAACTCTGGGGTAGGGATGAAAAGAGGATTTGTGGAGTGAGCTTAAGAAGTAGAGAGACCCACAGATCCTCAATCACACTCTATATGGCTGAACAACTGCCTCTCTCCTCATGTTACGGACTGAACTGTGCCCCCCACAAATTCATATGTTGAAGTCCTAACCCCAGTGTGACTATATATGGAGACAGGCCCTTTAAAGAGGTAATTAAGGTTAAGTGAGGTTACGGGGTAGGACTAGTGTCCTTACAAAAAGAGGAGGAGAGATCAGGAGTGTATTCTCGGACGAAAGGCTGAGACAAGGACACAGTGAACAGCCAGCTGTCTGAAAGTCAGGGAGAGAGGCCTCAGGAAAAACCAACTTTACTGGCACCTTGAGCTTGAACTTCCAGCTTCCTAAGTTGGAAGAAAATAAATTTCTGTTGTTTAGGACACCCAGTCTGTGGTATTGTCATGGCAGTGTGAGCTAACTACACTGACCAAGACAGAAGATTGTAGGTTTATTCTCTGAGAAGGGTAAAACAAAAGGTCTTTGTATAGATGAGCAGCTATAGGTGAGAGCAGGTTATGGTTAGGAGTCATCAATGTTTATATAAGGAATGTAGAGAACCCCTTAGCCCTCTTTCCTCACTCAGTTTCCAGAATGTTGGCAGGCAGACATATATCTGGAATATTCTCTCCTGTAAATTTTTACCAGACCAAGAGAAAGATCTAAAATACTAAAATTCAGAGACTCCCAATAAAACAGTACAGCCAGATCTTCACACAGCACAGTCTGCAATAGAAAAAACTACCCCTGTGTGCTTCCCAAAAATCTTTTAATCTATCTCTTATAATATGAATAAAGAATAAAATGAACAAGAAGCAGATAGTATACAGATTGAAGGAGACTTTAATATAGGTTTTATTATAATGCTCAGAGTTAGGAAAAATATTGCATCCATGAAAAAATAATAAAATGCTATATAAAATAGAATAATTGTTCTTAAAAATTATAAACAGCAGAAATAGAAACTTCAGAAAATGTTTTGAAAGATAAAAGAAATTCTCACAGAAAGTAGAGCAAAAGAAAACACACACTTTTTTTTCAAAACCCTAAGCCATTGAAAAAATTTTTAAATAAATGAAACGAATTAGAGGACCATTTTAGGAGATTCAATATCTGACTAATAGGAAACCCAGATAGAAAGAATGGAAAAGCTAGAAAGTAGAAAATCATTAATAATTCAAGAAAATTTCCCAGAAATGAAGGATATGAATTTCTAGATTATGGCCAGCACAGCAGCTGAAAATCAGTAGACGCAGTCATTTAACTGTAAAATTTCAGGACTTCAGGGATAAGAAAAAGATTGTAAAAGCTTCCATGATTAGGAGTCAGAAAGGACTTTGATGTCTCAAAGTTACACTAAAGATACAGGACAATGGAGAAATGCCTTTGAAATGTGGAGGAAAATTATTTT